>NC_091821.1:139948570-140311070 GCF_038994185.2 Dermacentor albipictus
TGACCTACCCGATTTACTCAAACTAACGTCATCTTTGAATGTATTCAAACATGAGTTCAAATGTTTTATTTTTTAAAAATAGTTTCATGCCCTATAACATGTTCTTATGTATAATTATGGTCTTTGATATATACATTTTTTGTTTGTTTTCTCTTACCAATGTATTGCATTACGCGCGATCATTTGTTTTCCTTGTACTTCTTAAAATTCTTTTGCTTTCTCCCACGTTTTGTATACATTTTCTTTTTTCTTTTTAGAACTGAGGGTCCCGTTGCAGCCATTGACTTTGGGTCCTTCGTCTGCATACTAGTTGTTACTAAGTCATTGTTATTCAATGGAGAATAAACAAACTCAAGCTGGACTGAAATGTGCTCATGAACAACAACAACAACAACAACAACAACAACAACAACAACAACAACAACAACAACAACAACAAAACGCTGCTAGTGGTGCCTCTTTCTGATTTCGTTTTATTGACCTCAAGGGCCCCAGATTGGGATAACATGAGGCGTGAGGGTACAAGAAGAAACAAATAATGGCGACGTAAAAAATTATTGACTGTACAAAGAGTAACATAGTTCATGCATGTATAAGCAAAAGACAAACAATCATTTGCGCCATTGAGGCGTATATAAGCACAAAATAGGCACGACGTCAAAAAGCATAAAAGTACAAGCAGGATACAAAACAATGCTGTGGGACCGTTTATAAGCACAAAATGCGCGCAATGCTAGTTTAATGAAGAAACAAAAAATGTAGAAAGGCAGTGGCAAAGACTGCTCCACCCAGCTTGAAAATGTGATATACGTTTTTCGAAAGGGACAGGGTCACCTATCTGATCGATGCTATCGGGCAATTCCAATCTTTGGCGGAAGGAATAGAAAAAAGATTCGGCTAATGTCACAATCTAGGGCGAGGGTAAGAGAGATACAATGTATTGTTGCTGCGGCTAAAAACGTGACAGTGTGAGCAGACACGACATTCCTGTTTATGGAGTTAAAATCGATTCTACACTGCCGAATACGAACTTGGAAGGAGCAGTTCGAGAATCCTCCAAACGCCATCGCAAGCCTTGTGTAGCTTCGCCACAGTGTTACCCATTCTGTGGCGGTGCACTCTTTACAGAAAATTGCCGACTGCTGCCTGCACTTTCTTTTATACATATCCCACTACTACGCGTGCTACTGCTGCTGCTGCCACTGCTGCTGCTGCTGCTGCAACTACTACTACTACTACTACTACTACTACTACTACTACTACTACTACTACTACTACTACTACTACTACTAAACTAAAGCTAACTAACTAAACTAAATATCTACTACTAATCGGTAATGCTACCACTAAACAATAGGCACATTAAAATATGCGTAACTTTAGTTTCCTTATTTTTTTCTTTCTTTCAGCAGGCGGACGGGTAGGTGCGCGGTATAGAGGCCAAGCAAGCAGTTGGGCGGGCGGACAGGCAGGCAAGCAATGTGTCTTGTCTTCCGAAGCGTTTTACTTAGGAGCGAACGATCAGAGGAAAAGAGAAAATAGCACGAAAAAGAATGAAAAGCGCGTCAAACCTCTCAGAAAAGGCAGCGTTCATTGAGAATTCGACAGACGGCGCTCCCCGTAACTTGGTATTCTAGCTACCAAGCGGGGGTAGCGAACCAATGACATCGCCGCGGTCGGACTCGGACACTGGCGGTGTTCCTGTCGCGTCTATATCCCATTTCAACCAGGCTACTTCAGCTACTAGCTACTGCACTATGAAGACGCCGCGAGCGCACGCGGCCGTGCACAAACTTGCACAATACAGCTAAGCGACGAAGTCATGGAAGAGGCACGCTGCGCAGGTGGCGTGATGCGATGTGTCATGGGCCACCGTCGTGTCAGCATCTCGCCAGTCTGTGTAGAATTCTGAGCCATACACTAGTCTAGGTATAGAGCCACTTTTGTGCCACTTTTGTGTCGCTTTTGAGCCAACTGCGCCACTTGTGGTGCCCTAAGCACAAATGCAGCGATGGCGCTGCATTTGTGCTTAGAGCACCAACAGTGGTACAGTTCCTCGGATTGTTTGCAAACGTTATAAAGCATGAAATGCTTTTAGCTCCAGTTGTCGGCGACCTTCAAGTGAACTTGAGCAGAAAGCCAGAGCCGTTACCCGGGCACTCAAACGAAAACATCCGGACAATTTGCGAGAACAAAACGAGATCATCCGGGCAACCAGTCAATACTCCAGAAAATGCTGTCTCTGGCCCGCATTTGTACAGGACCGCGTGACATACGCTTGCTACTGCCCAAACAAGTTACAAAAATATTGCTTCCAAGTTCTTCCCAAATTTGGTCACGATATCACTCAAGCTGTAGCTTCTAGTGCGCTGAAATTTTATTTCTACTTTCCAAAAGCGACGTTCAAAAGGCAGACACAGGGCACCATATAATTCATCTCTCGAGATAGGGTTGCCTGTACTTTTCTGAACTCCAGCGGTCCCCGAGTTCCACGGGGCGGGTTTCACGTTGCCTCGAAAGATGGCGCCACGCTGCGTGGCGCCTCCTTCAGGGGCTGTTCTTCTTCTAGCTGGGCAGTGCGCTCTGTCTCCTTGGCGTCTTTCGCCGCCTGTTATGCCGCCTTCAGCCGGTTTTCTACTTCTATATAGCTGGGTAGCGTCCCTATGGACCAGTGCGCTATATGGCGTGGTGCAGTTTGGTGCGGCGTAGTGCGGCGGCGTGTGTCGTTGCGAACATGCAGTACGCCCATTTTAATATTGTGGCTAGTATAATTTCCAATCATTCTGCTTTGCCGGTTGCCATCTAATGCTTACATCTCCTCGCGATTATGGGAGAGCTAGTAAAATTTTCCTTTGCTGTTTCCCACACTTGTTATTTGCGCCTTACCTTGCTTTATTATCAAGAGCGTAATTGGCAGTCGCCTTTCTTTCCACATGCGTGCTTAGTAGAAAGTAACTGCAACCAGTGTAGTGTACGTATATTTTATTCCATGGACTTTACAATATACGAGGATGAAAACAAGAACAGCTTGCACTGTATTAGCCCTTTTCTTAACAGCATCAAGTCGTCTTTGTGATGCTGAAGCCATTGGGAGTGTTCCACGCATTCCTGGTCATGCCGCTAACGAGCATGCTGCATTATACGGGCGATGGCCCCTTAAAAGAAGCTTAGCCGGAGTGATCGCGACGTGGCTTTTTCTGGCAGAGACGTGTCACGCGACAAACTGAGACAAAATAAACTAAAAAGAAACCTCAGCTGGGCATCAAACTAAGGATCTCTAGATTCTGACGCCAGCACTCAACAACCGACTGCGCACATCATTAGGCCATCGCGGATCTGCGCGCCTTAAGAGCATTCAGTGCCTCGTAATGCAGCTTGTATGCAGTGTATTCCACGCGTGTTCAACGTTAATGATCTCGGCGTCAGGATCCTCGCGTTTTACCATGCTATATGCTCATCGGCATTTACGAGGGAAGTGACGGCCATAGGGAAGGGCTTATAAGAGGACGTACGTCCTCTTATAGGCGTCCAGAAAGATGTTCTTTCTCTCTCTCTCTCTCTCTCTCTCTCTCTCTATATATATATATATATATATATATATATATATATATATATATATATATATATATATATATATATATATATATATATATATATATATATAAAGGCGAAGTGTATCTCGGACTGCACCTGTGCTGTCACGAAGCTAGTAGATCGCCGCAAGGAGCACCCTCTGTTCAGCGCACGCCGACTTATCAGAGTAGCATGCGTCGATCAACCAATCGGCGTGGGCCAGCTGTCGCCCGGGGTCTTTAAAAGCCGACGCACCCTCATCTGTCCTCTTGGTTGGCAGCAGTGCGCACGCCGCGCCAAGGGCCGCGCGATCATCTACTAAATGTATCTGCTTTTGCAGGTAAGCAGCCGCTTAGAGCAATTTATTGTTCTTATTGCGTGCTGCGCACTGCTGCCACACTTGTTACCGTTCCCACTTTTTAATGTTCACTTTGTCGTTCTTTTTTTCAGTATGTCTAAGGATTTCGCAAAAGCTTTCGACGATTTTAAGCGTGAAATGAAATTACAACTTCGTTCTGTGAAAGAGAGTGTGAAATTCTGCAGCGACTCTTGCGATGAGACGAAGAAGATCACCCCTGAGGCTAAGGGACTGAGAAAGGAAGTCAGCGAACTTGTTAAGTGTAATGCAGGTTTGAGGAGCGAGAATGAGTGGTTGGCACGACAAGTTGACGAACTACAGAAGTACACAAGGCTCAAGAATTTGGAAGTAAAGGGTGTCAAGGCGAATGCAGAGCCTGTTGATGTCATAAAACAAATTAATGAAGTTGTTGGCGAACCATTCAGTGAATTAGACATCGATACACGTCACCGCATTCCCACTCGGAACTCGGATGAGACGAACATTATAGCTCGTTTTATTCGACGAGAAAAAAGGAACACGTTCATTTCTAAGGCATGGAAACAGAGACTTAATAACAGTATGCTTGGTTCCTCGGATGGAGGGGCTGTCTATGTTAACGAGCATCTATCTGAGCTTAATAAGCACTTGTTAAGTGCCGCCATTGCACGAAAGAAATTAGTGTCATGGAAATATGTCTGGACCATAGGGGGTAAGGTGTGCGCACGTCAACATGGACTGATGCTCTGAGGGTCACTGATCATGGTGATCTGGAAAAAATGACTGGGTAAGGTCCGTTTCCTAAGATGGACTGTCGCACCGCCATGAACTGCGAGCCAACTTATGCTGGCTATAATGTTGAATGTTTCAGAACGAAGCTCGGCTCTCTATGGAATGGGCTCAGTGCTATTCATTTTAATGCTCGAAGTATCAAACACAAGGGTGAAGATCTGAACTTGTTTTTTACTTCCATAAAGCATATATTAGATTTTTTGGTGTTTACAGAAAAAGGCTAACATCCCATGAGGATCATCCCCACTTTGACAATTATACTTATAATGGATTATTAAGGCCTCACTGCAAGGGTGGTGGTCTCGCTATGTATGTAAATAAATTGTACAAACATTCTGTGATAGATGAATTTTGCGTAATAGCTTCTAATGTGGAATGCATTACTGTATCTACTAAAAATGTAGTGGTCGTTGCAATATACAGACCTCCCACCGGTAACAAACGGCACTTCTTCGACTTCCTTAAAAAATACTTGGTGTATCTAACTTCTACCGGGTGCGTATTTATTATTATGGGTGACATAAATATTAACCTATTGTAGAACGATTCATGTGCAACGCAATTCAATCCTTTGCCTGCTGGAATTGGATATCTTTACCCACAAGGGTAACTGTTGAAACAAGTAGTCTACTAAAGGTATGTATCACAAATCTGCTGTCTAATACCATTCTCTCTGGTGTCCTATCCCATGGCATCAGCGATCATTTGCCAATGTTTTGCATCCTGCCTCTCACGCACGACATATATGTTAAGGTCCCATGGTTATACAGCGTAATTAATGCTAACACGATGGGTATGTTCAAAACATTATTTAAAAGTTCACATTAGGATAATGTGTACGATACAACTGACGTAAACAAAGCGTATACCGCGTTTATTAAACAGTTTCTTTGGCGCTACAACAATGCCTTTCCACTAAAAGAAACGAAAACTTGCAAAAAGTTTAAAAAAGCTTTGGATGACTCGGGAACTATACAAAAGAATAAAAACGAAAAACCATTTGTAACACAACTTTATCAAGAGCCGTGATGCCAACACTCTAATTGAATTTAAGAAATACAGAAATACACTTAACCAGGATATAAAAGTATCTAAATCTACTTACTATATTGATCGGTTTACAAAAGTAAAGTCTGACAGTAGAAAAGTTTGGCGTGAGATTACTTTTTTAACTAATAGATGTAATCCAGACCCACCCCTTACTATTATGACAGTCGATGGCGAACTTACAGGCTCTGATCTCGCAATCACTTTCAATGATTTTTTTCATTAATGTGGCAGATTCTATATGTACGTCCGTGACCACATCAGTGCCAGACGCACTTTCTAATCTAATCACTCCCTCACAAAATTATATTGCGCTTATGCCAACTACTACTCATTAAATAGCTTCATTAATTCATAAGGTAAAAAATCATGTTTCACATGGGCATGATAGTATACTAGCAGGACCTTAGAAGCATGTATCTTCTTTAATATGTGACGTCTTGTGTTATATCGCAAGTCATATGTTAGAAAGCGGAGTGTACCCGGATCAGCTGAAGATAGCACGTGTATGCCCAGTTTACAAAAGTGGGGGAAAGAATGACATATCTAATTATAGACCCACTTCTGTTCTACCCATTTTATGAAAAGTCATTGAAGGCGTCATTAATACTCGTCTCGAAAATTTTTCCATAAGTACAATCTTATTAGTTCCCCGCAGTATGGATTTCTGAAAAACAAATCAACAGAGCAGGCGCTGTTAACAGTAAAAGAAAAAAAAATTATTAAGAATATCGAAATGAAACTGTACACTCTTGGCCTTTTCTTAGATATTTAGATCTAAGTAAAACTGTCGGTTGTTTGTATAAGATATCTCATTTTGTTGCCCCTCTGGTTAAAGATATCCATGTATTACGCACTCCTGTACTCAAGGTTATCATACTGTATTCTTGTTTGGGGAACTACGACGCCCAGCAATTACCTTAAACTAATTTCAATTCACAAACGCGCTTTGCGTGCTGTTGACGGGTTTCATGGCAGACCTTCAGATTTACCTACCTCACCGCTATTTCAGAAACATGATATCCTTAAAGTAAAAGAAATCTATAATTTCTGGCTACTTAAGTACAGTCGCCCAAATCTTTAACTGGTGTGCGGGAGCGGCGACTTTTCCGTGCGTCAGCGCCGTTTGACGGGGCGAGGCTGGAAACAGTCTGAGGCTAAGCGCATGCGGACAAAGCGCGCTCAGCTGGGCCCATCGTCTACTAGGCTGTTTCCAGCCTCGCCGCGTCATACGGCGCTGACGCCCGGTAAAGTCGCCGCTCCCGCACACCAGTTAAAGATTTGGGCGACTGTACATCCATCGTCATAAATGGTTCTTTTTCTGTCCAGATAATTCCAGCAGCCGATATGCTCTCTGGACGAAACGTAAGCTCGTTCCAATCACACGCACCCAATTACGGCAAGCAAACACTAAGCTACCAAATTCCCACTGTAATAAATCAATTTCTCTTTGAAACTGAATATTACCTTCCACAGAAACGTTTTAAATCTACAATTAAAAGTGCCTGTTGGAACAAACGGAATGAGATACTTATTTAGTCGACAGACTTTGTATTGATTTGTATTTTTTTAATACCTTTGAGATGTTTCTTTTTTAACGCACATCTTACATTTGTGATATTGTTTCTGAGTTTTAGGACTGACATATTTATGTTTGTAAAAATTATGTATATTTGTACTACGCATACGATAAGTAGTGTATGCGATTTATTCTTTTCTAATACAAATTTCATGCATTTCAACTTACTGCGTCATGCTTTTTACAATGCTTGAGAAATTAATTCTGAATTTGTTGTGAAGTGCTCTTGCACGATGCCAGCTGTTCTACGGGTGACCAGGACCTTGTCAGGCTCTTGACTTTTGTCTTGGCGTCCTCTTTTCGTTGAAAAGAAACAAACTTTCACTTTCACTTGTAGGTTGAGGACGCACGTACGAAAAAAATTGGAGGACGCTTAAGCTTCGCCTTCAAGAGTGGAACGCGACAGCGTTCCCGTCGACCCGCCAAGGGGTGTAAGACAATGCGCTACAGGGCAGCCATCACTTACGAGGCGCCCCGCATCGGACCCGGTGAGCGTCGAGCCATACGGTCGAGCAACGCGACGTTCGGCGCAGCAACGAAACGTGCGCCTGAGCAAGCGGAACGAACCGAAGAACTCGGTATCTCGGAGGGGGAAATGATACACGCCAGCCAAACGTCGTGATCGGCACGGGCAGAGAGATAGACAGATAGCGATCTAAAGAAAGGAAGGACGCTTGATTCTGCAGAGGGAGCAAGGCGAAGCGTTGTCAGGGGAGAGAGAGTCCGGGCCGCGAACCGCCTCGCACCGGTCCTCGCAGCTCCAATGCGCGCGTGGCGCGCCATCTGTCGGGGCAGCGCCGTACATGGAGAGGAGGGGGTCTTCTGTGTTTGCCGCAAGATGGCTCTGCGTGTGCGGAAAGCGCAGAAGAAATGCAGCGGAAACGCACTTCGCTACTCGTGTAATTGCGACTTCTGTAAGTTACATGTTAATAACTACCGATATACACCGCAGTATAACTTTCTACGGCTCGTTTCAAAGGCAACACCGCATTCACTAGAGGCGCGTTTGTACCGCTTGGAAGCGTCGAACTCGTGGCTGAGTGGTAGCGTCTCCGTCTCACACTCCGGAGACCCTGGTTCGATTCCCACCCAGCATATCTTGGAAGTTGCTTTTTATATATGAAGTGCCTGCCATGATTTATCGCTCACGGTCAACGCCGCGGACGCCGACACCGACGCCGACGACACCGGCTTTTCTGCGATACGAGCTCCTTAACGCTATCGCGTTAAAAACGATGCTATACTTCCTACAGTTCGGCCGGGGTCCTGCCTTCTTCAGGGAATACATGAATACTTAAATACGTACCTGGCATAGGGACCCTCTATGCAACAACATATGTTGCATATGTTGCATTGTGTTGCTTCCACTCGAGGCAACCCTGGTGGAAGACGGAGTTGCAAACTTGGACCCAATCTGTGAAGACATGTGTTCGTGAATTTACTGGTGTTCCACAGAATTAGCGTAAGCTCGCGTGCGAGGGAGCGAAGACTTGTGGCTGCATCTGTTCTTGACAGCGGTATTGGTACAATCTGGGCACCATCATGGGCCGACCGGGCAGCGTCATCCGCACTGTCATTTCCCGAAATTCCGCAGTGACCCGGTATCCACTGGTAGATGATGTTGTATCCCTTCTCGATTGGGTAATGGTGGAGTAGTCGGATGTCTGCGACTAATTGTACATTTGGTCCGTGGTTGAAAGGGGACAGCAGACACTGGAGAGCTGCCTTTGAATCACAAAAGATGGACCAGGAATGTGGTGAATTGGGACCTATAAACTCCAGAGCAGCACGAATAGCTGCGAGTTCTGCAGCCGTCGATGATGTAACGTGAGACGTCTTGAATTTGATAGTGACAGATTGAGCGGGAAGTACCACTGCTCCAGCTGAACTGTTACAGGAGACAGAACCGTCCGTGTAAACGTGAGTGTGGTCGTTGTGTTTTTCATGTAAGAATGAAAGGACGGTTTGTTTGAGGGCGATAGATGACATTTCCGTTTTCTTTTTGATTGCGGGAATAACAAGAAGGGCCTGGAGTGGATGCAGGCACCACAGCGGTAGAGATGGCCATGCTGCAGGTGTGAAGTTTGGCGGTAAACCTCCGTGGTTGGCGGCAATAATTCTGCTAAACGCTGAACGAGGTCGAGCGGCAGGAAGGGAGGCGAGATGATGCGATGGAAGTCGCGCAAAGTGCCTGATGTGCACCCGTAAGGAGTCGACGTGAATATACGTATTGATAGGATGGTCATGCGCGATGGCTATTGTTGCTGCCGTTGATGCACACCTCGGAAGGCCAAGACAAATTCTCAGAGCTTGAGCTTGTACAGATTGGAGGGCTCGGAGGTTGGCCTTACTGGTCCCACCTAGTACAGGTAAGCTGTAGCGTAGGAGACCCAAGAACAGTCCGTTATAGAGTTGGAGCATTGAACGCACAGACGCACCCCATGACTTTCCTGCAAGAAATCTGAGCACGTCTGTTATCATCACTAGTTTCCTCTTAAGGTAAGAGACGTGAGGACTCCAGGAGAGGTCTCGATCTATTATTACTCCTAGAAAACGGTGCGTCTTCTTGTAGGCAATTGGCTGTCCATTAATTCTAACAAGGTATTGTCTCATTACTTTGCGTGTGAAAGCGACAACAGAGCACTTCTGAGAGGACACCTCCAAACCTCGTGCTCGAAGATAGCTGGATGTTAATGTGGCCGCTTTTTGCAGTCTGGCGCGCACCTGTGGACGCGTCGCTCCTGATGACCAAATGCATATATCGTCTGCATAGATCGACACATGGACGGATTGTGGAACGGTGTGAACCAGGTCGATGAGCACGAGGTTAAATAGAGTGGGACTCAAGACTCCGCCTTGTGGTACTCTGCGGTAGGTGTTGTGCTGTGATGATGCACCATCCTCTGTTTGCACAAAGAATGACCTGTCTGTCAAGTAGCTGAATATCCATCGAAACACAAGTCCCCCTAGGCCGACGTCGCCCAAGGCGTCCAGGATGGCTCGATGTGTTACGTTGTCATAAGCGCCTTTAACGTCTAGGAACATCACCGCTGACAGTCTTCTTAGGCTTTTTTCGTGTTGAACAGACGAGACAAGATCTATGACGTTGTCTACCGAAGAGCGCCCGCGTCGGAAGCCTGCCATAGCGTCAGGGTATATCTTGTAGTGTTCTAGATACCACTCTAGACGTGTCAGCACCATCCTCTCCATCACTTTTCCTAGACAACTGGCCAGAGCAATGGGACGGTAAGACGCCACGTCTAGGGGTGATTTACCTGGTTTGAGCAGAGGTACAAGGCGGCTGGACTTCCATGCAGCTGGAACCACTCCTTCCCGCCAGGAATTGTTGTACACCTCTAGAAGAGCATGCCGGGCTGCTTGACCGAGGTTGCCAAGAGCTGTGTAAGTCACCCCGTCAGGCCCAGGCGATGAGGAACGTCTACACGCTGCCAACGCCGCTTGTAACTCTTAGATGGAAAACAGATTGTCCATACGAGAATCCCGCGAGATTGGAACGTCAAGGGGGTCATGTACGGGGAACGAGGATGGTGGACCAGCAATCCTTAGACAGAAATCCTCCGCTACGTCGATCTCTCGGCGACCTTGACTGAGAGCCAGGCATTTGAAGGGGTGGCGTTGTTGTGGTGATGCTCGAAGACCGCGCACCGTTCTCCATATATGTGATAGGGGTTTATGTGGATCAAGGGAATCACAAAATCTCTTCCATCTTACAGACTGCAGGGAGTTGATCCAACGTTGAATCTTCTTCTGTATACGTCTCGCCTCCCTTAGGTCGTAGATGGACTTGGTGCGCCTGTACCCCCGTTCCGCGCGACGGCGAATTGCTCGAAGCCGCTCCAATTCTGCTTCGAATCCAGAAAATTTAGGAATAGGCCTAAAAACTCTTGTGGCTTCTCGAGCAGCGTCGTTAATGAGCTCCTCGATGTTGCCAGGTGGGCATTGTTGGATATATTGGCAACTCTTCTCCATGAGTAACTTGTATTTAGGCCAGTCGATGTGTTGAAGAACTGTGGTAGAGTGTGACTTGCGTATGCCATCGATTTTAACGTATGTTGGAACGTGGTCACTACCATGTGTTTCGTTGACCGGAAACCATTTCACATTGGCACTGAGGCATCTTGAAACAAAAGTTAAGTCCAGGCAGCTACTGTATGTCAATCCCCGCAGAAAAGTGGGACTGCCATCATTTAGGCAGCAGAGTTCATGGTCCGACGCGAAGGATAGTACACGTCTTCCTCGACAATCCATCTTCGAGCTTCTCCATAGCGGGTGACGGGCATTGAAATCGCCGGTAAGAATCCATGGTCCAGGTGTCGCTGCTAAAATGGTACTTAGTCTTGCGTTGTCAAATCGACTCGAAGGTGAAATGTAGGCACCTACCAGCGTGAGTGAAACGTTCTTGCATTTTATAGTCAAACATACGTACTATTGTCGTCATCAGGTGCCACTGGGTGTAAAAGATAAGTGAAATCGCATCTGACGTAGACGATGACTTTGCTACGGTAGGTATAGGTGGCAGACATGAAAGCTTCATATCCTGATAGGCGGAAGGCGCTCTCAATGTTTGGCTCACAAATGACAATGATTGGAAATTTGTGCTTGAAAACAAGCGGACGAAAGTCCGAAATGCGGGATTTAAGGCCTCTGGCATTCCACTGAAAGAGGAACGCTTCCTTGACTTCTTTAAGGAAGTAGTGCTGAGGAGCAGCCATGGTGCTTCTCAAGACCAGTATTTCAGTATTTCAGTATTTTCTCAAGGCAGTATTTCAAGTGCACCTCGAGCTGCCGGAGTATGTATGGCAGTCAGCAGTACTCGTAGCGTGTTCATAAGGGCCCGTATCATGGTGACGACTTGTTTGTCGTCGTCTGGGCTGCTGCCAGAAGCTGAAGCATAATTCGGCGAGCGTGCTACATCTTGCTGCTCCGCTGGTTTGTCTAGCCTTAGCAACGGCGGCCACTCCTCGCATGAGGCAATGTCGTTCGGGACTTTCTGTTTAGGAACCTCGTTGCTAGTATTGCTAGTTTTCTGTGGAAGTTTGTGGACTGTCAGTGGACGCGGTGCATCCCCAGCAATAGCAGTGGGTTTCCTAGATCTCCGGCGATGTGAACGCCGACGTCGCACTTTAGCGGCAGCCTCCCTGTGTGACGAGCCATCTATGACCATTTGCCTCAAGACTTTAAGCTCATTTTTCACGCGTGGGCAAATCTTTGAAGATGCGTCATGAGAGCCTTGACAATTGGCGCACTTTTGGTTTTCTGCACGACATGCATTAGAGCTGTGCGACCCAGAGCATCGTGAGCACACGGCACCATTTGTGCAAACAGCATTAACGTGCCCTATCTTTTGACACTTCCGGCACTGAAGCGGCTTTGGAATAAAAGGCCGTACTACGTGTCTGAAGTGCCCGACCTTGACATGTGACGGCCGGCTGTCTCCTTTAAATGTTAGCTTCACACGGTGCGAACTCCCCAGGCGACGGGCTTGCAATATGGCAATTCCCTCTGTCGCTGGCTTAATGAGTATATGCAGGTCAGCATCGCTAATGGAATTGTCGACGTCATACACCACACCGGCCGTAGAGTCACGATCGTCTTGTTTGTAGCAGCGTACGTTGACGCTATCCAGCACCTTAACGTTACTCAGAACGTCTAGTGCGCTGCGGTTTGTGACATCTATAGCGAGAATGTTCTTTCGGGCGTTGATCCTTACATCTTTGATCTGACCCGGAACAAGCGCCTCGAGCGATACAGACGTAGCTTGGCGGTTGAGCCGGTTTAGATTGTCGCTAGGAGCCACAGGCACGAATAAAATTGTGTGGTCCGATGACTTTCGCCTCGGGACCACAGTTGTCTTACTTGTGGAAGGAGATGTCCTGACGAGTCTTGTCTTTGCTTTGCGTTTTGCAGTGACGAAGTCACTGTCATCCGAGGTTTCATCCCTGGTCGTTGAATAGATCACAGTGTCCTCGCTGTCGGTTTCACTCGGACGACTAGATCGCTTTCTCGGAGGTGCCGCTGTTGACGTGGAAGGACCCGGCACCCCTCCAGCTGACTCCACGTCCATCGCCGTAGTGAAGGGAGCGGCGTCTCCCACAAGGTAGCTTGAAATTAGCAGAGACAGAAAAACAGCGTTCCATACAACGCACTTCATAGAGGCGAGACGTGCGAAAGTGGTGAATGGACGGCATTACAAACAAGAGCAATTCGCTTTTACATATATTGCGTTGAAAAATACCCGACTCATCCTAAACAATACCGTACATATCACGAAAACATCCGATTTCCAAGCGTTCCCTCATTCCCAGGCCTTATTTCCTGCACTTTAAGAGCACAAATAAACGGGCGACTGCACGTTTCCAAATAGCTTGGCTTCAATCTACGCGACAGTGCGCTACGACCCGCCGTGGTTGCTAAGTGGCTATGGTGTTGGGCTGCTGAGCACGAGGTCGCGGGATCGAATCCCGACCACGGCGGCCGCATTACGATGGGGGCGAAATGCTAAAAACACCAGTGTGCTTAGATTTAGGTGCACGTTAAAGAACCCCAGGTGGTCAAAACTTCCGGAGTCCTCCACTACGGCGTGCCTCATAATCGGAAAGTAGCTTTGGCACGTAAAACCCCATAATTTAATAGTGCGCTACGAATACACACAGGTGACCACTATACAGGCCCTCAACCATAGAGACCATGCTGGGCGCTCGCAGAATTCCTTCTACTCGCACTCAAGACAAATCAAATTCTTCGGTGCAAAGCCTGTTTCCGTCGCTCAGAAGTTTCTAGTTCTTGGTTTTTGAGCTCCTCGGCGTTATCTTTTACGCGTTCTGTCGGCGCAAGCAGCGCACTCCCATATTATTACTCTTGGCCATCACTCGTCGCGTTTTCGACAAGCGTGAGTACCGAAAGGAGGTATATGTTATTGCGGGGCCATAAAAAAGTGTCACCAACTTGTTCCACTAAGATTCAGTAGACGCCGAACTAACTTTGTGACCACCGCCGAGCTGCCTTTCGCTGCGTCACGACAGGCGCGGCGAGTGTGCCTCGAAATTATCTCAAAATGTAACGAAATTAATTACAATCATGTTGGTGGTCAGAGAATGGGTCACGAACTTGTCCCAGTAAGATTCAGTACACGCGAAAAAACTACGTCACACGGCCGATCTGCTTGTCGCTAACTGCGTCACAACTCCAGCTGCGGCGAGCGCGCCCCAAAACTACCGAAATTAGTTACAATAATGAGAGATTCGCAGAAAGCGTCGCAAACACCTCCCAGTACAACTCATTAACTCAAATAACCTGCGGCAGGACCGCTGAGTTGTTTTTCGCTAACTGCGTCACAAGTCTAGGTTGCGTGGCGTAAGTCTAATTGCTCGAAGTGCGTCGCAGACTGTCAAATAAAAATTCGTACCTTGCCCTAGTGCAATAGTGTAGGGGTGCCGTGTCGAAGTACAGAAGGAACCCAAGAATACGCCGGGAGCCCAAAAAACTAGGCTTAAAAAAAAAGAAACACGCAGGCGGGTCGCCGAATAGGCCAACGCCTACATGCGCAGCCGGCCTCGCTCGCTTCGGTGGCGTGTCTGACGCACGCATCTGGCGCGTCATTGACCTTGTCGCTAGGTAACGCAAGAAAAGTAAGTCGCAAAGTATAACTTAATTTATGCGCACATGTTTTAGTTTTGCCTGGAAAGAATAAAATAAAAAGAAAATAAAACAGTTGCTCCTACCTTCATTTCAAATTCTTTATTTTTCCGATGCTCATGGCAGCAAACGGCCGACATTAATACTAGTGTGACGTATTTCCTGTTGTCAGTTTTTGCCGAGTGTCCCCTCTTGTTTAGCTCATCTGTCTATGATGTTACCACACCAAGTCGCCCAGCGCTTCTTACGTTTGATTAAGAAATATTCAGCCAAGGCTGTACTTCACCCGCGCTGTTTTGACTTCACATCCGTATCGGCCATAACGTTTCCTCATCCACCAAATTTAATCACGGTGGCTTATCGTTCTCCCTGGACCAGTTGCCTTCACCTAAAGAAAAAAAAATCACGTACTCGTGACGCCTGCGGCAGAAAGGATCATCCGCCGCCAAGGTTTGTGAGTGTTGACGCTGGCTAACACTCCCGGGGTTAGTTGTAGTAGTAACACATAAATACCACACAAAGTGGACGGGAAAACGGCGCCGCAGTAGCTCAGTTGGTAGAGCATCGCACGCGTAATGCGAAGGCGTGGGATCGTTCCTCACCTGCGGTAAGTTTTTTCATCCACTTTCATTTCCATTAATTTATCATTTATTTAATTGAATTAGTAAGTACGAGTAATTTCCCCTGTGTTTTCCTTAGTGTCACTGTTTGTTGGCTTCTGATGCTACCCCCTGACCAATCGCTCAATAAGTACCACTCGACAGTACGGCGATTATTACAGGCATGCACATTCCTTACGCCATCGCTGTAGAGTCACATCTACCCAGATGTTTACACAACACAACGCAAAACGTGCGGGGCGGCTAGCGCCGACCTCAGCCACATAATCTGTGCATATCCTGCAGCGACACACACCAATAAACACAGCATTAACGCTACATTTAAAATCACAACGACCGAGCAGTGGGAGGCTGTGCTGCTCAGCGCATGCGCGGAGAACCAACTCTGGACAGGCCGGCTGGCCGACGCCGCCGTCAAGACTCAAGATCTGACCACCGCCTGAGGAAGGGGAGCTCCGATAAGGCTAATCTCCAGGCCCCTGCACCCCTTGACCCCAACAAGGATATTCAATAAAGCTTTTCTCTCTCTCTTCTTTTCGAACTCTAAGTGGACAAGGGTGACAAGTCTACCTTCCCTATAAGCCTGAAGCAGGGAGAAACCATTTTCACGGAAGCGTTAAAGAACTTCTCGCACCCCCTATTTTCTTGCCTAGACCGGCGTGGGTACACGACTTCACAAGCCCATCAACTTTCCGCGGAAGACAACTGTCAATGCTGGACCGCCATTTTTGCTGTTCTCCTATAAATTGCCAGGAAGTGGTGTGCTTGAACTTTAGGGGCAGCTCCAAATTTTGATACTTTTTTCAGTACTTCAGTGCGTCTTCCGAGATGTTTACCACGCCAAGCAAGACCAAGCTAGCTAGACCAGCTTGCGTGATCGTCGTCCTTTTTGACGAATGAGTAAGTTGCCAAGCATTCTTTGCCGTGCCGTTTCTTTCATCCTAGCAGCTAGAGACCTGATGCACTGCAACTTTGGTGCCGCAATCCTGGAAGGGTCGCACGTAGATCAAATAACACGTAACCCGTTGATGCGGCTTAGGGTGGCGTTAGCGCAAGGAATCCACCAAGCCCATTGACTGCTACGTCAGGTTGTAGAAAATGAAGGAAAATGGTTTATTAGCTTAGTTACACGGCTCCAGTACGGAAGCCCACTTCATGCAGGAGCAAGTTAAACGCCCAAGTTCACATGATGACCCTCTGTCCTCACTCTCGAAAAGTATCCGCTTTTAAACCCGTCGTCTTCCCTAGGCGAGTCGACTAGGGAGTCTCAAGGCTGTCCAGCAGCAAATCACACTCCTCGACTTCGTGGCGATACCGCGCCCATGCTCGCAATAACCCGCAGTAACTGCACCTCCGAAGGGATTGGTATGGAATATGTGGCAAGAAAGCAACCTGCTACTCTCAGGTCGTCAACGTTGTTCCTCTCCTTTTCATCCTTCGTTCAGGCTGCCAGGTAAAGGTTGGGGGGAGGGCCTTTTGTGGGACCCGTCAAGAGTTGGTGTCCACGCTGCGTTGACCTCTGGATAGGCGCTCGTGGATTGGTGGTAGTTTGACTCGTGGCAAACGTCCTTTGTGTTGTTGAGACGTAACACCGTCTTAGTAAAGGCGCTCTTGCACGGCCGTTCGGAGCCCACCGCTCTGTGTACGGGAGGAGTTGAGGGTGAGTTCTCGCTCATTTTCTAAGGGCAGGTCGTATGGAAGGAATGTTTGTGCGTCTTGCGGTTAAAAAGCTGTGCTGGTTGAAAGTAGCAAATGTCGGTTTACTGCAACCAATGATCTGGCGATCATTCGATGACGGCGTTAGCCTCGAAAATGTATGCTTCTCGAATTTTCGAACGAAATCTTCGGAGGGACCAACCGACAGTGCCGCCCAACTATAGCGAACAGTTCCGACGCGAAGAAGCCGTGAGACTGAGCTTTACGTAACTTCTTGTCTACCGAAACGGAGGCAAAAATATTCTTCCCTGCTTTCTGCAACACTTAGGCTTCTCGATTACGCAAGTAAATTATTGTTCGTAATCGTTTACTAATCGATCTGAGTGTATACGATTTATTGAAGGACGGACCTTTATGTAAATGTATTTTAATATTTATTCAGTGTTTTGCACTTGCCAACAAATATGCGTCGTGTGAAGTTGCGTGTCCTGTCAAATTCTTCAAACACTGCCCACCCTGCAAATGCAAGCCATCCGTGTTTTAAAACTGCTTAGGAAGGTGCAGGTGACAGCGATGAGAGAGGGCAGCGGCATAGCGAGCGCCTGGGATTTCAGGCCGTCATGCCTAGCGACGATGAAGACACCCCTAAAAAAAATAAAAAATAAAAAAAATAAATAAAATAAAATAAAAAATAAAACGGCACAGCCGAGCCGACAGAACTGCTCGTCCGATGTAAAATTTTTGTGTTGTTTTCACTACTGAGATCAATGCACTCGTTGGGAGCCTTTCAGTATACGAAAGTATAACCGTCGTGTTCCCCAGATAATCTTACCCCGAGGACTGCAGAGAATTACCTCGACGACCATGCAGGGCCGTGTCAGCTCCTCTGACTTATCTTCGTTGCCATCTCGTCGCCGGACGGACGCGCCGTCACGCAAGCGGCGAAGAGCGGATAAGTCTGCCTTGAGGCAGCCCTCGTCCCCGGCGTGGCACCCAGGTCGCCCCCGGAAGCCATTGAATTACCACGCCTTCTAAAGAGGGTCCGAAAGCGCCCCCTCGTTCCCCGCTTTTGCGCGGTAGAACTCATTAACAGTTAAATGGGTCTCGCGTTCCATCTGTGGGCTCAAGGCAGTGGGTGGATGCGCGAAGCGTATCTTGCATGCGTGGGGAGACGCGACAGCGGCCGCGTTGCCGTGGGCAGAACGGCTGAACCGTTGCGGCGAAATAAACAGCCTTCTGCTGCGTCAGCGGGAACAAGCGCACACCAAGCTGCGCGCCTTCCGGCCTCTTCACGTGGAACGCGTGCGTACGGCTGCCCACTGCGGGCGCGCCATGTCCCCGGGATGGTAACACTGTTGCGTCAGCAGCGATGTTGGCGTAAGTTTCGAGGAAGAAGGGCTCAAGCTCGGTGTCGAGAACTCGAGCCTTAGTGCGTAGGTGCTCGCGCCTGAAAGTTGCTGAGGTTTCTGATAGAAGTGCGTCTCTCCCTGGTAGCGTTCCTGAAGCGGTGACGATGAAAATATTGCAACAACAACAATAACACCAACGACGACGACGACAACGAAAACGACGACAACAACAACAATCTTGTTTCCATTCCACGAACAGTTTTTGTGCGCCAGAATATTCCTCTATAAATATAGACCTAGACGGCGCTTGATATATATCTGGTGGTAATACATTCCGAAACATCTAATCTTAGTGAAAGTAAATATATATATCAATAAATAGATAAAGAAATAAGTAAATAAATAAATAAATAAAACATTTGCTATATGTACGAGGAAGCAGGGATCAAGCTTATATGCAGTTACGCTTCAGGATTAGGCACGGCAAAGCACTAAATATATGGAATGACAAACGTACAAAGAAGGCAAGGGCGGCGGAGAAAAACAACATCAAATAACGACAGTGGGGTGTAATGAAATAAAATAAAATAAGACGTAAAAACAAGAAGGGAGGGTGCGTAGGTGAGGTAATCATACATGAATTTTGACACTACCAACAGAGCAGAGGTAATGGACCGTGGAACATGCCATTATAAGGGAGAATACATAATGTGCATTTCTACAGCAACCTACAGAAGTTCGTGCAGAAAACGCATGCTGCGCGAGAGTTCCTTGTGGAATGAGAAATGAACAACAAGAACAGTGCCGTACAAGTAGTTTTCTTTATTTAGATGTAGAACTATGAGAAAGTGGGCTACATCAGAGCCGGCTTTTTCAAAATTACACATTCGTTACTCAAGCTATAATAAAAAAAGGAAAGGAAAGAAGAAAATATCAAGGATCACGATACACACACGAACACAAGCGCACAAGGGCTGTCTCATCTATGTGGCCCCGGCACCAAAAAGCACAGACCAGTAACTATAGGATGGTCATGCACTCATTACACAGGAACGAAGGAGTCCACACAAGTCTCTTCAGATGCACATAAGAACTGCACCACCAAGACATCAGCTCGTTAATAAAAAAGCACACTGTAGAAGACAAAACTGTAACGTCCACTTTATAGGCAGTCTACGAGATTAGTCCCGTACAAAAAATACGAGACATCACCCATGATAACATGCATTTTCAACTAGTATGCAGCTTCCTAGAGTTTCCTTTCATATTGTGACACGGATATAAGAAGAAGTAACAAAGCCTTCAAAGAGCGCTGGCCTCTCTTCTTGCGCACATACGAAAAATCGTAAGGGTCAGGTACGGATGGGTATATTAAAATAGACGATCCTGAACCTCGTGTGAGAGCCCCATCTACTGGACCGTGCTTCCGGTGGCTGTTCTTATTTAGTGACACTATTTGTGTGCTTGCGAGGTGTGTTCGTTTACGTAGTGCCTGTTGATATCTTCACGTTTGCTTTCCTGTTTTTTTCTTTATTTTAAAATTATTATTCTTTATTTTATTCTTAAACAACAATTATTGTTGTTGTTTTAGTTGTTGGTAAATCTGAATTCTGAAACAACAACATGATTATGAGGCATGCTGTAGTGGGGGATTCCGGATTAATTTTGACCACCTGGTTTGCTTGACCTGGTGCACCCAATGCATGGCACACAGGCGTTTTTTGCAATTCGTCGCCATTGAAAGGCGGCCGCCGATGGCCGGATCTCGAGGCCGTGACCTCGTGCTTAGCAGTACGATGCCGATTCCACTACGCCCTCACGGCGGCTAACACATTATTAACGGCGGCGGTCAATCTTGGTAAATGTGTGACAATTACTAGTTAATTAGTTATCTAGCACGTGCCCATTGACTCTTTCTAAATTACTTTATGCAGCATTTTGCAATTCCGGAATGGAAGTGCATGGAATGGAAGTCCCCCTGTCTGTATTTTTTGAGGTAGAAATAAAATTATTATTATTATTATTATTAAGTCTATCAGACCTCAGGGCTTAGACACTACCCAAGTCAAACACCAGTTTCGAAATGTTTGTCTCTAAAATGTGTTATCAAATGCGTTGCTGCACAATTTAGTCTTGTCACGCAGCGCGGGGAGGGGTGAAGGAGCCTTCTTGGGAAAATATTAGCTTGAACCGGCGCTGATAGACTGTGAACACGGTGAAGCCGGGGGTACGAAACTTACGATGGTCTTGACATATCTGCTCCGTGCATATGGCGGGAGCACTAACCGGCTTGAATTCCCCAATTGAAGCATGTGCCCTAAAACAATATACTTCCAGTGGATTAATTAATTTTAGCTAATTGGTAAGATATTAATAGATTAAGTGATAGGTCATTCTTGTTTTTTTCTACACTGTCTACAGAAAAACTGGCTCTTCCTTTTGGAAGCAGGTGGTATGTCTGTTCTGCACATAATCTTAGCCGGAAATTATTCATTAGTCGGCGGAATACTGATGTCAGATCTCGTATCTCTTCGCTACTAGTGTCCTACTGGTGCATTCTTAGGAAAATATTAGGTTGATTTGTTGTTTAGAAATCATTTTATTATAACATTATGAATGAAAGAGAACGAGGGATTAATGGCTTCAAGACCTTCAAGAACGATAAAGATGCAAATAAGTTCAGAATTTCACAAATCGTTGTTTGCGAGGCTAAAGAAAGTAATAAATAAATAAATAAATAGAAGAAGAAAGAAAGAAAGTGAAAAAGAAAAGAAATGGTTGAAGGAAGCCAGTTGATGCGTAGTGTCTTTGAAAGGTTGCGTCTAAAGGGGGGGGGGGGGGTTGAGGAACTCATGTCTGTATCGCACTTTGTCCTGAGAAAGTGTCCCAGTAGCGCAACCTGTCACGTGTTTTGACTGTACAAGTGCTGTCGCTGTCCCATAGAGCCGGACAGTCGCTTTCGCAACATTCACAGAGCCGTCAGGTGCCCACGTGGTCCTGAATGGCGCATAGCGCCAACGGTTGTCAACCGGCAGCCGTTTCTACAAGTCACTTCGTTGTTATGTTGTGTTTATTTAGCCTTTAGCCCGTGCGCAGTCAGTCAGATGCACTGGCCACCCCTGCGCTTTCTCGCGCACACACCGCTGGAAGTAGACCACCGGCTGATCTGCCATTGAGGGTGGAGTCAGTCCTCTCCTTTCGGCCGCCGATCTCTTCATGTGCGCCTGGTCTCGGCTCCAGTGGATCGCTGCTGGGGCGGCTAACCGGATTATTCTCGGGAGCTTCGAGTGGTGGGGAAGGGAGGGGCAGTCTGCGCCAGATAGGAGCCCGGATTTTCGCCTTCCTACGCTCCCTTTTCCGCAAAATTACTTCTCGAGAACCGGTAGCAGACGCTTTGTTTGTTGATGTCTCAGCCGTTTGCTCGCTGGCCGCGAACTTATTCTAGATGTCGCGTTGTTGCTACTTTGCGCCGTGGTATTTGCGCCGTTTGTTTTTCTTCTGTCGGGTTTCTCGTCGAAACCGTGTTCTTTACCTGGCCACCAGACATGGCCGGAATTCAGACGCACCGCGAATCGTCTTCTTTCTGCTTTTCTCCGCCTCTTACTGTTTGTTAAGTTTGGTTCGTGCAGAGAGCCCTTCTAGTTCCCTTTCGCCCAGTATAATTCACTTGTTCTTTCTGTTCGCACTTATTTTCTTCCGCTTTGCAGAGATCTCCAAGTGCTGTCATATTACGCAAGGCGTTTTTGCTATATTCTCTCTCCTTTTCCTGCTGTGTGCCGTTTCTCTATTCTCGTTCCGATCGGTTAGCCTTCTGCATGCTGTGCGCAGTTTCGTGCTTGCAGGCTCGTGCGAACGCCCACTTCACCTTGCCGTTTCCCCGCTCTTCATGCCTCGCTGGGCTGAGCGAGATTTTATCTGCAGAAGTGGATCTGCTGCGGCCGCAAACCGGAAAGCCTTAAGGCTGCTGCAGTTCGTGGTGCCCCACCGCGACGTGCTGGGCTGCTGCCTTGCAATACTTCTCGCTCCTCCACCTTTCTTGCTTTTCCCGCCATATTCTTTGTTCTGCGCTTTGAAGAAACTTTTCTTTTTCTCTTCTGCGTCACTTCCCCTACGTCTCCTGTTCGTGTATTAGTTTCCTAAATATTTGGCTATTATTTGCTCTACCTTTCCCCCGGCCCCTGCCCCTGTCTCCTTTTTTTCTAGCCTGCTATGTTTGAAACGTGTTTCAATACAACGATGACAACGCTTCTTTTTCTTTGTGTGATTTCTTACTCGGGCGTCGTTTTGCAGTGCTTGTGCCTCCTTCTCTCTGCAGAGTGCTCTGAATAGTGTCGCTACTTCTGTATGGATTCCCTTTATTTTCCTTCCTCTTCTTGACCGACTACCTATTAATGTTTGTATTATGCACAAACGAGGCATAACGTCTGCGAACCACGGCCAAATTCGAATTTTTTTCATTTATATGTTCTTGGCGCCCTCGATTTCTTCTTTATCTTTTATTTCATCTTTCTTTATTTATTTTTGCGCTTCTACGTCTCCATTCCGGGCTGCTTCGTTCTGCTTTCTATCTTTAGAAAATCGCTACCTGTCCGCTCACGGCCTCTGTTGACTGCTTCCTCGCAGAGCTATTTATTTTCCTTTGTTTTTCCACGATCACACAGCTCGTTGGCGAGGGTGGGCCGTGGTTTAGCGTATGCCGTCGATTCCGTCCGTGCGGATGACAAATCGCCGACTTATGCTTGAACGTCTGCGCCAATGAGAGACGCAGCTCGTGCGTGCCGGAAAGTATATGCGCAATACTTTTCTGGAAGCCGCCGGCAACGCTGCACAAAGTGAACGCCAACAGCAATTCCTACGTGCTAGCTGCAGGAAGCACGAAACCTGCCGTCTCTGCGCTTTGCAAATATATTGATCTAGGAAGGAAATATGTGTCTGGCTTCAACACAGCAATCGATTGATCGAAAAAGACCGACCGACCGACCGACCGACCGACCCACTGACCAACCGATTGAGATACTAACTAATCCGTACGAAACTGGAATTGTTAACAACTGATGTCGCCAGTTTCTGAACAGCAATAAATTGTAGCATCGTCGAATAAATATGTTGTGAAATTAAGTTAACCCCATTGGGCATAAAATAAATAAGGCCATTCACCAAATATGGTACTAGATGGCATATGCACAACGTTCAGTTTTGCACATGCGGCACCCTGAGCAGTTTAGTGTACCTTATTAAAGCTTCTTTCTGGGTGAGTTGGTGCATACTTGATTTGACAAATAAAACAGCGCTAACGCATGCAACCGCAAAGGTACATGGACGAGAGACACAAGCGCTGACTGTCATTTAAATTTTATTGTCGGAAGGCGGACACCTTACATATGGCGAATGGCAGAGGTGAAGTGTAAGGCAGCGATACAGTCGGGAAAAATGACACCGCGCATCGATGAACGTATGCGCAGGCAATCAACAGAAACAGACACAGAAAAAAAAAACATAAAAAGGCAAGATATACTAAAAGACAAGCAATTCAGTATTCGGTTGATTCTAAATATTCAAGCTCTGCGGCAAATAGCGATGCTGACGGGGTGCATACGCACTCGCTGCCATATTTCTTTATGTGGAACGCTTACAAACTGACGCACGCCGTCTTGTCAGTACTCTTAGTAAGAATCTTTGTCTCTCCCAACCGAGCCTCGCATCCTCTGCATTTAATTACGTGCGCGACCAAATGTGCGTATTCGTTCCTTAAGTTACTTAAATTTCGGGCATGGTCCCCCAAGTGGTTTTCGATGCATGCGGCCGGTTTGGCCAACATAAAGCCTTCCACACTTCAAGGGAAAAGCACGGACAACTCCTGTGGAACACTTGACGAACGGCTTGTCATGTTTTACCTGACAACCTCTTTCTTAGAGTTGCAAATGCGTGGGCACAGCTGTCACAGCTTGTGACAGTCTTTGTGAATTCTTTGTGACATATTTTCAGCAAAACTAGATAAACTTTTACATCGGGCATTTTTCCGGGGTTTGTTTTAAATGTTTTTAGGTACGTTGACGATTTTAGTGCTTCTAAAAAAGCAGACGGCCTTCACCTACCTCTCTATAGTAAGTGAAGGTTTAAACGCATTTGACAAACATGAACTCGGGCTCAATGTTTCCCACGAACTACCTGACGCAGCTGTTTTACAGTTTTTAGAACCGAGACTAACCTTTTGTGAAAGGCACGTTTGCTGGGGCTACTTCCATCGAGCAAAAAAGGTTTTGCTGCCATTTGATTCCGCGCATTACAAAACTCTGAAAAGAACTATAGCGTCGCACTGTTTGGAGTCGTCTCTTCAAAAATCGTGCCCGCACATAATGCAGAAATGTTTTGAGAATCACGCCAGCCGACTTTTGGAAGCGGGACTCCCCCTGTCGGTTTTGATTGTTGCTTCTGAGACCCTCCTTCAGAAGCTAAAACTAGGAACACGAAGAAAAGAAGATGACCGTCGGAAGACCGACAAGCCTCTGGTTGTGCCGTACCTGCAGAAGACTTCGCACAACCTCAACATGGTGACCAACAGGCATGGGGTGTCCGTTGTTTTTTCGGCACCCAACAAACTGGCACAGTTGTGCCCACGTATTTGCAACTCTAAAGAAAAAGGTTGTCAGGTAAAACATGACAAGCCGTTCGTCAAGTGTTCCACAGGAGTGATCTGTGCTATTCCCTTGAAGTGTGGAAGGCTTTATGTTGGCCAAACCGACCGCATGAATCGATGACCGCTTGGGGGACCGTGCCCGAAATTTACGTGATTTAAGGGACGAGTACGCACATTTGGTCGCGCACGTAGCTCAATTCAGAGGATGCGAGGCTCGGTTGGGAGAGACGAAGATTCTCGGTAAGAGTAACGACAAAACGGCGCGCGTCAGTTTGTAAGCGTTCCACATGAAGAAATATGGCAGCAAGTGCGTAAGCACCCCTTCGCTGTTTGTCGCAGAGCTTGAATTTTGAGAATCGACCGAATACTGAATTGCTTGTCTTTTAGCATCTCTTGCCTCTTTCTTTCTTTCTTTCTTTCTTTCTTTCTTTCTTTCTTTCTTTCTTTCTTTCTTTCTTTCTTTCTTTCTTTCTTTCTTTCTTTCTTTCTTTCTTTCTTTCTTTCTTTCTTTCTCCTGTGTCTGTTTCTGTTGACTGCCCGCACGTACATTCATCGATGCGCGGTGTCATTTTTTCCACTTGTATCGCTCCCTTCCACTTCACCTCTGCCTTTCGCCTTATATAAGGCGTCCGCCTTCCGTCAATAAAATTTAGTTGACAGTCAGCGCTTGTGTCTCGTACTTGTTCCTTTGTGGATGCATGTGTTAGCGCTGTTTTATTTGTCAAACCAAACAAATGGTGTACCTTCTAGTGAATGTACTATTTGCGAAATTACACTCTTGCTTTGCGACAAATTAAACCGCGGAAAGTATACGAATCATGGCTGCAGCTGCTTGTGTGTATGACGACAGCAGTGAGACGACGGCGGTGAAGACGATCGACGGCAACGGCATCGTTCCTACTGCGTCCGCTCGACGCGAAATTATACAACGCTCCGATTGTTGGGTTCCGCATGGCTATTCAACGGGCGTCAGCAACGAATACGTGGATTGTGGGCATCTGTGACTAAGTGCTATGCAGTCGTACGTACCTGTATGTTATGCCATGAGGTCTATGTTGAAACGACGAGGGCATTTTTACTCCGGGCGAACAAATGGTTGAACGCGATCAACTTGGTTCGATCATGAAGCTGGAACAACCACGCACAGTTTCTACGTGACGTTGGCTGTTGGGAGCAAGGTACTAGGGAATGTACCTTGTGTTCTCTCCTCGTGAAAGCTCGCGTCTCAAAGCGCGAACTGTGTTCGAGGAAAGAACACGAGAAACTAACATGTGACGCGCGCGTCGGAAAGTGTTAGGGCATAGGCTTTGGCACGAGATGCCTGTGCGTGTGCCGTGTGCCCAGTGGTTCAAACTTGTACGTGATGAACTACGTGTAATTAATTACTTGTAATCAATTGCATTTTTTTTAATTTTGTAATTTAACTGTTATTTTGTTTCTCTGGTAACGCTCACCATAACTCGAATACTTTTTTTTCAGTAACAAAGGACATGTACAACTGGTTAGCTTATTGACGAGAAAAGCTGTAACAAACGATGCCGCTTTGAGAACTTTGGAGGAATAGCAATATTAGTGATCTTGGTCAATTCACTATAATAAGTTTCAAGAATAAGGGGAACCGAGGGGCTCAATTTTTCGTTAGTAGCAACCACATGAGGCCAACATTCTATAAGACCAAGGAATGCATAAGTGAAATCAGCCGTTAGTTTTAATTGTAATGTAGTAAATTAAGTAATGAAAAGTTCTGCAGATCTCACGCACTGTCGGAAACGATGTCACGCGAGGCATTTTGCCGGTACCTAGCCTTCCAGCATTGTTTGGGGTTCCGCAAAACGATACCAGGTGAACCAACGTGCTTGCGTAAATCGAGAAGTTGTGTGTGTGTGTGGAGTCGGGAGCGCATGTGTGCCTGTGACATATTAGCGTAACGATGACCACGTCGAAGATGATCGCATGTCAGCAAGGGCATTTCTACGCCGACCGTTCGACGGGAGCTTACGACTTGACGATTGTTGGTTTCGACATGGGTAGGGGACGAGGACAAGCGAGAGAAACACGGGTTGCGACATCATCAGAAACTACGTTTCATACAGTCGTACATACCTATGACTATGCCATGTGGTGCAAGTTAACGATGGAGTTTGCACTACGAGGAAGGAATGTTGAAACAAGATTAACGTGGGCAATCATGAGGTTGGTACGAGGTCGCACAATTTCGACGTAGCGTAAAGTCATACGGGGAAAGTGTTGGGGAAAGCGGACCGGTCCCTGAGATAGTGCAGCTTGACACGGCGCCTCAAAGCACGAGCTGTCACAGGGAAAGAATTCGAGAAAGTAGCAGGTGGTGCACGCACCGAGTGTTTCAAACAAAGAACTGGCGGCCTGTGGAACGCGAGAAGCATGCGTGCGATCGTGGCCTACTGGTTGGCGCACCAGCCTGCTGTGCTCGACGGCATAGGTTCGGTTCTACCATCGGTCACACATTATTAAAAACAAAGCTTTTCGTAGCGAGTTACCACCAGTTTTACGCATTGGGTATATTTCTAGCCTTTTGCCATGCGCCGATCCCAGAGATTGTGCAACTTAAAAATGTGTGTCAATATGTGCTACTGGGTCCACTGGTATCACATACAGCCTGGCCTACTGGTCGCCGTGATGTCCTGAAGATATACATGTGGATATCTATATACTGTATTTAATAAATAAGTGAAATTCTCAGACGGCAGGATTCGAACAGAGGACCCCTCCCACAGCAGCCCGATGCTCTCTAACCATTAGACCATGGGCGCATGTACCAACAGGCCCAGAATATATACATCCTTTCGCATTTCCCGCGTGCAAGCCAGCGTGTTCAGGTGCTTGGAGCGTTTTATTGCACTATAGATTGCATGAACACTCCTTGCAATCTCTCGCCGTCGTCGATATCTACAGATGGGAATACTGATTTTTTTAGTTTTAATACGTTTTCTGAAGAACATTACTCACCTTAACTGTACGATTTCCCTTTGCGCCAGAATGTGAACGCGAGGCGGCGAAAGATGTCTAGGCGTGTGCGTGTTCCAATCGCACAGACATGTGCACAGGAGCAGCTGTATGTAAAACCTAAGGTTAGACACATTTGGGGCTTGCTGGAACGAATTGTAACACAGCTGTGCTGACCTGGCCCACTTGTGGCATTGTTTTCTCACACCTATGTTGTAGCCATGGTAAAACCTGTCGGTGCGAGGTTTCTGCAGCCAAACAGTGCGTCCCTCACATCGCGCAAACATGCTTCCGTGCGTTACTCTTCAGATCGACAACCCAGAAGCTCCTTTGAAACGCTAATCGAATCGAAGCGAGAGGCTGCGTGTGCGACGCACGCTGCAGCTCAGCGCCGGGGACGTCAAGACGCAGCTCTGCCGAAACACGAGGCCGAGGGTAAAGGGACACTAAAGTGAAAAATGATTTCTTCTGCATCAGTAAGTTACCGTTCTACAACACCAAAAACACCACTCTCACAATGATAAGACGTCTGGTAAGCCAGAAAAGGCGCAAGGACGAAATACGGGTGGCGACGCCTGCTTAAGTTCCCGCACCTGGGGGCTGTGACGTTTTGGATTTTGATGGCATCTTCTAGGGATTACTAATTATATATTGCGTTGCAGATTGACTACATTGTGTTCTAAAAGAACCAAATATTAAACACGGCAAGTTTCGGGAACCTTTATTAAGCCTACGCGGCCCAAATGCGACAACATACTTTGGAATCTCTGACGTCGCCCTGACGTAACGGCGCTGGTGTTTCGGCGCGAAATTCAAATACTGATACTTGGAACTTCATTTTCTCATCTAATAATCAAAAAAAAAAATTTGAAATGACTGGCTGCAGGGTTCTCAAACAATGCTTCATTAGTCTAAGCTGATTTATTGTTTCCCTTTAGTGTCCCTTTAAGCGACAACGCCGACAAAACCTCGCAGTTGAAAAGCGCCCAGCCGACTCACGTCGTGCCCACCGTGAGCATGCGCCGCAGTATTCCGGCAACGCGAGGCCGGCGCAAGGCGACAACGCCGACGAGACCCTGCACCTCTAACCGATGCCGATCGCGGTCAACGGGCTCTTTCTGTCCATGCGTTTCTGCACACGTCACGCGACGCGTGTTCGCTTGGCCCACTTGTTCTTGCTGCGTGCTATTTGCATTGCCACTAAAGCTACGAGCCTTACTTCGCGTAGTATTCGGACATGTCATCATCGCATTGATTGCATCGTCCTTATGTAGAAACCACGATTCTTTAAATAAATAAATCAACAAATTGTCCCATGGCCGGATTCGTACAGAGGACCTCTAGCACAGTAGCCTGATATACTATCCATTACGCTATACGGTAGCTTTTCCCCATATCGGTGTGTCTCACAATGGGATCGTAGTTTTGACATGTTCAATCCCGGAAATTATTTGAATATAATTAACACGTCCTCATACGTGAAAATGTTTGCTGATCTCGAAGATAGTGCAGTAAAAAATTTGTGAGTGCGACACTCCTCGCACTCCCCCATGCGAGGAGCGACGCGATAAAGTGCGATGCGCAACGACTCCCGCCCCTATCTCACCCCAACTCGCTCAGCAAGACTTTTCATCAACTTGAACTGGAGGTTGAATCGGCTTTCAGCATTTTTTTCTTTTTATAAAAGTGGGGTGAGACAGAAACCTATTTGTAGAATGAGGCAAAGAATGCTTCGCAATAAGAATAAAATAAAGCCTAGACAGCGGCAACTAAATTTCGTCTGACGTCTCGTCACTCTTCGCACAAACGTCACTTGCACCAACACGGCAAACAAATCATTTGCAGGAGGCTAAGTCAGCAGCTCTTCAAACAAGCAAAATGACGCCTTCAGCCTAATGACCGCTGGAGTATATTGGCTTTCATCGAGCGCGGCGCTCCTCATAGCTACCAGACGGCGATTTCTTAGCAACTTCGCGCGCTCTCCGGAGCAGTCACATATATAGGATCTGCAGGCATCACACGGTGGTCTGTCCGCACTCCCTTGTCGGCATAAATGTCAGCATAAGCGCTTAGAATTCTCCACACTACTAGAGTTTTGAGCCGTCCTCTACACTGCTGTTCGGTGGTAGTATGCGGCGACAGTGACGGACTGTGATTGTATGTCTACGCTCCTTTCTTTCTTTATCTCTACTTTGCTATCACTTTAGCTCCCCCTCCCCTGTCTCCCCAGCGTAGGGTAGCAAACTGGATCTTCCCCTCTGGTTAACCTCCCTGCCTCTCCCCTCCTCTCTCTCTCTCTCTCTCTCTCGTCGTCTACACTACCTGTAACGCTAACAGAAAAGCAAATGACAAGGGAATCTTGAAAGGCGATTAGATGGTTCCATATAAGACTTTTTTGAAACAGTCTTCTATAGCATACAAAAAAGAAGAAATCAATGTATTCAGCTGAATGCCGTGGTTCGTGAACGTTGGACCCTTTGGGAAAATCGACGTAATAAAGTATTTAAAAGGAATGAATTCCTGAACCATGCAAATACTTTGCACATCAGCGCTGTCGTTCAGCCGTATATCGCGCTAATCTGTACAACATTTGTAATTTCATTTAACTGCAACGACGCATCTGTAGCGTAACTACTTTGTAAGTTGTTGTAGACATAGGGATTCTTTCAAAAATAAAAATAATCGTCTCTATCGCTGCTTGCTTCAAAGGGTAAAAATTCAATGTGGCAACGGCTTCAAGGAAGGAAGCGCTAAGCTCTCCAGCTTTCAACAAAGAATGGGCTGCCGTATTTTCTCTGAAGCTTTAGGGACGCAGTTCATAAAGACATTTCACTACGATTTTCATCTCTAGCTCTTTGGCGATGTCCTTCGTCGTTTCCCACTTTACCCCCGTTCATACCCCTATCCGCTTATCCACAGAGTCAAGAAGCCTCTTTTATGGCGTCCATCGGTGACTAAGCCTGGCAGGTTCATTTTCCTCGGCTCAAAGCACGTCGTTCACCGAACAGCAAAGTGAATATTCTTCCTTCTGTGCATAAACGGCATGCTCAATATAATGCTATTTTCCCCTACTTTCAGACACTTGGTGATTAATTTTTTTTTTCATTCTGGAGTTTTACGTACCAAAACCAGGATGTGATTATGAGGCATGCTGTAGCGGGGAACTCCGGATAAATTCTGACCACCTGGGGTTCTTTTACGTACATCCAACGCACGGTACACGGGCGTTTTTACATTTCTCCTCCATATAGATGCGGCCACCGTGGCCGAGATTTGTTCCAGCGACCTCGGGCTCATATATATATATATATATATATATATATATATATATATATATATATATATATATACTATGTGCTTAGAAAGTTTGGTTGCAATTAATCCCAGAATTGGCGTTTTGCTTCCTAGCTCAATGAAATAGAATGGGAGACAGATAAATACGCAGGGAACATAGTGAGGAGCGCATTTTTTTTACTGTACTGGGTGTGTTCCAACTAGAGAGACATGACAGCGGCAGCTTGCGGTAATGATTTTCTCATGACGAAAGTGACCTGAAATAATATAGGGGATCAGCGACCTTGCGTATTAAGATGAATGACTGAATGTGACTCTCGTTAAAAGGCAGTAGCCACCGTGGGCAATAGACCAAATGAGGTCTAGATATGACGGGACTGCGCTACCTTGGAGTATTTTTTTTTCTGACGTAATGATTTTAATAACATTATCAGCACCAACCCCATACAATAACTCGAGGTATTCGCATGCAGCCGATTTGTCCACATGTATAAGAAGGGCCTGAGATGGTTGGTTAATGCAGGCGCACGTGCTCGAAGGCGCGACTCGAAGTTCCAGAATGTACCCACGAAAACAAACAAACAAACAAACAAACAAACAAGCAAGCAAGCAGTGAAGGGGATCGCTTCCGTCCAGCGCAGGATTACCGGCGTGCCGGACTCGCATCGCGCCAAAGCATGTGCACAGCCGCGGCTGCCAGCAGTAGCGCTGGTCTCCCTTCTGCCATCCATTCTTTTTTCCCCGCCTCTTGCAGAGTTCGTCGTCGTAAAGCTTCGCGCTGCAGAGCGGGAACAAAGAACCGGGCGCGCGAATCGATGCCGCCGCCTGCTGCCCCGCTGCCTCCCTCCCCCCCCGCAGGGCGTCCTTCGCGATACGCCGTCTTTCAGCGCGTTCCAAACTGTCTGCGACCCACGTGTTGCACGCCGCTCTCGTGTCGGCAGGTGTGCGCTAGGCGCGCTTCACTGTGGCTGGCGGTCTGCACGCCCACAGACACACGCGCATTGCACGCTACGGAGGCGGAGCGCGGACGCAGGGCCAAGGCGAAGCAGGTGCCAACCCACCCCCGGTCCCCTTTTCTTTCGAGGACAAGGGCCCGGAGGAGAAAAGGAGCTAAGGGGGGGGGGGGGGGGCATTGATAGCGCTACGCGGAGCGGGATCAGGGAAGAAGCAGGGATGTAGCGACGGATGAGAGAAGCACGCGACAGTGGGTCCGGTGATGCCTCCTAGCAGAGAGCCACCATGCGCAGGACGTAGCGAGGTAATTAAGAAGACATACAGTCGTGGCTCAAGCCCGCGATGAATGCGTGGAAACACGAGGAACGAGGAACTTGCAGTCACGCACTCTCGAACTATATACGCACGTGAATCACGCTATACGCTTGGAAGAATAGAAACAGGACTGTTTCGCGTCATGCCCCAGTGGTTATGGTGCAGGATTTTCGCCAAAGTGAGGGCGATCTGCATATCACAAATCATTGCATTCGTAGTTCTTTGCACTTCGCTAACTTGTGCGATAACCAGGAAACTTGAAGGGGCTCAAGTATATAGTCTGAACTAAACTGGAGCTTTTCTTCCGCGTTGCTCATCTTAGAGCCGAGGTATAACTTTAGAAACGGCGGGTCACAATAGCGCAGTCGTCTAGAGGGCCACAATGCGCAAAAATACATTGTTTTACACTTCTAAACGAGCTCGTTTTTAGGCTTAGTGTTTCCAGAGGTATTTATTTCTCAACGTAGTTATTTTACGAGTGTGAGCTCGAATCATGAGGAGTTACATTTCTGAGCCCCTCATTTTCATTGAACACAAAGCCATGGCACAAGAATGTATCCAAGTATGCATTTATTAGCGATTATCCTAGATCAGTCAGATTTTCTCATTCCATCTTATACGTGGACGATACAGCTCTAATAATGCCACGACAGTCACTACAGGAAGCAGAAGAAATCGCTCAAGGTGAGCTGCAGAATAACTTAACATGATTTGAAACTAACAAACTTGTTTTGAACTCCAAAAAGACCAAGTATGTAGTATTTGATTCTAACCGAAAAACTACTCCTACTATGTGCAACTTGTACCTCAGAGACACACAGTTCCAACAAATTAGTAGTCATAAATATCTAGCAAGAAGTCTTGACGCGTCACTACACTGGGCTCCACATATTGAACAAGTAACTAAAAAATAGTTTTTGGTTGGTATACCTTATTAAAGGCATGCCAACATTTCCATCCTCAAAGATTACGTCTCATTCATTTCAGCATTTTTCATTGCCATTTAACAAATTGCATAGAATCCTGGGGTTTCACTTACGCCTCGTACATTGATCCTTTAATAAAAATTCAGAAACATGCTGTGAGAATAATTGCATCAGCCACAAAGCACGCGCCCTCTGGACAGCTTCTTGCCCAGTTAAATATAACGCCACTTATCAACGTTCGGGACTATAACACAGCTACAGTAATCCACAGAATACTGATACGAACAAACCAGATATCTCATCAATATTTCTCACGCCTACAAGGGACACTAGACAATGAGCATAATAAATTTAACTCGCCAAAAACTCATATTGTATACTGTCAACGTTCCCTATCATTTATCAGTGCAACAATCTGGAATGAAGTACCCAGCTTCATAAGAAAAATTTTAAATGCTATTGCATCATTAAAACATCACTTTAAATCCCAATTATAAGATAACTTTCTTTTGCTTTTTACATTGCGTTGCAATTTATGCTGACTTTTATGGCATGGATCCAAAACTAGCCATATAGGCTAACGACCCCTTATAAAGGAGGTTTATTGGGGTTCGTAGCGACCGCTGGTTCTACGATGCACCGAGCACAGTCCCCGAGCTCGAGCCTCTGCTGCGCGCTTCATGCTGCCGATGCTGCTGACTGCACTCACGTTGCCCAGTATTACATTATACAGGAATAAAGATTTTTCTCTCTTTTTTTTTCCTTATTCAGCGAATACGAGAAAAACGCTGCTTATCAAGGAATGCGGCATTTGAACGTAACTGCTGGTTTCCAGGGACGGTGCTTGCCTCTGTGCAGCTTGTATGTCAATGCCATTGTATTTGCGCACAGTCATTGTACCTTGAAAATTAAGGTGTATACACGCCCGAAGTTAGTACGAAGCTGTAAACTAAAGGAAAAATTGTCCCCGCACGAGGACGAATTTCATTGCGATGGCAATTACATGAACACACCGGGCGCATTTCTGCCGCCGGCGTCGATGTAGCCGTGACGTTTCGTCCAAGGGCGATGAAATCGTCGCCTCGCGCCGGGTGCTGTATGTGCGAGGGTGAGCCGGCGATCGCGGCTCAATCTGGCGCGCGCGAAGGAAGCGGAGAGCAAACGCACTGTCTTCCGTCGTGCGAAAGGCCGTGGAAAGACGGGAGGGAGGGAGGGAGGGGGGCGTTGTGCTCTGGCAGCAACTGCTCATTTCGCGACCAGGCGCAAGGGGACCTGACGATCGCGGCTCAATCTGGCGCGCCATATGTGGAGGAAAGCGTGGAGGTGGCGCGGTAGGGAAGGGGGCGGGGTTCCGGCTTCGACTCCGCCAACAAGTGCGTACTTTAGGTGGTCGCGCGCGGTCGCACGCACCGTGTCTTGAAAGGGATCTGCGGACGGCTCATGCCTTTGAGCGCGCTGTTTTCTTGCCGCTCTCGCGTTGAAGCCGATGGACCGGACGGAAGTCACTTCGCTCGCTGCTGCTGCCGAGCTTGCTGGCACCAGCGTTTGGACGAGTGTCCGCGTTCATTTGGTGGGATGTGTTCATGTTTGCGTGTGCGCGCTGACGCCATCCTTGTTAATTCAGTTAGTAAGGGAATATTTCCAAGTTTACACGGCCGATAAGGCTACTATCCTTACTTCGTATAGCTGTCTACTAATTTGCTATCGCAATCGATGCTTCACTTTTCGGGCAAACTGCGATTTTTTTCTTCTGCTGCGAGGCTCTTTCTTCGGTAAACAGATTTGGGTTTTTTCTGTGGTAAATTCTGGCTTAAAGATGTATGATAACTTTCTATTTCAAGAACCTACGTCCATATTGCAAAAGTTGTGCTGAATACATGTGATCTCCGAAAAAACAGCAGTACAGGTATATTAAAAGGCCGCGTTGTTTGATTTCTAGCACACCACTGGTGCACTCTAGGCCTGTGTGCTGAGAGCTCTGGGTATTTCAATTATGCCAACAGAGCGGATGAAAGGCCAGCCTTTTCCGTTCATTCGCAAATTATGCTTTTTTTTCTACGACTGGTAGTGCGTATGGATTTCTTTCATTTCTTGTTAAGTCTAGGTGGGCGTAAAGGTTTCTGGTGGGAACGTGCACTGTCTAACCAGCTCTAACCATATGCACTGTTGCATATGGTTAGAGGCAGGGAAATGAAAACAACCATTATGCTGTGAAGCGCTTATGAAAGTAGTTGAGACAGTACTAGGTGCATTGATTATTGTAAATAAATTATAAAGAGTTAGCACTTCAGGTAACAAAAAACAAAGCAAGTTGTACCTACTGACGCACTGACGTTCTGGCTGCCTCTCAACTTCGACAATAACAAAGCACGGCTACGCGGTTTCTGTGGTCTTTTCGTCAATTTACTGGAGCTTTTACGACAGTGGTATCGGCACACAACCACAGCGCTAGAATATATGTGACCTGTGCGTCTTATTATGGTCGCCACCCCGCTTTCCACCACCCCGCCTCCGTCCGACTTGGTGCCATTGTCCTTTGTCTACAAGAAAATCGAGTGTTGCCCGATGCCTAAGGCACAATAGAAGTGCTCATCTCAATAGGTTTTTTTTTCTCTTCCTTTTTTTTATTCCTTCAATAATTTCTTTCTACTACTTTTCCCACCGCAGCGTAGCCAGCCGGTACGTATACATTGGGCAACCTCTCTGTCTTTCCCTCTCTTTTTTCACCTCCTTTCCTCATGTCAATAAGAAGAATATGCTTGAACACATAAGGAAACAAAAAAGTCCACAATAATTTCTCTTCCCGTTGACATGGCACTTCATTTTTAACGCTTGGTACCAGTCAGCTTTTCATTATTTCTGTGAGACTCTCTTTCTCCGGTGAGCTTCAGCCTCGGGTCTACACCGTGCCACAAAGAGTTGCCCTTCTAGTGATAATATTAAATAGTTTCGGCAGTCCTTTGTCTGATCCACAATGCACACTAGCGAGTGAGTGACAGGTCATTGTATTCCCACCTTGCTTAGTCAGGTCGCCTAGGCGAGTGCACGTGCCACGTATACGTGAGACCTTTGATGTATCGGGCAGGATTTCTTGGCGAAAGGACGCGATGCCCACGTTAACATACGCGAGAGACGTTGTTCTCACACAAAATCTCGACAGGGGCGTATAAACGGGGAAAAACGTGTACATTCATTCACAACGCGGTGGATTACCGGATGCCGGTCGATACCGTATAGACACAGGAAGGTTACCGAGGCAGCGTGCAGCCACGGGCAGCAACTTCGTTGTGAGAGGGTCATAAGTATATCGGTTGAGTAGCCGCGCATGGCCGCCTGGGCTTTACTCTTCACGCGGACATGGTTGTCGACGCTCCGATGTCTAGAATTTCCAACCTGCGTTGTGCCAACCATCAAATGCACTCACTTGCTCCGACAATTACGCCTTTATGTTGTTTTCAGTGACACTTCTCATTTTGCGGCTTGGAATTCAAGAACAGCAGCTGGAATGAATCTAGTGGCATGATCGATGGCAGCCGTTTGTGTTAGAAAGAGGGACCACTAATAGAATCGCAGAAGCTTCGTTCAAGGCCAAAGAACTGCAATCCGCACCACCGACTTGGATCTTATACAGTGCCTGACGCTGGCGTCCAATTTCTTTTGCCCTTTATTACCTGCGGTTCTTCAAGTACTCTCAGATCACCCAGATGCTTGTGCCGTTCACATCAGCGACTGTTGCAGAATTTGCACGAAACAGGCCTCAGTGCTTACACATAATTTTATTATCACATTAGGTCGCGTGGCAATTCAGGCGAGAAAGAAAAATCGAGTGTGTTGCTTGAAGTGACATTACGAGTTGGCTTATACTCATGGAGTCTTCTTGAAACCTCAAGCAGACGCGTGCCACATTTGTGCTTACCTCGGTATATCAAAGGAATTACCGGCAAGGAAAGGTTGCAGACCTACCAGGAGGGGAACTGGGTGCCCCGCCAAGACCGATTGCGTTGTGTCAAAGGGGTCGACTCATCGAAATAAAGACTGTCAGAAGCGTATGGCGGCTAGCATTTCGTAAATGCTAGGGGCACATTGCTTGATAAGGAGACTCCACGTGTTTAATAAACCACGCTGGGCTTCCACGTGCATCATGCGTCCGTGATTGAGCGGGCTGTTACCTCGTCAGCAACTAGCGGCGTACAAGAATAATTCAACTAACCCATAGTTATCGCGACTTCTAGCTGATGCTCATAAAGAAATAGCGAAGCATAATAGACGTTAAGTGCAACCACACATGGGACACGAAAGCGTGAAACACGAAGGAAACGAAGGCCGGTCGAGCAAGTCACGTTGTGTTCGTGAGGCATTTTCGTAACGTCACGAATTGTCCCTGAAGGTGACCTTGCAATAGCGTTAGGTATGGTACAATTAATTCCACTGAGTTAAATTTATAACCACCAAGCAACAAATAACTTGAACGCAGGGCAACATTGACGCGACGGCGTCTTTGCTACATGCGAAGGCGACCGTGTTCCTGAGCAAACGTAGCTGGTATGACCTGGCGAGAGCAGCCTGGGCGTGTTGGTACTGCATGTCGAAAGAGGAATAGCGCAAACCAGGGCACGGACAGAGGAGGAGAAGCTTGTGCTTGTCTGTGCCGCCTCCTTTGTCCGTGTCTCGGATTGTGCTATTGTCCCCTCATTTCGTAACCTCTGCTTGGATGTGCGGCCTGAATCTGCCGGAGCTAGTTATTATTGTGTACAAAGCCAAAATAAAGAAGGGGGCCGACAGATGGAGTAGCACACTGTGGTATAGAAGTTAGATAAACAGTGATAAAGTGCCTCAGAAAGACTGGCCAACGTTTTAATAGGGGAACCTAGCTTCGTGCACAAAGGAATTCGTTAATTCTGAGCCCATGACTCGGACTCAAAAGGCGTTTAGCAAGTGATTATACATACTTAATGCGAGTATGAATAGGTGCCAACAAACGACCAAAAACTTGCACAAAAGAGAAGTTTTGCAGACACATGGCCTCTCATGTTGCAGCTGAGAGTGTTAGCCAGCGCTATACCTCGCGGCCTTGACGGCTGATGTTTCTCAAGGCCGTGAGGTATGGCGCGGACTAACACTCCTAGGATTAAGTTCTAGTGGTGAAACATAAATACTCCAGAAAGTGAAAGCTGCGGCAGCTCAACTTGAAGTAACAGTTCTGCGGAAGCCCGCAAGGTGGAGAGAAGTAATCAATAAAGGGAAATGAGACATCCACCCAAACGTAGCTAAGTGCTACAAAGGAGACCCAAATGAGTTCCTCGAAAGAAAAGCTTCGCAGTTGAAGAAAAATTCGCCCTTGTATAGGACTCGAACCCGGGACCACCGTCTTTCGGGGGCAGCTGCTCTACCATCAGAGCTAACCAAGCGGCTAGCAGATGGCAGGGTGAAGTCGAATTTATCCACAACTAAGAAGCAAATGCAAGAGTTTGACGTAATAGTTCTGCGGAAACCGCAAGGTAGAGAGAAGTAATTAATGAAAGGAAATGTGACATCCACCCAAGCGTAGCTAAGTGCTACAGAGGGCTCAATTTGTAAAAGCATGGCACGCGCAATGCGAAGATGTGGGTTCGTGCCCCACCTGCGGCCAGTTCTTTTTTCATCCACTTTCGTTTCCATTAATTTATCATTTCTTTAGTTAAAATAGTAAGTACATGAAATTTCCCCTATGCTGTCCTTAGTGTCTTTATTTGTTGGCTTCTTATGATACATCATAAACATGTATTTATACATAGATATGTATTCGATTACAGGAGAAAATACAGTCGAAAGCCTATACCGCGAACACCTCTACAGCAAAATGATCTGTCTAACGAAGGATCCCCATATGTCCCTGTCAAATTGGTATCTTTCTTAGGTATTACGAAGGCCTATGCAGCGAGGGCCACTGTGCAACGAAGGCATTTAGAGGTCCCCCACGGCCTATTTGTTGTTTAGAATGAAAGCACGTGGCGTTGCCGCCCCTAAGATACTGTTTATGGGGTACGCATAGGAAGCGACGGATGACACTACAACAAATTGATGTAACCAGCGCAAAAGCAGACATAGAACACAAAAAGAAGCGACAATGATTAGCGCTGAGTTCCAACTGGCGCTTATTGCAAAAAAAAGCAAGAATATATAACCTCGCAGTCGTGATCACAACCACACATGTTTATGCAAGTTATCAAGGCTACTACAAATCTTCAAGAAAAACACCAAAGCCTGAGGCGGATCCCCACGTGCAGATGACTCTAAGTAAGGAAATTGTTTACCGTCAATGCTATATGGAAGGTTTACTGATACATTTGCCTCTTGCAATAGCCGCTGCCTGAATGATAATTATTGTATTGTCGTGTGCATTTGTAGCTAGTATTGCTGCCTTGTCAAAAAGGGGACGACACCCGCATTGAGAGCAACGTATTCCAAGAACACCGTCTTTCCATTTTCGCACTTTCTGGATATGCTCCTGCAATCTCACATTTAGGCATCTGCCCGTCTGTCCCACGTTAAGCTGTCCGCAGGAGAGAGGTATGCTATACACAACACCTCTTTAACAGTCGACGAATTTCTTTCTGTGCTTAGTATTGCATAAGTTCGATTGTCTGCTCACAGGACTAATTCGAACGCACAAATGAGATAATTTATGTGGCGAAGAAAAGACGGCACAAACTCCCGCCCTTTAACCTACGTTCATGAGTTTGGACAAGATAGCATGCATGTACGAGTATTACCGCTATGTTCCTGGGATCAATTACTCGTGAATCAGAACGGCTGTCACCATTTCGCAGCAATGACAGGACAAAGACCGCGTGGGAGGTTCTTGCCAGGAAGGGCTACCTTGCGTCAGCTGAACTACCCGCAGCGGCACTTGGCGTCACTTCAGGTGGTCAACCACGTAGTCAACCAGGTAGTTCAGGTGTTCAAAGAACCTTAGGTGGTCAATCTAAAGACCCCCGAGCCTACGGACTGCGTGCCGCCGATCGTCCATCAGCCCTGACGCACCGATGGTGCTGTCACCTGTAGGTCCATCACGTGGCGGCGCGTGCTCGCTGCGTTTGGTAAATGTTAGATATTCCCGGATGTGAAACAGTTTGAAACCATCAGGCAGTCAGTGTTTGTCTGCATTGTTTCGAGTATGCTATATTGTTTCGTATGCATTGTATGCATTGTTTATGCATTGAGTATGCATTGAGTATGCTACGTCGGTTTCCTGTCCTTGTACCAGTGTGCGCTGTAATTCTCAGACATGTGAAATGGTAATGGCGCAGGTTCTCTGCCCGAGAACGTGAGCACGGAGCAAAGCGTTGTGAAGCGCTTCTATCCGCTCTAATTTTCCAGCCTTCGCGTGTGCGATGAGTTTAAACAAAATTTTGATGCCGCGCCAAACGGAAACCGTGAAGTGAATCGATAGCAGCGCGGAAAGCTGCAGAAGCGCTGTGACGCACGCGACACGTGCATTTCAAAGGGAAGCGCCCACGCATACGTGGCGATACGAGGCATGCATCGCAGCCTGGGCGCTGATCTCCCGGGGCGGCCGCTCCCAGCGGGACATAGCCTTGCTTCTCTAGCGGTGCAGAACTTGGCATGCGCGTACTTCAAGATTTAGCGGAGAGCCTTCGGCGCGTGAAAAAGTTATGTTTGGCCTCGTTTTCCGAAGGCGATGCGCGAGATTGAAACCAGCCAAGTGGATGCGCGCTGCATACGCCGCCGGCTGAGGGTGCCTCGGTGTAGCAAGAGAGGCGGTTCCGGGTAATACTTTCCGGCTCGCCGGAGAGTAACACATGAAGAATAGGCGAAGAGAAAACGTTTTTATCAAACACAGGCCGACGTTGAATTGTGCGTCCTGGAAGCATCAGAAGCGAGACGCTTTGTTTTTCTATTCTTTTCGTCTTGCAGCGCGAACGCAAGAAAGACGAACAAGCGATGTGCTTATGAAAAATGGATTGTTGAATGGAGTCTGTCGTGGAGAGAAAGGAACTCGGACTGCGCGCGGGCGCGCGCGCTGGCATTCGTATACGGACGAAATGCAGGATTCCAGCGTCGCGGGCTCAGTCGTATTTGTTCCTTTCTGCGGCGTCGCTGTTGTGGCCGCACTCGCCGCTCGGCGTGGGCTGCTAACGCCGTGGACGAGACGAAAGAGAAGCGAAGTGGCAGCATGCAGGAGCTGAGAAAAAACAATAGTAAGTAAAGGCAAGGGAATCTTGTGAGTCCTACCTAAACGGAAATTCAGAACCATTTTTTTCAGTTGGTCAGAAATGCAAGCTGCGGTGCTCGTTCGGCTATATTATTGCCAGGGAATATCGCCGCACAGAGACGAAGACAAAGCGAACGCGAAGGTAACCGTAAATGCTAGGTTCTTCTAGGAAAATAGCCGGTTCGTCAATCTTAGAAATGGAGAATGAAGAAAGGAGCAAGACAGCGTGCCAATGTTTTTTTCTTTTGAGAACGAAGAAGGGAGCTTGAATTCGAGGCTTCACGTTGAAACAAACCGAAAGCTACCCGAGGTGCCATAAGAGAGAGAGAAAGCAAGGACAGGAAAGGCAGGGAGGTGCCATAAAAAAGTTGAGTAACTGAGGGGGCAAATGCTCCGCAGCAGCAATGGCAGGGTTCGCTTTTTGGAATAAATGCGAATGTCAATACGCGAGTATCGCTTTTCCCTCCTCCTGTTCGGTTTTACGTAATGCCAGTTGAACTGCTGGTATACGTAGTCGAAAATCGAACCATAGTGAACTGCCCATCGCCGATGACGAAGAGTTCTCAAAATCAAGGCGGGCAGCGCCTATTCGAAAACGCGGTTGTTTGGAGATTTGTGCGGGGCACTTTCTCTTCCTGACATGAACTACGCCGTCCTTAATCAGCATGAGTGAAATGCTTTTGTTCTAAAAAAAAAAGAATAGAGGGTGCTTTGACGTCCGACATTTGTGAGCTGCCATGTGCAGAGCATTGTGATCGACGGCACCTCACGGCAGCGGCCACTGCCGTGGCACTTGCTGGTACGAGCGCTTCGAACAGGATTTGTGCAGCTCAGTCGCCGGGAGGCGTTGCGAAAAAGACCTCAAGAGTGACGGTTTCCCGCACTCTCTCATCGTGCTTAGTGGAAGAGCAGCGCGTCAACTTGCTCCGGGATTGCTTCGGATATCACTTTGTTCCGGAACGAAGAAACAAAGAAAGAGAGAGAGAGAGAGAAATAGATAAAGTGCTAGCAGCAATGTGAATCGAACTGGTTTGCGCGGGCCGAGGAGCGGGCGTTGCATTGCCAGTTGACAAGCGGCTGTGTTGAGCATAGTGCTGTTTCATAACCTTCCCAAATGTGCACAGTGGCATGCTTGCTGAGAGATACGCTAAGATTTTCATGTGTTGCGCCGGCGTTTCGTGGGCCCCTGCTGCGCGTTCCTATTGTGGGCATCCACCACGGTGGCGGATGCAGTCGTTCGGCTGCTGAACGCAAGGTCGCGGGTTTGATTCCCGGCCGTGGTGGCCGTATTTCGATGAGGGTGAACTGAAAACCTGCTACGCAAACTGAAATTGTTCTATTTGAGAAGGAATTGAAGATTTTAAACTAAGAGTGTGGAAGCTCTACAACATAGCATGCGTATCACGTTGGCTTTGCTACTTTTTTTTTCTGGCTTTCATGTACAGGCTCGTCCACTCTTAGGGTGAACACGGCTCACCGTGGCCGCGCTCCGCGGAGCGCCAGTGCGTCCGGCGCAGCGGCGCATCGAAGCGAAGTGGCGCAGGCGCACACGGACCCAGGGGAGGTACCTCGCGTCGTCTGCTACAGCGCTGGAGCGCGCCGCCGCTTGCTTTGCTGTACACTTCGCTAGACCCAGGTGACTGAGTGCCCGAGGCGGCAATGCAGGAAGGCGCACTTCACTAACTTTAGCATTTTCCAGCTGGTTCCGTCGACAGCTTGTCAACAGCCTGCTTAATCAATATACATAAACAGAAGCAAGCTTCTCATCACATATGTCACTTAGCATGTTTTTCATATGTGATGAGGGTAAAAATACGGTCTTTTTTTTCGTGTTCTTAATTAGGCTGGGGCCTAGAGGCGACACTTGATAGTCATGTCAGGGACGTCACCCAGCCTGAGGCTGTTCTTAATTTCTCGAATGGTGGAGGTCGGGTTTGCTGAAGCCGCCTCAACAATGGGCACTCTTTGCCGGGCTTTACGGGCAGCATCCGCAATTCTTCCATCCTTCTTGTAATAGCCTGGACGATTCTATTTACACTTTTCAGTGGCCTTTTTGTCATCTCCGATATAACGCGTTGAGAATAGTTTTGTAGGCACACATCTACAATGCGTCGTCGTTCTCTTTCCAGTACCCGCGACATGGCTAGTTTCCAAAGCGCACCGGCGAAATGAAATTATCCTGTACGTTTACAGCGTTTTTATCGCCGACGTGCCATGGCAACCAGCAATCGAACAATATGCAATTCATCATGCAAGTCGACGGAAATGCGTTTAATGGAAACACCTCTGGTGTCTTTCGATTTGGCGAGTCATCCCAGAATCTGTAACTCCTGAGTGGCCAGTCACCCAGTTGAGTAGTCGTTGGCTGCGCCGCATCATCATATTAAGCTAGGATGGGGTAGCATGACCTACGCAAAAAAAAAAGGGGGGGGGGGCTCAGCGGTTGATCGGGCTTACGCCTATGGTCAGTTAAAAAGTAGACTGGCCTTAACATAGCAATCTGGCTTGGTCCGGGCTTAGCGTTTACAAACGGCGAGTCCGTTTGCCGACCACCGGCATGCTGTGGGCAGACGACACCATGCCGGCCTCATGACCGTCGGTTTAAATGTCGTGGCCGCCTTCGTCCAACACACGGACCGGCCACTTCCCCACGACGGCAACAGCATCGCTTGTCCGCGGCAAGGGTTCCTGTGCCGTATTCATATTTGGGTTTTACCCACTCAGTCCAGCCCACCCCCGCCCCCCCCCCCCAAAGAAAAAAATAAATTCCTCCTAATCTCCAAATTTATCCGATGTCCACCTCTATGGCGTAACTCCATGTTTCGCTTCTGGACGTTTACCACACAATTAGCAAATTATTATATGCTAGTGAGAATATGCATATGGCCCATTCTGAGGAAGTGCTGAAATGAAATAGAAGCAAATAACGACTTAATTACCCGGCAAGACGTAATTTAAACTAGAAAACTGACATGTAGATTATAGATTTTCCACTTTAATTACCTATTCGAAACAGACGGAAACAGCATTCGCATGCGGCGTGCATTGGATTCCAAGGAGAAAACAACAACAACAAAAAAAGAAACGTCGGCGCCATATGTTTTAGTTCACCTAATCAATGTAATCAAATAATTGGCCGACGATTCTTCAAAATGAGAATGCGACATCTCGCATCAGGTAGCCGTCAGAGGACCGGCGCCGCTTCGGTGATTTTACACAAGCTGTGACAGCAAAAATGAATTTAGTTTTTTTAAAGGATGCAGAAAGATGCAAAGGGGGAGTAAAATCGCCGCCAAATCAGTTGCTATGCCGGGGAGAGCCCCTTCCTACATCGCGTAAAGCGCTCCATGCTCTCCTACCAGCGACATTAACGCGTCAATAAGAGAGTGCGAAGCAGCGGATATCACTTCTTAGTTGTTGTCGAAGTAATAGTATTGCCCTCTTTAATGGTAGAATCCATGGCAAACATGATGATGCGTGATTGAACAATCGCTCTCTAACTTTCTGCGAAATTTATAGCGGGTTTCGGTCATTTTCTTAAGTCAATTAAGCACATTCGTTCTAGCATCAAGACATGCTCGAAACGGCGCGTTAGGCTCATGCCATGATGACTCAAACCAAGAGCGCGCCTAATAGGTTTCTCGGTATGCACTACACCAAGTGCTGTGAGAGTAAAATAAGAGGGCCCCAGCCTAATAAAGAGCGCGAAAAAATGATTATTTATTTTTACCCTCATCACATATGAAAAACATGCTAAGTGACATATGTGATGAGAAGCTTGCTTCTGTTTATGTATATTGATTAAGCAGGCTGTTCACAAGCTGTAGACGGAACCAGCTGAAAAATGCTAAAGTTAGTGAAGTGCGCCTTCCTGCAATGCCGGCTCGGGCACTCAGTCACCTGGGTCTAGCGAAGTGTACGGCAAAGCAAGGTGCGGCGCGCTCCAGCGCTGTAGCAGACGACGCGAAGCACCTCCCCTGGGTCCGTGTGCGCCTGCGCCGCTTCGCTTCGATGCGCCGCCGCGCCGGACGCACTGGCGCCCCGCGGAGCGCGGCCACGGTGAGCCGTGTTCACCCTAAGAGTGGACGAGCCTGTACATTTGGCTGATGCCGCGTTCATTTTTATGTTTATTTTGTTTGCTACTCGTTTTCTTTTCGTTGAAGTTGTCCGTGAATTGCATAAAAGCCTTTGTTTCGAGAAGAAAAAAAAAGCAATTGAAAGTGAGCAACGTGTTTCGTCTCTTCTTTCCTATTATGTGCAAGCTATACTTTCGCGCCTTTCGTTTGTATCCATCCAACTATCTCATACCTGTACCCTGTTTAAACACAAGAACGCTCATTTCATACTTCATCCGGCGCCCTCCCCTACGGCATTCCCCATATCCCCAGCGTTGCTTTGGGGCATTCAACGCTATGAAAGAACCAGTCTACTGTGCGTTAACTGTAGTGCCCGCATTTTGATCTGCGATGGCAGGCTACCCATAAGCTACTTGATGTTTTATTGCTTTAGTCATCTTTTAGTGCCCTAAGCTTTTCCTGATTTTTTTCTCTTAGCCGATTCAGTTTATTACCAATAATTATTCAATATCAGGCTCTCCATGCAGTAAATAGCCTCATTGGCTTACATCTATTAACAGATAATCAAATAAAAAAGGACGACAAATAAAGAAAGCAGCAGTGCAGGGAGATATGCAGGGGCAGCCAGTGCTGCAGCTAGGAATGCGAGCGAAGTTTGAGCGTCATTGAGTTATTTCGTACTACCTGCATCGGGCGCTGTCACCATCTGCGAAGTCGCCACACAATCACGCACAGTGTCAATGTCCCACTGAGACAAACGTCAAATGGTGCGCAGTGTCGCGCAGTCGCCATTTGCTGCACAATCCAGTATCCTTTAGGCAACGCAGTACCCCCTTTGTAGCAGCTCTCGCTGATGTCCGTGTAGGTAAGTGTCCAACAAATACGCCTTCTGTGAGTGAGTGCTTGCCGAGCTGGTTTAGTGTGAAGGAGAGGGAGGATTGGGGGGAGGCGTGTTTGTTGAAGCGAAGGCGCTCACAAAGAAAGGTGTGTGATCGTTTCGGGCTGTTGGCCATTTCTATAATAAAGGAATGTGCATTTGAAAATGGTATTCCACCTGCCGTGGTTACTTAGTGGTTATGGTTTGGGCTGGTAAGCACGAGGTCGCGGGGTGAAATCCTGGCCACGGCGGCCGCACTTCGAGGGGGGCGCAATGTAGAAAACCCCCTTGTCCTTAGATTTAGGTGCAAGTTAAAGAACCCCGGGTGGTCTAAATCAATCCGAAGTCCCCCACTACGGCGTGCCTCATAATCATATGATGATTTTGGCATGTAAAACCCATAATTATACTTTTTTAGTGGTATTAGAAGTCACAGACGGACTACAAGGGGGCAGGCACGTCGTGAGGGGCTGGATGGAAGACGAAGCTGTAACTTAGGATCCAGGATAGTAAGGTGAGTGCTTCTGAATTCGGATGACTTCTAATGATTCAAGGTTAGGCGAAGTTTTTCTGCTGCGCCGGCTTTCGAAAGCGGGATGGCGCACAGATGCTGCCGTCGTAGGCAGATCGAGTGGCTGCGTCCGCTTGGTCGTTTCCCTGGATGCCACAGTGACTAGGCAACCATTGAAATAATATGTGAACTCCTTTGTCAACTGCGCGTTGGTGGACTTGTGTGAGCTCTGCGACGAGCTGTTCATGTGATTCATGATACAGGGCGGAGAGTAGACTCTGGAGAGTGTCCCTGGAGTCACGGAGTCACAGAAGATTGACCATGGGTAGAGCAGCTCCTCATCAATGAAATGAAGAGGCGCACGGAGGGCTGCGATCATGTAACATGCGATGTTTTGAGCTGTATTTTGACAGATCTTGCTGGAATCACCACCGCGGCAGCTGAACTTGTAGTCGGGACTGTTTAAAACAATTTTAAAGAAAATATTTGAAATGAAGCTACAAAGGTTCTTTCATTTGAAAAGTGATTTTTTTCTCTTGATTCGAAGAAATAATTTGCATAAATTTTAGACAGCTCATTCATTAAGTCGAAAATTTCTTTTGCGTGCAGGAGAAAAAGGAAGGGCCACACAATGCTTTCCTGCAGGACATCGGATTGGTTTTGTCAAAGCGCACTGTCCTGCTATATCATCTCAAATTCCGAACGTCATTGTGGATAAGATATGATTATGTGGCTGATGAATGAGTTTTGCCCCAAATTCTGTAATGGTCGAACTCATTCGTAATGACGTTACAATCAATGATATCAAATTATTCGATTCTTCAGAAGAATCGAAGTATGATATTCGTACTTAGTCTATATGTGCTACAAGAAGAGGCCCCAACTCCATAACTGTCAGGGCGACCTCGTGTCGGTACGACATTGGTTGATTACAGGGCAGATGAGTCTAAAAGGAGTTGACGTAGAAAGGATTAAAAAAAAAACGTAATGGAAACAAGCAATATGAAAAGAAAATAGTACAATAAGAACATGTTTTGATATATCAGTAAGAAATATACATGCATCGAGAAAAATAAGATAGAAAAAGAAAGAAAAGAAGCAGAATATCGATCCTAGAATTCGCGAGAAAGCGCCCTTCAAAATGTAAATAAATAAATTTTAACAATATACTAGCAAACGAGGTACATGGTATATAAAAAGCACAAATATATACAATATGCAAGTATATTAGTTTTACAAAAAACATCAAACATAGTCAAAGGAAAATATTCGCCTAGCGAAAAATTTAGCTAGAAAGTTGAAATAAATTATTCTTAAGCGTGGTATTATATGAAAAGGCTTAGTATGTCTTAATGAACAAAGGCAACCATTTACAGAGGGTAACTGCAGAAAACATCACTATATGCTTGCCATATTTCGCGTGAACTTTCGGCAGTAGCAAGCTATATCGTTAGGAGAATCTCGTGTTAAAATTTGTGAGGTAGGACGACGGAATGGATTTTAACTCCATTGCACTCAGACGGGCGCAAGAAATTAAATTCCTAGCCTAAATAATATATAAGCTATGTTGGATGGGAAGAAGGGTGAACGTATTGTAAATTATGCAGCAGATTGTTTGCAGTGACTGAAAGTAATTATTCTGACTGCTTCGTTCTGCAAATGAACAACTGTCGACAAATGTGTCCTATGGAAGTTTCCCCAAGATGAATAACAGTTAGTTAGGTGACTGTGCATAAAAGCGCCTTATATTGAGCGATGAATGCGTGTCAGGAAGCAATGAAGGAAGAAAGGAAGGAAGGAAGGAAGGAAGGAAGGAAGGAAGGAAGGAAGGAAGGAAGGAAGGAAGGAAGGAAGGAAGGAAGGAAGGAAGGAAGGAAGGAAGGAAGGAAGGAAGGAAGGAAGGAAAACTTTATTTTGTCCTGCAAGTAGTGATAAATAACCACTAAGCGGGCTGCTCCCACGTCGGGACCGGAAGGCCAAGTCTCACGGCCACGTCGTGAGCCTGCTGGACAGCCCAGAATTGTTCATCCAGGTCCGGGCTGCGAAGTGCAGCCTCCCACCTGGACGCATCTTTGATCGCCGAGTCTTCAATTCTTTCGCAAGACCAGAGCATGTGTTCGAGCGTGGCTAAAGCCCCACAATCTTGGCAATAAGGCTCTGTATACGTCTCCGGATAAGAAGCAAGAAAGAGTTCTAACCAAAACACGCATTCTGAAAGAAATAGTAGACGGCATTGCTGCCATTTGCTAACACATGCATGCAATAGCATACATGCATAGCAATAGCAATAGCATACATGCATGCTAAACATGCACGTCAATAGAAAGATGTGGTCTGAGCGGATTAATTTTCTGTCGGGAATGAAATATCGTAAAGCTAGCTTTAAGCGCGTAATTTGCTTATTAGTTAATACGAAACTATGAAACAATGCTGGCAACACCATTATTTAGCTGCTTAACTGAGTTTTTAAAGTCGGGATTAGATTAGAAGATTGTGGTGTTTGCACATAAATGACCTCTAGAAAAATTGAGGTAATTTGGTTAGTCATTCGTGTACACTAAAGAAAAGTAATGTACATAAAATAGAACCGTGGAGAACACCTTGATAATTTTGTTTGAGTTAGAAAATGAATTAGCAACCTGCACAACCAGTAATTTGTTTAATATGTAATTACGCATGAGCGTTATTGTAGGACCGCAATTTGCCGTAAGGTTGTAGCATCGCAAAAAGAGTTATACGGTGAATTGTGTCAAAAGCTTAGGAAAAATCCAGAACTATGGCTCCGGTAGAAATACCTGCACCTATAGAATGTCTAATATCGTATGTGAATTCTATTAATGAAAGATCCGCAGAAAAATTTGGCCTAAAATGTAATTGATATATTGTCAAACGATTAAAGGTGTTTAGATAATTTGTCAATTGGGTAACCAAAAACTTTTCAATTAGTTTGCTAAGGAACGAAAGTATAGTTATTAGAGGATAGTTATTATGTTACGGCCACTTTTTTTGTGAAAACCGGTACCACTTTTCCCAGTTTCAGTTCATCAGGAAAATCTTCATTCTTGAACATAAGGTTAATTGAGCCATAATAACAAATTTCTGCGGCAATGGGTTTTGTTCGGAAGCGACAAATATAGTTTAGGCCAGTGCCGGTACGTATTAGTCCTTGTATAGCTTCGTAAACATCGTGAACTTCGTGCATTAATTTAGTGCACGACGCGCCAGCTCTGTCGAGCCATTTTGGCCTAATTCGTACAGTGATGTGTTTATGATTACATAAATACCGGTGAAAGAAGATAGATTTTCGAAAACACACTTTCAAAATAAATTACAAAACACAGCTATGATGAATATGTACTGTAATTTGGTATATTGCTCCTGCTTCATCTCTTAAACAAAGCTGAGAGCTTCACAGTCTGCATAATGCCCAGAAAGACTGCGTATGGCAAGCATATATTGGAGATAATACGTTTTTTATGGTGCGGTGATATTAATGACACGACTTACAGGTTCGATTTGGATGCCAAATGCGTCAGCTGCTTTGCTGTTGGTGTCATAAACGCTGGCCTAAATTCTCTTGCTAAATTTGGCTTCTAAAGATAATGTGCGGCCGTTACGCGAATCTACCAATTCTATATCTCCTGAGATATTCAACGTTTCATTAAAGATGCAAATATATAAATAAATTTATTACTCGTAGCTAGCTGCGCTCCAAAGTATTCTAGTCCGTCTTTTAAAAGATTTGTTATTAATTCAGTAGCCTGCTAATTATTTGCTTTAGTGTTTTTTCAGATATACTTACGGGAGATTCGAGATGCTAAAAGAGACCAACATCTCCAAGCCGTTCGTAGTTCTTTGGTCACACAATTTCGATATCTCCTGAGAGTTCTTTGCGTACACGAATTTACATAAATAGTTTGCACAAATGTTGTCCCTTCGGCATCAACTTCAGCGATCATATGTTCATTCAGGGAGTACTGCATTTATTGGGAGAAATCATTGTTTGCGAAAGCCTAAACATTTGTAATATACTGTATAAGAATTTTCTTCCAAAAGCACAAAGTCCTAGTTTATGGCGAGTGAGTGAGTGACTTATTGCGATGACATTAGAAATGTTGGCAACTGTTTTTTCGCCGTCTTCTCCACAAACAGTATATTGTCCAATGAGCAAATGATTATAGCATAAGGGGGCATGAACAAACAAACAAACAAACAAACAAACAAACAAACAAACAAACAAACAAACAAACAAACAAACAAACAAACAAACAAACAAACAAACAAACAAACAGTTTGGCAATAAAGAACATCTCATAAACATGCTTAAACAGCAACATTCAATATAGAAAAGCGGAACAGAACACAAATCTGTCCACACACCTACCGACTCTCCAGAATTTTTCGTAAAGTTCGCGAATTTGGGCTAGTTCTACGATTTTACGAATCTTGCGTCATGTTTTACGAAAAGAAAATTCTATTTCCGAAAAAGAAGTTTTAAAGGTGTTGATGCATGGGGCAACGCAATATTTCAAAGCAATGTATACAAAAACATTGACGCAGCAACCCTTCTGTCACTTGTCTAAGCATGCGTAAGCATTGTGCCATTTGCTCATCTCCACACAGCACCGGTGTCGTTATCAATGTTATGAACTTGATTCGACCACCATAAACCCCTATCGACCCTCATCAGTCGTTATCAACCTTATCGAACATGATCCGGCCCTTACCAACTCTTATCGGTCCTTATCAACTTGTATGTCCTGCGAAGCTGTTGCAAAGCCACCACTACAATTGCTCAAGGGGGTATGCAATGCTTTGTTGATGGTTTGAATGCTTGTTTTGAGCTTGTGCTTTATTGAAGCGTATGATGTTCTATGTGTTGCATGGGTGATTTCAATGAATGTATGCACTCTTCGCTTCACTTTGCTGAGCGCTTGTAGCCTCTGCCTTACGTGGGTATGAGCCATTGTTTAGGGGGTATCAGCCACTGCATTCGTCTTACGTGATGGACGGACAAAGTTCTCGTTGGGTTGGCATATAAATGATTACGCATGTAAAATGAATTTTGCGGTACTTGCGCAGCCTTCTTGAGTCAGTGCAAGATGCTGTATACTGCTGGGGACTTGCACGGAGCAAGTTTATTCAGCGTAGTTTCCGAAGAAGGCTGAATCCGCAACAGCAAAGTAGCTGAGCTGCTGCTTGTGTGCTGCGTCTGAAGTTAAATAAATAATAAAGCGCTTACGTATGGAGGGTTGCCGGAAAAGTGTGTACTTAAGGCCAAGTTTTAACAATGCATGGCATAATCCCCGTCCGCGCCTCCTGTCCCCGTTTGCGGGATTTTTACGAATTTTAAATCTGACAGGTTGGCAGGTATCAATATATAAACCACACAGAATTCTGTGACGTAACAACAACACACAAGCACCTACAAGGTGTTAACGCACAGATACAATGCCACTTAAGTTATTGAAGCTTTCAGAGCTGATAATTGTAATTATTTTATTTTACAACACTGCCGCTCTCAGCCGAGAGCCTAGCAGAAGGGCATGAACACTTTCACTTCCGTACATAAATACACGTGCGAGCTTCACAAATAATGAAAAAGCAACGATATTCAACAAAATACAAAAGATAAGGTAGATAAGGTATACAATAGAACACTAAACAACGCAGAATAAAATGAACAAGCGGTGTACATCATAGACAAAGCAAAAACGTGAAATATTTGGGAACAAAGAAGTGTATGCATTTTTTGCTAAGTACTGTCAGTTTAACATAAGGAGAATAGCGAACAAACATGAGAAGTCGTTAATAATCTCTTGTGATGAGTTCCAGCTGTGAAACGAATAGGGATAACGAGTTTGTCGCTGTTAATGACGAGTTAAGTTCATTCCATTCTCTGATTACCCGAGGAAAGAATGAGTATCTGATTGCGTCATTAGAAAAGGAATACTCGGTTAGCGTATGCTCGTGTTGAAGCCGTGTTATTCTAGATTGCGATTATGAAATGTACTGGGTAATATCAATTTCATACTGACAGTGCAGAATTTGAAACAGGAATTTTAGCCGACCTTGTTTCGCTCTCGTCGATAATGTGTTGAGGCCTGAGGAAGCTAAGAGACGTGAAGGTGAGTCAGTAGAACGATAATTGCTATGAATGAACCTTGCGGCTTTTCTTTGTACGGCTTCAAGTTTAGCTATGTTAGTTGCTGTGTAAGGAAAGCAATTGTGTTAGCGTATTCTAAAATAGGTCTCACAAATGTTTTGTAGGCCAGAAGCTTAATGTTCGTTGGAGCGATCTTTAGGCGTCATTTCAGATAAAATAGCTTTCGCAGTGCAGTGGCTGTAATATTAGTTATGTATGGTTCCCAATTGAGGTTTGATGTCAGCGTTATCCCTAAATATTTCTGTTGCTCAACCATCGAAAGAGGCGTGCCATTAACAATATAGGTGAAATGAGAGGGTTGCTTTTTTCTTGTTACTGTCATTGCCACTGATTTACTGATGTTAATAGACATTTGCCACTGGGAGCACCACTCGTCTAGCGTGTTAAGGGAATCAGAGAGATCGAGATGGTCGTTATGGCTGTTAATTTCTTCATATATCACGCAATCATCCGCGAAGAGTTTGATTTTGCACGCTATATTATTGGTTATATCGTTAATGAAGATCAGAAAAAAACAGCGGCCCGAGTACCGAGCCTTGTGGTACTCCAGATGTGACAGGAACGACATCAGATGGCATGTGTTCAAACATAACAAATTGTGAGCGGTGTGTTAGAAAAGCTGTTATCCAAGCAGAAACTTCTCCCTTCCCGATGGCTTGCTCCACTTTTGCAATTAGCTTAGTGTGACTCACGCAATCAACAGCTTTAGATAAGTCAAGTAAAATCATGTCAATTTGAGAACGATTATTAATACTAAGAGGAAGGTCATGAACTACCTCTGTTAGTTGAGTGATGGTTGATAAGCCAGATCGAAAACCGTGCTGGTGAGGCGATAGGATGTTTTCTCGTTCTAGAAACACTGTCGTGTGTTTTAGAATGATGTGTTCTAGTATTTTGCATGAAGTGCCGGTGAGAGATATGGGTCTGAAATTGGCAACATAATTTTTGTCTCCTTTCTTGTGGATCGGTATTATTTTAGCCTTTTTCCAGTCGTGTGGTAGATTAGAAGTTGCTAGTGACTTACGAAAAATGTGTCCCAGATATCTACTGCACCACTCAGCATATTTTTTTAGGAATTCGTTTGGAATTTCGTCAGAGCCGTTTGCTTTCTCAGGGTCAATGTTGAGGAGAAGATTGTGGATTCCGGTGTGCGTTATTATGAAGGGATCAAGCACTGACGTACAGGATGGTGAAAGAGGGGGAAGTATACCATTGTGTTCCGTGATGACTGACTTGAAGAAATCGTTATATTTATTTGCCGTTGCACTTTTTCTTCTTCAGTTAGTTTGGTTGTTGTCTGCTCGGTACTGCGCAGATGTTTCCAGAATCTTTGGGGTTATTTTTTAGGAAGCTAGCAAGAGTGACACTGTAGTAGTATTGTTTCGAATCTTTTAGTTTCTGCTTGAAATGCATAACTGCAGATTTGAACGTCAAGATTGTAGATGGTTTTGGGTTATTCTTGTTTGCCTTACGAAGCCGATTTGCGCGCTGTTTAGCATGGATGACTTCGCGTGTGATCCATAGATTCTTAAGGTGCTGTTTTTTTCTTTTGCATTGGAATATAATTAGTTATACAGTGCAGTACAATGCTCTTAAAATGTAGCCACAATGCATCTACATCAGCAGATTCCTGAGATGTTTTTTCCAAAACGGAATCGAATTCATACGACAGATAAGTTAGTATACTGGCGTCATCTGCTTTATGAAAGTTACAAAAACTTTTTGCTGTAGACAGGGTAGTAATACAATGATCAAGCTGGAATGTGCACATAAGTATACTGTGATCAGATATCCCTTCAATAATGTCCATTTGTGCTTGACTTGTAGAAAAATGGTCGCTAAGAAATATGAGGTCGAGGATATTTTTTGTTGAGCCTTGAACGCGTGTAGGACGAGTGACAAGTTGATGTAGGTTAAAATTTAGCATTAGGTCTATTAGCACTTTTGAGGCTTCTGACGTATGATGCATTGTGGGCCAGTCTATGTCAGCAAGGTTAAAGTCGCCCGCAAGAATAATGCTGGATTGATGGACATGACGCTGCATATATTCTTGAATTGCTGAAAGGCATGCACTGTCAGAGGAAGGGCTCCGATAAACGCAACCAGTTACAATTGACGTCCCGTCGCGCAAAAGTTTGCAGAAAACGGCTTCAGCGTTGTCCACCTCGGGAAGAAGAACAAAGCGAAGACAGTTTTTTATCAGTAAGGCCACTCCTCCACCTCGTGAAGGTCGGTCTTTTCGGATGATTGTGTAGTTTGGTGGAGCAATCTCGTGGTCGCATATAGCGGGTGATAGCCATGTTTCCGTGATGGCCACAATATCGGGCTCGTAGTCTACTAGAAGGCTTTCCAAGGCTACTGTTTTATTTAGGACACTGTGGGCGTTTACATTTATCAATGTTAATCTTTTGATTGTGCGGCTCGGCGGGTCATCCGGCGGTTTGTTTCTGTGTCGTTTTTTTTGCATCGGTCCTTCTTCGGTCCTTCTTGTCCTTCTTCTCTTCGTCCCAAATATATGCGCGTTTATTAATGTAAAGCTTGTCAAAAGAAAGTGATACTTTTTCCTCTTTTCATGGTTTGATTTTGCACAATCCCAAAGTTTCTTGCGTATGTCTCTTATTCTTTCAGAGAAGTCTTCACCAATTGAGTATTCAGTTGTTTTTAGTTTGAAACCTCGGCTTAAGATTGCTGCTTTTTCTCTGTAATCAAGTACCTTCATTATTACCGGCCGAGTTTTATCTGTGGCGCGTTTCCCCAACCCATGTATACGCTCGATGGCAACTTTTTCAAGTCCCAGGGTATCTTCGATAATGTGTTTGTTCACAGTTTACCCTAACGACTCGCTAGTTTCATCGTTTTTTTTCCCTTTAGGCCATAGATAATTAGGTTAGATCGCCTACTACTGTTTTCAAGGTCGTCAATTTTATGTTGAAGTGCGTCTATAACTTCCCTCATACAGGCGATTTCTTGTTGACAGGATACAACTCCATCTTCAAGGACTGCAAGGAGGTCAAACTTGTTTTCTATATCTACTAAACGTTTTTCTTTATTATCTTTGATGTTGGCTGCAATATCCTTCAGCTGTTTTGAAATTTACGTTAGATCGGGGCCAGGGTTAGTTTCAATATCACCACCTCATAGCAGCAATTTTGTCAAGGCCAAGGGGACATCAAAAACCAGGATAAAAAGCGGTGGGCGAGGCAGTACTAGCAAGAAAGGGTCACTTCAGCGGATGCAATATCCAAAATACTTTCTCAGCTGTACAATGAATGCAAGCGGGTTAGCGTGCCTCACGCTGGCAGTGCCACCGTGCCCAGTCGTGCACAATTATGAGTTATCCGAAGACCCAATGAACGTTTCTGCAGATATAACGTACAAGTGTTTAAGTTCAGGTACAAAATTATCCATCGTAAGTGTTCTCGTAAGCTGACAGCATCACCATTCACATATATAAACACAGACAAGTGGCCATGGCTTGCATGAATAAGTGCCCCAGATCTTCTGCGATGCGGTGAAGGGTAGAAATGAGAAAAGTCCCAGCTTTCCAGCAAGGCTGATATTCTGGCTCCGATAAGAAATTATTACTATATAACACAAGGTAACGCTCGTAGATCAATTAGCAGTGTAAATGGCAGTAAACCTCTGCTCCCTAACCACGCACGGTTTCACGCGCCCGAAGACAAGCATGAGCAGCATTCACTCTATGAACACGAGCACTAGCGGTCAATACGCTGGTTTGATGAGAGGCCCCGGCCACGAGCAGTGCACGTGCTTGCAAGCCGAACGATACGTGTTGCCGCTTATTCTTTCATCATTTCAGCTGTGCCACACTTCAGAGACTCTGCACATCACGTGAGCTTCAACACTGTGCGCGCGGAACCAGCCTTCTGCGCGCTCCCTCACCTCAAGGCACCCGCATCAGATCACGCGACCTTCAACACACGGCGCACGGCGGGCCGCGCATGCGCACGGTGGTGGTGGCTACGGCGACGGCCTGAACGTGCCCTGTGTGTTCCTATAACTGTTGTCGCAACAGTAAGTCAAAAGGTATATCCAATGTCACTGTGAACAGCGTGTTATACTGATGAGGTACACTCAATAGAGATTCGACATGTAATTTTGCATTGCTACCAGCTACCATATCTACGTAAAACTCGTCACAAAGGATTAGGTGGCATTTATTTTTGTTTACAAATGATAAAAGTGATTACAAGATTGAGAAAAACTGAGAGTATTCGTTGCATGGCGTCGTACATTACACACAAATGATATATAAGACCAAGTAACAACATACATTTGTGGCAGCGTTTCAGAGTGCATTGAATTCGAAACTACACACAGCTGCTCCGCCTCTCCCTCTTCTAGGTTGGTTCGTGTAAAATGAGTTTTATCTCGGAACAGTTTACACATCTTCCAGAAACCGTAAACCACGTCCATTCAAGGTATATCTGCGACCCAAATATCCATTCAAGATCGGCATACTCAATCATTTCTTTCTGTCTGAAGAATAAAATCTGCGCAGATACAGCATCGAGGATTATTGTTGCCATTAAAATGTTAAGCTTTAAAACATCTACGTGTTCTGAAACAAACACGCAGGAAAAGAGGTGCCACAGAGGCTGATCGGTTTACACGGTCCGCGAATACTCGCAATGTTAAGAACTACAGCGGCAGAATCTACTTGCCTTTTCCACAAGACAACGTTTGTGTTCTCGTGCCATGAGAAACGGTAATCATTGCTAGTTGCCCGTTCCTTCGCATGCATGGCGTAGCAGGCACTTGTTCAGTCTTGCAGACGTTTCGGTGACGGAAACATGTGATTATTCATCTTGCTGTGATTTGCTTTTCTTCTGCAGCCACATATCTCGAGTTCTGAAATATCACTCAATAATTTCAGGTACTTTTTCCAGTTGAGAAGAAAGCCTGTGAATAACGTCACTAACATTCAGTGCTACCTCTGGCAGGTCCACTGATTTCGCCATTTCGTTAAACTTACTGAGCAAATATTAATTTTTCCGTTCGTGGTATTCCGTGGACCTCCATGTTTACCCACCTTGGGACGTCGTTCTGGAGCATTCATGGTTGCATTCAAAGGCTGCAAGAAATTTGGGGTGTAGGTGAGCTCGAGTTCACAGACACGTTTATTCAGTCTACCACCATTCTTTTTTGGTGCCATTTGTCGATTTAGCATGTCAGTAAACTTTTCGGAAACATCTCCTTTCCGACCATTGTTGATCATTCTCGGATATTATGCCTCCGCCCTGTTGTCACACTAAACGCCACATGCAACAGGCGTGTCACATCCGGGAGGAGCTTTGCGCCGATCCTCACTCTCTTGCATGCGTAATCATGCGAACGACAAATAAAGTCTAACGTCAGTTAAAGTCAATGATCTAACGGATGCCGTTTACAGAAGGGCGATATCTTTTCTTGATTCAGAGCTATTAATTTGTAAACTTCGTGCTTCCATTCTTTTTCAGATTTGTTAATTTTCGAAAATATTTTAAACACAATTCAGGCCTTAAATCAAAATTCCGCTTTAGCAGTCATTCGAATTTAACTTTCTCTCTCAAACGCAACAAATTTAATTAAAATCGGTCCAGGGGTTATCTCAGGAAAACGTTTTGGCGCTTTACATGCATTTGAATAGTCCGCGTCGAAGTTGGGCCCGAGTCGTTTGTTATTTTTATTTGGTTAATTTCGGCCACCTGGGGTTCTTTAACGTCCACACAATGTACGGTAAACGAGCGCTTTTTTTGCATTCTGCCCTCATCGGAATGCTGCCGCTGCGAGTGGGATTGAATCCGTGACGTCGTGCTCATCAGCGCACCGCCATAGCCACTGAGCTCGTTGTCAGGAGACCCAAGTATGAACGGAGCGGACAGCGAGTGCTCCGTTAGAACTGTCTATCTGTGCGATTGCACAACGGGGTCATAGCCCAATGGTTAGATTTCTAGACGTGAATCGGCATGGTCGTTGATTTGAACCCAAGTAAACCTGCTGGTATGTCCTTTTACTGCGCATAGCGGCAACGTACTACAGGTACCGAGTCGGAGCGTCCATGACGTCATGCTGTAGTGAGACACTCGAAGCGTTGTTCTCACGTCCAGGCTAAGAGGGATCGGAGGCAAACGCGCATGCAGAGAGAATCAAAGAACTAAATATATTTGTGTGAAAGACGCGTGGTAATTATTGAAGTCATAATTAGTTACTAAAAAAATGGGCTGTCATGACCAAGTGGAGCATGGCCGCTCGTAGCGTAGATTTTAGAGCGCCTGTCGTTTTCCGCTTTCTTTTCACAAAGACAACGCCTCGCTGTTTTAAATGTCATTCAACGAAGTGTCCCTGTGAACGTCGGGCCATCGTCGTTGTTATGTCGTCGTCGACACACGGAAGTCATCGCGGGAGTCAGGCCAGCGTCATCATTATTGCCATGACGTTGCTATTAATTGTCGTGCTATTGACCTCATTATGGCGTAGTCGTCATCATTGTCATCTACGCCATGCTATTCTCCGCAATAACTCACTCGAATATGCCAAATGCGAGTTTGTGCCGTAGGGATAGACTGCAGATATATAGCAACACGTACAATCCACACGGGCGCTAGTTTGTGTTCCTGTACGTCACTTATATTTAAGCTTCGTAAGCTCGCACCAACTAGGCCGTGAGTGAATTATTTCGATACTAAAGGGTTCTGTGTCCATTTTATTTTGTAACGTCTTGCGGTGCCCGGATCAAAGCACGATGAACGAACGACATTAGTCTATTTTTTTTTTACCTAGCTCATACAAGCAGTACAAGCGTGCACCTTGGTAGCTGGCACGCGGTGCCAGGTGGCACAGTTATTTTTTTGCTTCTCACTGTGCCCAAAATATTAGTTTTTTTCTCTGCGCCTTAGTCGCTGTTATAGATGGGATGCGCGACGAAGTGCAGCGTTACACCTACCAGATAACGAATATAATCTGTGGTTTTTTCACTAAGGCGTGTAATTCAGTGAGCTTACTTTGTAACGTTCCATTTCATTCCCCATTCTTGTCACCGTTCATCGCTGGCTCGGACGTGACTCGCTCGCACATTGCTGCGTCACCGTTCTCGCTGGGGCGGGTCACTCAGCACGCCACGTAGTAAGAACTGATAACAGTTTTCTTTGCCAAGCGACGAGGAGTAGCAGGGGCCACCTAAACGCCGTCTCCGATTAGTTCATGTCAAAAAAAAAAACGAAAATGAAACAGAACATTACAGAATGCGGGCCCCAAAGGCCGTTTCTTCGCAAGAGTGATTGGTAAGAACGAGTATCTATCAATCGCGGCAGCGAACGATGAGATATGGAAGGCGCCGACTACCAACGAATGGTCCCCGCAAACGAAACTTTGCGCGCCCACTCCCTGGATGCAAAGTGCTAGCGCACTATCGCAGTGCATCTCGCTGGCATACGAATTTCGCCGGCCTTCAAAATGCGTACGCAAGGATCGCAACTGTGGCGAACCTCTGATACGCATTCGTCGAAGCGCTGTATACGCAGGCGCTGACGCGGCACTTGCAAGCGGCGGCACCTTCCGTTGCACGACGAGCGTCAAGGTTTGCCTTCCCCTCGATTCACCCAGACACAGATCCCGAGCGGGCCGATCGAGGCGCAACAGCCGCCCAGGGCCCCACGCCCGGGCCTCGGGCGCGGCGTGTGGCGCCACCTGGCGGGCGGGTCCGGGCGCACGCGGTGGGACCCCCAGCACCTCCTCGTCGGCGGCAGAGCGGCCGCGCGCACACCCGTCAGCGGCTGCCGAGAGACCCGCGTGCTCCCCGGCCCTGCAGGGAAGCCCCGCGTGCTCCGGCTGCGTCAGCTGCGCCGGTACGCGCGGCCCAGGTGAGAGACGAGCCCTTCGTTTCTGTCTGCGCTGCGCGCGACGCCGGCCTGGGCACGTACACGGCGCTGCGTGCAGAATGCATGCTCGTCAGCGCTTGCATGCGCCGTCGAGTCGGTGTGCACGTTGTTGCGCGGACCGAGCTCAACGCCTTGGCAAACTGCACTTGAGCGGCCGCGAACTGCCGCCTGTGTCGTCGGCTGTCAGCCGTGCGCTGTTGCGCTCACGAGCTTACGTGCACAGCCGCGCTGGGTTGTCAGCGAGCGTGGAGTTACTCTTCGTGTCTGGGTATTAAGATGCCGTATCCACATACACGGGGACGACCATGTGCCTCATACGAATACCAGATTTTGTCGTTTTTGCTACTTTGTCGCCTTCATCTGGCACCCCTTAATTTCACGCTCAGTCTGGGAAACAAGGGTACAAGGTTTTTCTAATCTCTTTCCTGATTCACCGACAACTTTGCTTATTTTATTCTGTCTTGAAGAATGTAGTGTATAGGCGGTTTATTTCCTATATTCCGCACTGGTTTTAATGAAGAACATTTCTTCTGAAACGGAGGCTTTCTCTGAGGAGAAATCGAAGCTTCAAATTCGGTCCTGCGACATACACCTGTACAGTAATGAAAGGAGTTTAAGCGGGCCAAATGAAATACATTGGCTTCGTAACTTTAATGCACGGCCGAAATAATTTGGCGAATGCCTGCGCCGCTTCTTTCTTTTTTTCGTACGAGCAAAGAAGGGAATAGCAGGGCGAACGAGGATTTTCAGACGTAGGAATTAAAGGGCTAATGCATGTTTATAAATAGCACACATTATACACGCTTTCTTATCAGCTGCATAATTATTTAGCGCCTTATTGATTTTAGACCGAGAAATGTGCTTGTAGAGCTGTTCCACGGAATTTTTTTTAGCCCGTGAAATGACAACAGGAACTATAGATAAGGAAAGAAAACGTATGTGAGGAAGTGCCTGCACTTTCGATTGGTGATGGCACAGTCTGTTCACTGACTTGAGAGAAATTCAAAATGATTGATCGCATGTGAAGCAAATGTGCCGCGTTAACTATTGCGACAGCAAGAAATGATACATCAAAGAAGCCAGAACTCCTCCAAGCTTCAGTCACTGCTACTCAAATGTCTGTTGCATCTGGACTTTGTGAAATGTAGCCCAGGTGCGTCGCTACTTAAATGATGAGCTTGCACGATAGCGTATTGGGAGATGTGGTGGCTGTGATATTGGGGCTGTTGTCATCACCACATAGATTTCTGGAGTTTACACCGCGTGATATTTTTTAAACATGGTGTATTTTAATGATTCCACTCACGTGAAACAACTGCCACTTACTTTGGAAGAGATGAAAAACCGCTGCTTTGTTGATAGTCAGTAGCGAAATGATGCGACACGCGCTGGAAGAACTTCACTACTGCATAGGCGCTTGTGCCATTGAATACGAACGATTAGGTTTGGCGCTAACGCTGGCATATTGATTATTCGAATTTTCACACTTGGAACGCGCTGTGTGCACGGATAGAACGCGCTTACACTAGGTTTGCACGCCACAACGCACGGCGCCTTTGATTATTCCTATGCGAGTGCCTCTTCAGCGAAGCCCTCGCGTAGGCATTGTGAAGGGTGCGCACACTTACGGGAAGCGTCTTGATGAAGTTGTTGAGCGCATTGATGAGACCATGGTTTTTGCAATGCTACTCTTGGACGTGCCGGGAATGAGAGACAACGCAATCACCGAAGCGCTTTCTTCGGTCTATGGCTCCCCTTGTACAAATTTAATGCAGCAAAGTCCGTCCGACAGCGTTTGTTAGAAAAAAAAAATGTAGGAACGGCGCGGATGGCTTGACTATACTACTGACATGAAAACATTGCGGCGAGTTAGCGTTCGACGCACGCGGCTTTGGGGTACACCCGCTGAATTCTGTTTTCGTTCAAAACGTGGGCACTGCTCCGAGAAAGCGGATTAAAAATGCAAGGGACTCCGGGCGGCGGTGTTCTATCGACACACGGCGGTAGCCGTGCCCGACAAGAATGGCTCCAACGGAGCTCGGCTCACGGGAGTACGTCAGCGCGCTTGCCGCGCCTTGAGAATCGAGCCATTTGTGAAACACGTTTCGAAACGAGGCCCCGGCCCACGAAGACCGCGGCACCGCACTGAGTATAGTGCAAAGCTTGTTTAAACTTTCAGCATTTTGAGTGGCTGAGCTATGCTGTGACGAGCAACTCGTGAAAGCTATAACCCGACACCTTGCGGCGCGCCTCGGCCTGGTCTCCGAGATACTAATGAAGGAGCGTAAAGATTTATGGAGCCGCCACCTAGTCATGAAGATTTATGGAGTGCAAAAGGGAGCCGAAAACTTGGGGGTCGGCGTCGCTGCCGTTGGTTATCACTCTTCGTGGCGATTGCAGAGCACCAGTCAGTCCGCCTCGTGGCGGCTAATCGCAGCTGCAGCCGTGAACGAGAGAGAGAAGGAAACGGACTCCAGTGTCGGAGGAGAGATCAGTCACAATATTCATTCCGGATAGCGCACGTCACTGCACAGCTACATCACTCACAATATGAGCGGCTCTTCATTGGCTCACTCGTGTGGTGTAATCGCGAAAAAAACTTGCCAACGTACCATCGGATGGAAGTTCCACGAAGTGTTTTGAGATAACAAAACTATAACCTACGAGTCGCAATCAATTGTGAAAAGTGTACGACAAAAAGAGATATTTTCTACCAACAAAAGGAAGGGGAAGTGTCGTTTTTTTTTAATACGACACGCTAGGAGACGCAAAAGTATGGGTTCTCTTTTGGAGGCCTCCGTGAAGCTTGATTAATGACTTGTCCTTCGGGTTTGTTACTTTGGCGTGTATTATTCTGTGTAAGATGCATAGCTACTTAAGCAGTAGAAATACACCCAATAGCTCCAGAGAAGCCCGGAGTAGCAGCGTGTGAACGTTAGAAATGAGGAATGTAAAACGAACACTTCTGATTCGAAATTCAGGTGTTCGATTAAAAAAATTGATATTCTATTTCTTCGAATGTTACATAAGTGTTGACTGAGCATGCGGGCTAAACTGCGATTATTGGAGCCTTGCTGTCACAAAATAAAAATGCCCATGCAACTTGTCAAACCTATCAACTCGGGGGCCCGCACTTACGTCAAGAGGAAATTGTGGCGAGCATTAAAATTTTTCTCATTGGGAATTTTCCAGCTGAACGGACTTGCAAATGGCGGAAATTACTTTCTTATCTCCTTTTCTCGTTATCTTCTACTCTTTATACTTTCAGAACTTAAAAAAAAAACGTGCGATTTGATTTCATCTTTTGAGTTGTTATTTTTCATATTCTTCAATATGGTTATTCAATTTGGTTAGAAACTTTACCTGCTAGAGCGCGCTTAGCGGGATGAAACAAAAAAAAAAGTTTGTAAAGAAATCTTGCGTGGTTAGGGATGTTGATCATTACCCGCCGCGGTATGTCAATGACAATGGCATTTTGTGACTGAGCACGACGTGGCAGGTTCGACTCCTGGTCGCGGCTATACAGTATTCTGCTGGTCACTGCTCGGAGATAGCGGTTAAAAAAAATGCAAAGGGCTCCAGGCGGCGGCGTTGTATCGACACACCGCGGCCGCCGTGCCCGACAAGGGTCGCTTCAGTGGAGCTCGGAATTATTTCTGCGTTATGATATTTCTTATCACGGGAAGGTGGTGAAAAAAAAAATGGCTGTGGCTTAGCTAAGGTTAAGCCCAGGATGCGAAGCATACTAGCCTTTATTTTAGTTGTTGAACCACTGTTTAGCCTGCTGAACTGCTGTTGCTTGGCTATATTTGGTTCGGCTAGACGAAGAAACAACTCATGCGTTACTCTGCTTCGCCTTCAAGAGTGGAACGCGTACAACAATGGGCTACGGCGCAGCGACTACGCGCCCCGCATTGGACGCGGTGAGCGTCGAGCAACGCAGCGTTCGGCGCGGCAACGAAATGTGCGCCTGAGCAAGAGACGCACGCCTGAGAAACAGCTCGTTTCTAAGGCAACACCGCATTCACTAGAGGCGCTTTTGTACCGCTTTGAAGCATCGTACTCGTGGCTCAGTGGTAGCGTCTCCGTCTCACACTCCGGAGACCCTGGTTCGATTCCCACCCAGCCCATCTTGCAAGAGTTGAGCCAAAGCCACCTAGAAAATCAGTCTCTGTAGCACGCCGCAACCTTCGCCTCTCATTCCAACGAGCAGCTCTGTCTCCAGGAGGCATCTCACCTCGTGAGTGTCTAGCAGAGGCAAGCGCAGCGGCGAGCGACGGCGCGAGTTGGAGCCCCGTTTCTCCTCTGTCGTGACGTCACGGTGTCACGTGGTATTGAAGGCGACACCGCCGCGCCTGAGGAGCTGGGTTGAGCTCTCGTAATATGCTTCGCATAAAACTCCAGCCTGTCATAGACCTGATGATAACGGGTGGCCATCTTTTAGCTTTACGGAATCTTTAGATGTCACTTGCGGCAGATAGCATAACTCCATTCCTCCATGAAGTAAAACATTCAGATGATTATTTGTGAATTTTCGTGAACTAGTGGATTATGTGTTTCGTGTTTTTGTGCAATTAATGTCCGTCTTTTTGAATAAGCCAGCTCAAGGAATAGAATATTGCTATTTGCCACAGGCGATCTTTAAATAGTATTTGAAACTTAAAAAGGATCACTCCGTATCCGGTACGTTTATTGCCTGGTTTATGTGGCATCTGTTACGTTGATCGACGTCCCACCGATGATATTGTCGAATGGTTAAATTAAAGTATGACGACAGGAGGTGAATGAGCACATTGGGGCGTCAAGACAGTTGACTGTTCGTGAAGCGTATATTTCGGAGAGACGGCCAAAATACCCTAACAAGTTAAAAATAAACGATTAGAGCACTTTTCGCTGTTTCTTCGATTGGCCACAAGTAGCCAGGCACTACACACACAAAAATAAGTAACACAAAGAAATCGTAGACATACGAAAAGAAAGGCCTATAGGAAGTTTACCACATAGGAACCGCTTCGATATTTATTATTCAGGGAAATAAAATAAAATAAATATTAGTGCATTAGTAACAAAAACGGAAGGCGTCTGGCAAATACGAGAAGAGCTTGCAAGCGAAAGTAATATACGGGCTCGTATATTTACGCCGTCGTTGGTCACCGCCGCTGTAGATAACACTAACGTAATTAGTTTTTATTAAGTTATCTCGACAGGAAGAGCTCTGGAGGTTTAGCGTCTGGTTGGTTTTCAAAAATGACTCGAGGCTAGGAGAACAATCTTCGCGCCGTCACGCACGAGCCTGTGATCGTTTTCATAACGCTAATTTTGTTTCTGCAGTAGTTTTGCATAAAAATGCGCAAGATCCGAGAGAAAACGGTGTCTGGCCAATTAGTTTTTCACGGTGTCTGCCCAATTTGTTTTTCTTCTAAACTACCAGATCTTGCTTAAGCTGTTGAAACTTAACCCGTCAAATCACCGAAAACCTCCCGGTGCACTTGTGGGACATGTCATGTGTTGCGGTGCACATCATTACGGGCCCGTTGGACCTTCAGCATAGGTGTAACAGCTCTTTCTGTCATTCCTGCAAAAAGAAGCAGCAGCTGCATATATAAATCGCAAGGGTATTCTCTCAAATTCCTGGAAACAAGGATCCTTTACTTTTATGGGTGTTGCAGTTATTATACACTCGCGCGTGCCATGGCAAGTTCGAAAGCTGCAATGATTAAGCTTGATTATGTCTCAGTGCAAAATGTGAACATCTCTCTGCCTTCTCTTCCAATCCCTTCCCCCTTCACCAGTGCAGCGTAACCTACCGGGCTCAGCCTGGTTAACCTCCCTGCCTTTCCTTTATGACTTCTGTCTCTCGCTGCGTTGATTTAAAAAACTCGAACTTTCATCTGGAGCCTCTGTCAACTGTCATGCAATATTCAATTTCGTTGTCTGTCAGGATTTTCGACGCAGAAGACGATCCACGAATTAGGGTTATTTATTTAACCTCATTCTGTGAAAACATTGGAATTAAAAAAAAAGTTCTTCAGAAGTCAAAGGGACCAACAACTTCAAAAAATGCGTCTTTCTGTGATAATGGTGGTAATGAAAACAGTGTTCTTTTTTTGCATTGATCAACGATAGTACCGAACAGGATCTCAGCAGTTCAAAGGGAAATCATATACTACCTCCTCCCAGTGGATCTATGTGATAAGAAGGTGGTCTATGCAAGCTACACTCTAAAATACACTTTGTAGCCCCGTATCTTTGTACCCACAACAATAATTCTGCTTTATTTTTCGTCCATTTCTTTAACGCTGCGCTCCAACTACTTCCACATCACGAACGGCACGCGCGCTATCACCGGTTAGTAGTTTTATTAGCTGTATAAACTGCTGTAAACATTCGCTTACTAACTAAATTAACAAACATAGTGTCACGCTCGCAGGTAACCATGAAGAACACATCTCAGTCGATGACCGCAGACATACGCTGCGAGAACGCTGGCGTGACGAAGAGTGGCAGCAGCAGCGAGCGAATTTTTCGCCGTGCTGTCTCTCGCTTCAACGCGAACCAGGCGCGCGAGAACACAAGACACACGAAGCCATGAGCTATCGTGGGTCGGCTAGCCTTCGAACCCACCGCAGATTAGTTTCAAGATTGAACGCGCTCGGCCACGCTCAGCCGCGCCATGTGCAGCTGCAGCCGGAGTAGAAGCGGCAGCGAGCGCTACACTTCCCCAATTCCTCCCTTTCCCCCTTTTAGTGTACGCGCATCTTTCCGCCCCCCCCCTCCCCATTGCTCGCACAAAACGTTGGCGAACACACTCCCCGCCTTTCTCCCTTGTACGCGTAAGACGTCGCCGAACCAAGGCATCATCCTTCTCGGCTCACCTTCGCGTGCTTTCCCCAGCATCTACAGCATACGGCCCGCGATCTTGCCGCACTTGGACTCTACAGGGAACCTCACGGCGGCTCCGGCAGCGATGGCGGAAATTCATCTGAAATGTCCATATAATGCTATCTCAATAAAAGAGTATGAGTTTATCTTGTTCCGAAACAATTATCGTTAAACTTCTTGCGTTTCCTTTTTGAAAACTCTGCGCTCGCTACTTTGCTGTTAAGAATGCTATGCCAGGCTGATAACGCGCACGCCGTCCGTGACCTGGATGCACCGGGCATGCAGCGTTAAGGAATGGAAAGGCACCCAAGATATATGACCAATATGATTTGACGACAAGATAAGCCCCAAAGGGCGTAAACGTTTCTTAGAGTGTGTAGGTATTATTATGTGCGTCGTGCTGTTCAAAACAATTCCGGCAGGAACCATCTCAGTATGACTGTCGACGATAATGCGATTAACATTGAAGCAATGTAGCGACACACCGTATTGCCACGGGAAACGTGTCCTGCATGAGGCGTGTGCAGCAGTCGTGCTCCCTTCTGGACACGCTGCGCCATCTAGCGCCGCCGCCGCAAAGTCCGTGCTTGGCGAATATCTGAATACATGCTCAGACAAGACTGTCCGATTATACTGACACGTATACCTGCTCATGTTTCTCCGGTAACCGCTTTTCACCGGCTAGCAAATGTTAAACGTTATTGCTCAGCGCAAGATGCGCCTGCGTGATTTTTAACTTGCGTGACCATTACCGTCCATTCGACCTGTTGTGTATGTTCTCGCCGCAGCATGTATTATCAGATCGCATGTGCGACACGAATTGTATAGTTTCTGGAAACCACGCGGGTACCAGCGATTACACTAGAACCTTCGACAAGCGATATATAAGAGTCGACGCTCTTGACCTGCTGATCAGATTTCGTTGATCGCGAACTGTGTTCGCCGCTATCGTTGTGCTTTGAATGCAACTCGCTTTTGTGCGCATAGGTTCGCCCAATAAAATTCTGTTTCGTTACTCACAGTTTTGCTACTGTGTTCTTGACGATCCGTACCACGTGACAATACATGACGCGGGTTCGATTGCGCCCAGCGCCGGAGAAATTTTTCGTCTGCGAAGGAGTGGCACATACCCAGTGGTACACACCCAATGACCCAAGTTGACATGAAAGAGTTTACGTACGGACAGGCAGACATACTGAAAAGTGCGTGAAGCTTCCATAAAATGTTATTCGCATTAAAAAACGTTGGTTATATTGGTTGTGTGCTTGCGCTTTTCCCATTGCGTACTACGACGTTTGGAAAGCGCAGTTTACAAGCGGCGCTGTCTTTGTGGCAACCAATTGAACACCAGAACAACGGTGTATGCCTCATTGCAGGACAACGTGCGTGTTCTGTGCACGCTGATTTGCGAGTCCTTCAACCCTCTATGGTCTCAATGTGAGATATACAAAAAGCCGTGAACTTACTGTTCGATTGAGGGTTGTAAGGTACTACCTTAGAAGCACTACGGGGGAAAAAAAAGAGAAAGAAGAGCCACGCGAAGATCTCATTGATAAAATATAATTTCTTGCTACTGGAGCCGCGCTTGTCGGCGGAAAGTTCGGTAGCAGGTTAGACACTCCTGTAACACGTGAAGGCGAAAGCCTGCTGCACACTTGGTAGTGCGTTAAGTCATGCGATCGGAGGGGTCAGACTTCTTGCAAGACATAACGAGCGCAGTGTGAAGTACACGCGTGACACTTTAGGTCGACCTCCTCGACGACAGATGCGAGTACTTGATGCACTACCTATAGTTGCAGCATGCTTGTCACCAGTAAGCGCTACAAATGTGTAAAACAAGCCAAACACAATTACGTTGCATCCTCAACAGGGGAAAGCAGCAATCGCGCTCGAACGCCTTGCTGCCGCCGCTTCGCACGTCGCAGCTCGTTTCTCGCTTGGCGAGCACCCTCGGCCGTAGCGCACTTCCGAGGCCTACCGCGCAGTCCGCTAGGCGCCGGGCGAGTGTCCTACCATCGCCGTCTCTCTCTCGCTTCGCAGTCGACGGTCGCCACAACCAAAGCCGCCGCCGCGTGACGTCAGCGACGCAGCACCTGTTTTACTGTGCTCGCGCCGCTTGTTCCTCTCTCCACCGGCCCCTCGCCCGGAGAAGGTCACGTGGTTTTTTGTGCCACTCGATTAGACGCCGCGTTTTTTTCAAGGCTATCGTGCAACGAGCCGCTTAAAGCGAAGCTGAAGAGGTTTTAGAACTGGAAGAGTTACGGTGGTTTCGATGGCTACCACAGTATAATGCAACCCCTGAAGTTATTTTCTCGATTGAGCGCGTAGCAGCGCTGCAAATCGCCGTTTAAATTTATGTTGAAGATCCCCCCCGTGAGCCAAGCGCAGCGGCGAAAGACGGGGTACGAGGATTACGTCAATACAGTCGTCACGTGAGCGCTCTATTAGAATAACGCACGACGCCGGCACTTAAGATGACGTCACGATCGTTTTCACCGTCAGAGCCCGTCAACCGACGTGCGGCGTCTCCCACAGACGCTGTGGCTTGTTTTTGCTAAATAAAGCGAGTAGCGGTGATTTCTGGCCTGTTAAACTATGATTTTCGTGTTCAGGGGGTGAAAAACTTTAATAACTCGCTGAAAGCTCAATTTTTTTTAAGGTACTTCACCTGCACTTTAAGGCTTTCGCATTAAAGATGCGTTGTCGGTCTCTTTACTTGTACGCGTAAACGACGTTTGCAGGCGCTTAGGACACGCAACGCCGCCTTATGTACTGCGCTAAGAACCGTGGTCGGATAGAATTAAATAAATTCATTTTCTGAGATGAGCGTGAGAGTTGCGTAACAGCTTTAGTCAAAAGTGTCCGCATGACAGCATCGTCGAAAGAACTGGCCAGAATCTGCTGAACCTGTGCGGCGTTTTCCCAAGATGAAGTTTACAATGCGATGTTCAGTCTTTGAAGCGACGGTCAGCGCATGTCAGTTCGAGGCTGAATGCGATGAAAACGAGGAGGTTTTGTTTCTTGAGTATCGTTGCTCGTGAACCGTTGACCCTAGCTGTGCGTAATTGTTAGTGAAATGAGGCGAGTTAGAGAAGATATGCCACCGAAGGTCTTGATACTCCACGAACATAATGAATAAACCCACCTGACTAAGAACTGTGAAAGGAAAGGCCGTAAGGAAAAAAAGGATCGACGGATGTCACGTATGTGATCACGTTGGTCAACAATAATCTGACATGCATATAGTCAGAAAGGACGATATATTTGTCATGCAAGAACGTTCAGTCTTGTGTATATATAGCGCGCGTTACCGTAGCGCGCCTGCACATATATTTGGGAGTGACCTAGCCATTTGGGCAGTGTTGTATTTCGGTACGTAAGATAGCCCGTTCGAGTCACTCCAGCTTACGCTATTTTTGCTACCCCCTAAAATACTTTATGTCGGCAACTCGAAGGTAAAACAACTTGCACACGAGATGGAAAATCAAGTTTAATACCGCTCCTTTAATGATGTCTGCTGGTGCACGAGGGCTTGCAATGTCCATCGACACCCAGAAAATTAAACTTTTAGTCTGTCTAAAGACTGTCGCTGTGTCACGTAGATTTTGTCATCAAACGAGTGCTTGAAGGTTCCCTTAAGATGGGTAAACCTTCAGTAAAACTAACCGGCAACTGCCAAACACTGTCGCGCACCAGAACGTTGCCTCAACATTTAAAACATCAGCGTCCCATTGAGGTGCTGAAAGTTTCTCCTTTCGTATGGTCTGCACAAATAATATGGTTTTATAGGTATCTCTTATGTATTTTTTTCCTGGATATGTCCGTTTACTACGAGTTTTAATATTCTCGATGATTAATATCACGATAAAAATAAACGAAGAGACGCGTTGTAATTCTAAAATTTTCCACAAGGGTAAATATGTGGGCAGCTCGTGTATAGTGCGTGTCACACGTAGGCAGATACCCTAACTGATAGCATAGGGTTGATTTACAGCTCAATTTAGATAAAGAAGTGGGAAGTTCTAGCCTCTAATATATTTTTCGTAATTTAACCGGAATTATGATGCTGATAATGACGATGATGATGATGGCTATGAACACGCCCTCTGAAACAGCGCAGTGGCGCACGTCACCAAGCTCGCTCTTTAAAGCTTTCTGGTGCAGTTCAGTCTCTAAATATTTTTAAACACTAAGTTACTTTACTCACAGTAGAAAGTTCGCTTCATTGCACGTTATCGTTTCCCCTGCGCCATCAATGTTCCGGCCATCTTTTACAGGTCTGCACGGCCAGTTTCGTTTATGTTTCCATTTCTGTCCTTAAAACCTAACGCTCGGTCAAGTATACTGCTTCCACATGTACCGGTGAATGGATACCATCTAGCAGAACATGCCAGATGGTTTCCGCACTCTTTGTAGATGCTTTGCACGAGTCGTCTTCATCCGAACATTTTCTGCTATAACTATGCATTCTCACGCTCCCTGATTTGACTTCGATTAGCCGGGCACTGCCCTTTGAGTTGTCAACAATATTTTTTTTTCTGAGTTAATTTTTTTTGCTCTTCGATGTTGTTCCATAGTTGGCTTCCTTTCCGTGGATCCTATCTGATGCAGTGTTTCTGCATCTACAAATTTACAATTAACACTAGTTTCTCTGCCACTGTCCGTCCCGTTAGCGTAATTTTTACTAGTTAGCCTCCCCGTACATTTTCTACACTGTGAGCCAACATATTCCATGTACAGGTGGCTAAGTAACTTAGCCACTAATCGATTTTGGTTCATGTTCCGCAGTCGTCTTTCGAAGCAGATTTTGCTATGAGACTGCCGCACTTCGAAGGACGTCCAGCCCATATCTCCCTGTACTGAATTATTTGCATTTTTTTCCTACGCCCCCAGTGCAAGCCGTCCGACAGCCCTCTGGTTAATCTCCAATCCCGCCAGCACTCGAGATTTTAAGCTCAGCACCGATTTAGCAAATGCAAGCCCGGTAACCATTACGGCTTTCCATACACCTCGCATACTACTACTACTACTACTACTACTACTACTACTACTACTACTACTACTACTACTACTACTACTACTACTACTACTACTACTTCACTTTAATTGAGCCCTCATATCTCTCTATAGTTAAATAAAGCTTGTATTTTTCGTTTTCCGTTTTGTTTTTTAAAGCCAAGCGTTTTGGCTCTTCCTCGGGGTTTAGTAGCGGGTACTTGTAATCGGACCGAAGCGCATTTTAACTGCCGAGGAAGATGACGCCAGGAAGAGGCGTCTCACTGAACGTTATGCCGCCAAACATGAAGGTATACTTGTGCGCAAACGAATTATACAAATCCAACGCACTTGTAGGAATCTGTGTGAATTTCACAAAGACAAGTCGTACCCTCATTTCATAAGCATGTGCACTAACGTAACCGCGAACATCGATAAACACAAACGTAGTACTAAAGCTTCGCTAAGCATAGATTCCAACCTGTACGCTGGATCTGCTTAACTTTTGATTACCATAACCACATCTGTTCCATGTTTTTGCAGTCAGCGTAAGTGAACGAGGGCTGTTCCAACCTTTCCTTTTTTTGTTTTTTGCTTCTCGCGTTTAGTCAGTGGTCTGAGCGGCACTGGAATCTGCCGGTCGTGAGTTGTGGATGATAATAAATGGACAGGATCGCGCGATCGAAATTCATATGTTACACCAGTGAAATTTCCTTTTTTTTGTTTGTGCTCGGTGTATAAAATTTATATATTTCGTCAAACGGTGAATATATTCTTTCCATTTATGAAGCACCTTGAATTCATAAAGATATGCATCTTATGAGAACTATAGTACTTTCTTTGCAATCCTTACAATACATTAAAATCAGATATGTCCTCCAGTACAAGAGTTTATTTTTTTCATTATTTTACATCTTGCGCTCCATACAAATAATTCATATGGCCGGAGCAGAATTATGCAGCAAAAAAGTAGTTGGAACTTTTATTATCGTACAAGGAACGATTATGATGGTCAGGGTTGTACACAATCCGAATATACATAGAAGTTACTGAGAAATATTGTTCATGTTCAAAAAGCTGCCACAAGTGGTTGCGCGAAAAACCGCCGTTAGTCATCGCAGATTGCACATTACAGTCTGGTCTTTTCTTGCGTCAGAGAAAATGTCTGGTACGTCAAGGCGGGGTACCCCAGTCCTCCGGTTTATTCTGCTCTTGATGGCCTCTGGCATTTCGTTGTGTTGCAGTATAGCATCCCGTGTCTCAGCGCCCGCTCGCGGGTTGAAAACATCGGTCCGACGAGCTTAGGCAGGAGCGCGGTGAAGGGAAAGGAAAACTCCCTTAGCGAAGCATAATCGGCACACGCTTCGACTGCCAGTGGCGGTTCCCGAGGTATGCACGCTGGCGAGCGCGCTGCAGCGGTTGTAGGCCATTACCACTCCGCGGGCATAGGAGAACGCCAGGAGGCACGCGATGCACACACCGCTTTGTGCCTTGCGCGTCTCTCAGCACTTCGCGGGGCTTCAGCCACCTGCGTCCCGCCCGCTTCGCACAGCTCGCGTTATGTTTGTGCGTGCGCCCGGCCACCGCAACGGCGGCCGGTTGGACTATCCGTGCCCGCCTGGCGCTTTTGACGCCGGGTCGATTGTTGCTGGCGGCCCAGTCTCGACGCTCGGCGCCACCAGCCCCCCGGCGTTCCAATTTTTTTTTTGTTGGTGCGCGACGCAAAAGAAATCCAGACAATTGGATTTTGGTTCCAAGGTGGGTTCTTTTTTTTTTTTTCGTTTGAGTAAAAAAAAATTTTTTTTCAATATGAGCTTGGGATTTGCCACTGAAATATATCGAGTCACGCAAACGTTGCATTTTGCTTTAAAAGTACTACATACGGCCGACAGATAGGACTCACCTTCCGCAGGCAGTGGTGTGACGCGTTAAGTTTGAAAGGTAAGTCTCCGTGACAAGAAGTAATTCATCTTTGTAGCTGACGTGCAATCATAGCTGCGTGCAAGTAGTGCGGAAGTGGTCGATGGTTCGATGCCTATTTTAGTTGTGCCATGAATATCCACAAAAGAGAGACAAAACGAACCATAACCATGGCCTATGCGGCGAAGGCGATCGGTGCGGTGGGAAGTCCTTGTTTTTACTGCATGGTCGACCACTACTTTGATATAATTTATTAATGAATGGTTCAAGTAGAAATCTATCAGCTGGCTACTACTGTATCTTCTATTGTTTTGTTTAGTTTGGTGATCGTAGCTCTGCGCGAGCATTTCGGGGAAGTGCTGACGTGTCTCTGAAATTAAGAATGCGCGAAGTGCGCAGTTCCATGTAACACGTACGCAGGCGGATTAACTGCCAGCATAAAGTTACGCTGTCTAAATGACCTTGAATTTCATTATTTTTATGGTGACGGTAAAGCACTCCGTGAATTTGCACCGGTGAAGTCCTGGTCCAGTCTTTATAGAGCCTTAGCACTGCTGTACATCTACTTCGCAACTGTGACTTTCGAAGGTTTCCTACACTGTCAGTAGCTGGTGGAGCGGCGTCACGTCAAATCGGACAGCACTTTTTGCATATTATTTGCTGGGTTTCTCTACACGAATTAGCAACATGCATGCTCCAAATTTCATTAGCAATACGTCCCACAGGTGCGTACGGTTGCTTCTTGCGCATTTGTTTAGATATGTTGACCTTGAGACGATTTAATTGATTTTGCCAGCAGCTGTAAGGCATCCACGTACTTGACTGCCACCAGAGTGTGAGTCAGTGAGTGAAAAACGTTATTAGCTCTAGATTCGCTGGTCTTCTGCGGTCTTCAGATGGCTTCGTCCATCTTCTAGCACAACGGTCGGTTGCCCTTAGTCCAGGGCTCCGCTGGATGCTGCTACCAGTTGTGCTCGCCGAATCAGACCTTCTTGGTCGACCCGGTGATCGCTGGAGAGCACTCCCTCCCATTGCTCCGCACTAGGGTTTGGTATAACGGGCACCACGTCTATCTTCTGGCATGCCCACGTTATGTGATACAGCGTGGGCGTTTCGTGGCACCAGGGGCATTTGTCATTGTATTGTGTGGGATAAATTTTGCTCAGTACGTTTAGGTTCGGGCACGAGCCCGTTTGTAGCTGCCTCCACGCGACAGAGTCCTCTCTGCTAAGGGAGTTGTGCGGTGGTGGATACCGCTTTCTGCAGCCCTTGTAGTAATTTAGTATCGCCGAATAGTCTTGGGGTACAGGTTCGGTCTCCTCGAGGTCGCCTACGTTGGATGCTCGGTAATAAGTTTACCCTCGAGCTATCCTGTCCGCCTCTTGGTTCCCTGCCACTCCCGTGTGTCCCGGCTTCCATACTATTGTATGCCTAATTGGTTCTTCTTTTGGTTGTCGTTGTGTTATGTGGTCTCCGGAGCGGAGTATGCGGAGCGCTCCGTGCCCTATTCTGCCGCGTAGGTAGTTGCGGCACGCCGTTTGTGAGTCTGTAAGGATTGTTAGAGACCGTTTAGACCGATATCCCTACGCTGCCGCTAGAGCCACCAGAGTGAAAACACCGCTAGAACCAATTACTTTGACCGCTGCTGGTGGTGAAAAGATTTCATCGAACAACAAAGAGTGATGTAGACCCCCTAGTGGGAACCTACGCACTAGGTGGTGTCTCTAGTCCGGGACCCCCATTGGTGGAAGCCGCCGTCGTGGCTCTCTGGACCAAGGCTTGAAGGTCCAAGCAGCCAAGCAGAGCCGCCTTGCAGTCCTCTCGTGTAGGGTTGGGGTTGGGGGTTAAGGCATAATTTTGCTGGAAGGCCCATACCATGCGGTAGGTATCTGCTACCTCGCCATAGTTTTTTTTGCATTGTTTTGTGAATAACAAAGCATTCGCATCTCGGCGCACTGTGAAATGACGCGAAATATTTACTATCTTAGTAAGGCGTCGTATAATGCTTGATTATTTTTCTTGTCAAGGAGACATCATGGCACTGTGAACTGCTCATTGTAATGACAAGCATTTTCTTTATGAGGGCTTCAAGTAATGTAGCTGAGGTATCCTTCGAGCCATTTCATACACGAAGAAGAGGTTGACTGCGATTGCTCAATGTATTCAAATCTGTCGGCGGAAAACCGCCGGGCGCATCTGTGCAATCGATGCTACAGCTATACCATTCACTATTGATGCGATAGCGTCAAGGAAACCGCGTAGCAGAAAATTCGCCGTGGGCGTCGGACGTCGTTCGGCAAAAACATTTTCGAACCACCCATACCCAGGCCATCCATGTGACGCAAGGAATTTACTTAAATAATTGAATTTTTCAAGCTAAAATACGTCCAAAAATCGTAAACTACAAATACATAACCTACAGACATGATAGCTCTCGAATCGTAATTTAAAAATACGAGAAAACATAATTCTGTTACGCGAAAACTCAATGAAACCCCTTGTCCAGTGTTTCCATAATTCACAGACCGACCATGGCGTCCGCCATTTGCGCACGCCGGCGCATGGGTGTCTCGGGGGCCACGGATCGGCGCGCCCGGTTCCTTGTAATACCTCCAGCTGGCGCTCGCCTCCGCCGCACCGTAGTGTTCCTGTATATGCTCCCGCAGGGAGCAGAGTTGCGCATAGGTCCGCCGTCGTGATCCAGCTCTGCAGCGAAGCACCTCCTCGCGCGCGCAGGAGCCAAATGCCGCGCGGTGTTCCACCTTTTTCTCTAGTGGTCGCAAGCTACAAGCGCCAATTGTTCGTTGGCGCTTAGCAAAGGGCACTTCTTAATACAGTCTACGCTCGAACGAGTCATTCGTGGAATCGGAGGGGCTGGGCTTCCAACCAACCGAAACTTTGTATGCACCTATGTAAACACGCATATACAACACACACATGAACGTACAAATAGGGGGTGGGACCACCTTCGATTCCCCAAAATAAAATACTCCCGTGGCTCGAACAGCTCCAAAGTTCGCTCGCAAACGCGCAGTACGTTGCCACAAAAGGCGGTGCAATGATTTTCAGCATGCATATGAAGTTGTCTTATCATTGTCAGAAAGCAAGAAATGTTTTAAAGAATGTTTAAAACTTCACACACGTACGTGGACACTTAGCGCATTTTGGCTGCCGAAACCAGCCGATTAATGACCGTCACAAAGAGAGCTATCGTGCCTGCAGTTATGTCAGTGACCGTTAACAGAGCGTCATTTATCACTAACCATCGTTCATACAGCTGCACGTTTCGATACATGCGGTGCAGACACAGATTTAAGCGCATTTCAAATGTTCACATGCGCACATTTTAAGCAAAGCTTACTTTTACGATTCATTCATACCGCAGACTAATCAGCTATATAGTAGCAGCAAATCTGCAAGTAGAAAAATATTCAAGGTGCAAGAGCTTCTAGATCAAATTTATTTCATACAAGGGAATGCATGAACGGCTGCTGGCGGCAGGCCAAGTGTACTGGTTCTTGGAACCTTGGGGGCAGAATTCAAATAAAATGGAAAGGCAAGAAGCTATTAAGAGTAACAACAGGTTATTTTTATTGCACTAATCACATCAAGATGGCAAACTTGCAGAGTAATTATTCACACAGTGCAGACTGTAATCTGACAACACATTTTTGGCATCGTACTGGCACAATACAAGTGCCAGTACGATGTGTTTCGTATCACTTCACCAAGGTCCTTGACTTCACATCGTCGAATACCGTACCTGAAACCCGCAGCTGCTCCTCTCAACGCACGATCGACGGTCCGCTGATTGGAATGGCGATGGCACTGACGGAAACGACGAGTTCGCATAAGTCGGCGATGCGCCCGTAAAGTTGGCTTCGCAGCGGCGCGGATCATTTGACGTCATTTTTCGCGCTCGGCCAATAGCTGTGCGAGCGGCGCCGGAAAAGGTATGCGCAACTCTGCTCCCTGCGGGAGCATATACAGGAACACTACCGCATCGCAGCCCATGCAAGAGGCCGTGTTTGTACCACAAAGCCCTCCTTCGTGCATAGCATTCGCGGCCACCGTTTCCCGGAAAACATTACAGTTACATGCGCTCCAGTTGCCGGGAGGCGTGAGAAGCAGTCAGGGATCTTTGAATGTTGTCGCGTGCTATTCTTAAAGACGAAGCTTAAGCGTCCTCCAAATTTTTCATGGGCTTTTTGCGGTACAGCCTGTCCCTGCTGGGTAACACCAGTAAAAGGAACGTTTGGACACTCAAATGTATACCAGCCCAAGTTCTACGGACGTGCTTCGGCCTCCCTAAATGTGCATTCACAGCAGTCACTGTCGCCGTAGTGCGTGACCACCCTATAGCAACGGACATTGCCGTCAAAGTTCTAGAATATACATTCGACATGTCGCAAGGATACCTCTTCACCATATTGCTTGCCTATCAACAGCTAGTCCGCATGCGAGTTCTAACCGTATCCTTACTACTCATCACACATCGTTACCGTCGAATTATGTCATAGCAGCATAGCTTTCGTTGCCATTGTGGTCCCTAGACTCACCCCGAGTATGCGTTACAATTGATGGCTTCAAGAAGAGTACAAATTTCATCAGTAGCATTGAAGCAGGTCACATTGTTGTTACTGCACGAAAACCACAGTAATCGCTTACATCTTTGAACCGATGTATCGGTCATACGCTCTAGTTCAACAGCTGCAGTGTTTATCTCACATGAATATATCAAGATAAAATTCAAGACGTGAGATTTGACATCGACAACGGCTGCCGAATTTGCATCCCTGCGTGCAGCACTTCAATTCATCAATAAGGAAACGCCCTAGAAATTGTGCTACATATTCTGCGATTCCAAGGCAGCTCTACAGAGTTTGCTGTCTGTATTACGCCGTACATCCTACGAACAATTTGGTGTAGGAATAAGAGAAATTTACCATCATGCAGTTTGGATAGCACATGACATCGCCGTTCAATTGTTTGCAAGTTGGTGTGGTGTCGTTGGATATGACCAAGAAGATACAGCCGCTTAATCTGCCCATGACAATGTCGATTGTCTCTGTCATGAATTCGACAGCGCAAAGCTCTGAGCGCTTGCACACGAGCCTTTGAATTGACCCGATGAAATTCGGCAGACTTAAAAAACCCAGGCCTTTGACACCCGGATCCCCATCTAACGCTTTGCCTTGCGCACATCTTAACACGACGGGAGGTAGCTCTCATTTGTTGTCTATGGTTAGGGTAGGCTATATAGCATTCACTATTGCCTACTTCTCCCTCATGACAATGACCAGAAGTTCATAATGTGGAGTTTGTGGGTGCAAAAAGATGATAGCGCACCTTCTGTGCTGATGGCCTCGTTTCAGTGTACAAAGTCCCCAGCACAACGCTCGATGAGCTTGACAACAGTGCCCTTACGGGAAACAGAATTCTTGGACCCTGATCCCAGTCCACGTCAGGCCGACTTGCTATATAAGCATTCGTGTGTTCTTTAAAAGCATGGGGGCTGATTGAAAACTATAATCACTGCCAGATGCATTCACATGTGTTGGTGGAAATATACTGGCCATATCTCATTTTTCGTATTCTTTTCTGCCCTTAACACACCCCCCATTGCAGAGTAGCCAACATGACGGCTAAACTGGTCAATCTCACTGTCGTTCATCTCTTATTTTCTCTTCTCTCTCTAAACAAACGAGTTTTTTCCGGAATGCATAAACTGGGGCATATATTCGTGAAAGGAAATATCACTCAGGTAATTATAGCAGAATATTAATAAAGAATTTCATACTCTATTCATTTAGAACCTAAGTACAGAAAGACATTATTCTCTCAGGGACTGGAATTTGAGACCAACGTCGTAGCGGGGCAGTCTCTTTAACGAAAGCATTCCTCTTATCTAACTAGGAAAATATACCAGCCAGCAGTGCGAGATCCCCTGTAGCGAGTGAGCGATATACCGTACCGATATATTTTGTTTCAATACAGTAATTTTTGTGGTAGTGGGGATGATAGTGGTAGCTGCGCGTGGGATCGCCTTGGTAAGCTATGTTCGCAGTTGCTTCGCCTGTACATTTCTTGGACGAAGTTGTGCCGACCCGACCAAATGTCACTAATGTCACAACACGACGAGCTTGTGTACTTGTGGGATTATTACTGCTTTAAAGCGCAGTTCTTAGATGCCCGTTCCTGCGTTTCGCGTCGGCGTCGTACCTCGGCGTAACCGAGCGAAGGAGCACAGCGAAGGATGAAAGAGCGAACGCGGAGCACAGTGAGCGATGAGAGACGGCGATAGGGAAGAGAGCGCGAGGAGGACAGCGGAGGAGGAGGATGCAGCGGAACTATGAGGCGGGAAGCGGAGGAGGAGGATATGGCGAAAGCGTGAGAAGAAAAGCGTAGTGCAGCGCAAAACGGGCTCTGCGGCGACGGCCGCTAGCAGATGGCGCTAGAGTATCGCACCGCCCTCGGTTCACCGATGGCATGCGGTGCGCGCGTCAACCGATACCATATATGGAAACAAAGCGCTGCATGAGCGGAGGTCTATCTGCGGCGGCTGCTGCTGTGAAACGCGCCCACGCGTCACCCACACGCTGCCTCGCGATCTCCTGATTAGGGAGGCAGTCGCGCCACGCTTCGCTCCGTTTGAAATGCGCCGCACGAGACAAATTGTCCGCGCCAGCCAATTTATCGCGTAATGAAAACACGTATAGAGCTGCACTCAAATTTTGCATTAGGGAGTATCGTAATCGTCTGCGAATGTTTTGTTTGATTGCTCAAGGTCCTTTGAACAAAAAGCAAGTATATACGAAGACCATTCCGAAAGTAAGTTGCGTCATTTATTTTCACACGAAAACCTTATCCCCCTCCCCCCCCCCCCCAAACAAAAATACTCCATGACATCATGATCTATACACTTTGCGCTATTTTTCCACATAGTCGCCACGGACATTGAGACATTTGTCGTAGCGTGCAATCAGTTTGAAGAAACCACTCTGGTAAAACTTATTGCCCTGCGATGCAAGGCCTGAGACATGAACTCTTCACCATACACTATCTGTAGGAGTTCATGGATGCCCCACGTGCCCATTCATATCGGACAACAGCACACACTTCCAGTGGCAACCACGTTGTCAGCACATGCCTGTCTGCCATCGTGATTTGTACTCGAATAATCTTGTGCACCCGCCTGTCTGCTGCTACTCTCTCTTCAGCGCCCTGCGCATGCGTTATTCCTTCATCGCTGCCGCTCCTTTCGTCGTTGAACCAGCAACGAGCATGAATTCTTATGGCGTTGTTTGTTTTACCTAATGTGTCATCTCTGAAAAATCATGACGAAACATACTTTTGGAACGTCCCTCGTATTCGTGATGCATTTGGTACGCTGGAAAGCCTCGTAAAAATAGGCGCCGGCCACTTTTGATAGCAAAGATCAGTGAAGGTGGCCAGTGGATGACAAACATTTCGTATGTGCCAAACGCTTCCTGAATTGAAACCCAGAACAGAGGCGAGAGCGATGACACAAATAATAATAGAGGCACAATGAAAGGCGCGCGCATTTTTAATGCCATTGACTCTTTGGGACCGAGTTCGCATTTTATTCGATCCTATTCATTTCATTTTTTTCTGTTATAGCAGTTAGCTTAGATGGGGGTGCATTTCTCGCTATATGAACCTGTTTTCTTTGTGTGGAGCGATCTGTCAGCAAGAGGACCACATAGCCGTTTAGGATGACGTAGGGTGCGCTCAGCACACAGAAGAAAACAACAGGACGAGAAAGGCAGTGACTGAAATTGCGTTCGTTCGCATTGAACGAAAAGGAACTGCAACGTTTAAAAGAACTGCATATTGCGTATGAAAGTCACTCAGAATAACTAACCGTGAAAGTTGGTTCCAGAGAAGCACAAGGAGCGAAACTTTACATTTAAGCGCCCGTGCAGAGAAAAAGCAAAATTAAGAAGTGTGTTGAAAGCATGTGAACAGCTTGCTGAAGATAAAGAAATTTTAACAGCGGAATGTTTGTTCGTAAAAAAAAATCATATACTGCAGTACGTAAGGTGCTGCCGCATATTAGAAACAACCATAATCCGCCTTTCGGATTATGAGTATTTTGATCCAAAGCTAGATATCATAACGGGGACGGTAGAAATCATTGGGAGTATGTATTAAAATATGTAAAATCTTATCAGCGTTAATCCACGATGCCACAGCGTGAAAAAAATGTCGACGAGTTTCGAAGTTGGTTAAAGCAGGTTGGCGGGATAGTTGGTTTAAATCCATGGTTTCAATCCATGATTTATCGATGCGTGCCGAAATAAAATCTATAGTTGGAAGTAGCGCTGTCTCATGCATCTATTTTTCGACGTTCTGGTTCAGTCGCGCTTACACACTCCATCATGGGTTTCGAAAGCTGGATATGACACGCAGGACGTTTTTATATTTCTATCTTCGTCCATGGTGTTTCGTTCTGGTGTCTTATGATGAGCTCAAGTGAACTCATCAATAGAAAAGGGGATAAGCGAACGCGTCGCTTAGCGTTGTATTACAAGAATACAGATGGAGGATTCAGTAGCAGTGTAACTATGTATCACTGTAAACATGTAATATACAAAGCGCAAAAAAACAAAACGATATCTGGAAAAGGGAAAGCGACATACACAGTGTCGAACAAATGCGACGTCCTGTGCGCATAAGTTATGACGGCAAAAGTTTGGTTTAGAACCGCGGTTTGCCGGCACACGGCGAGTAGCTATTCAGCGACGCTGTGCAGAACGCACTTCGGTGAGCCGGATGCCGCCAACCGCTGGCTGGTGTGGCGAAGTGTGGCTGGATTTCTTGGCGGCAGGACCTCGAGATCGCTTTATTTAGGGTTTTAGTTACTGTCCGTCCCCTCACGAGCTTGTGCGTAGTTTCTGCGCGGCTCCCTTTGTAAATGCCACGCACCTGTTAGCCCAACAGCAAACTCTCTGGAACTTTGTAGCCCTTGTGTTCTGGAAAATATCTGCATGCGCCAGGCCACACAAACAACACACACACGCACGCACACGCACGCACACACACACATACACACATACATACATACACACATACATACACACATACATACATACATACATACATACATACATACATACATACATACATACATACATACATACATACATACATACATACACATACATACATACACACATACACATACATACATACATACATACACGCGCACACACACGCATATACACATACACACACACACACACACACACACACACATATATATATATATATATATATAATCATTTTCGCAAGATACCGCATACTTGCTACTACGAGATTTACGCTGCAGGTAGATAATTATCTGCTGCCAAGACGCAGTATACGAGCTTTTTGTGAGCAAAATAAAATTATTTTGGGAATCCTTCATTACGGAGGACTGAGAGTGATCGATGTACCTCACTTTTGAACAACTTTCGCTTTTCAAGTTTTGTAATTTGGCGCCAAAGCTTCCACAAAGTCATCATTGGCTTGGAGTCTTACATAACGTCTCATGTTTTATAACCATCTCGCTCAAACCTGTGGCTACGCAGTCGCAGCGTCGGCTTAAGCCACCGTGTTACATGCCGTCTTTTTGCTACCATGCACAGACTACGCTTCGTTTTCTCAACGTAGCATCCCTGATGAAGTCTTTCGACATCGCTCATGTGTAGTTATTTTTTGGCGGCATAACCTTCCGCATCACCTTTGTGTTTACAAAATGGAAGAGAGAAAAAAAAATCGCAAGAAAGAGCTCGTCCCCTCGTCGTTGCTGCCGCCGACAAGCAAATGTGGGACGCGACGAATAAAGACAGAAAACCGTTGACGAAGCCGCAGCTGGAGCGCACACACGCCGGGAATTGATCATTAGGCGAATCTTTTGCAACACGGAACGGAGGAAAAGAAATAAAACGTTAACTCGTGCCGTTCTATTCCAGTCGGCCAGCGCGAAAGCGTCGAGACCGTCGGCGAGCGGGTGGGGAGACGCACGAAGGTGGCCGTTTATTTGTTGTTTTCTTTCGGTGACGTGCCGCGTGACGGCACGCCCACGAGCGCGCTGTAATTGGGCTGACTCTCGCGCAATGGGTCGCCGAGCCTGGCGGTCAGGCGACGCCGACATGCCGATTGACCGGAGCTCTCTCTCGCTGACCGAAAGGGGTGGTGTCACCTTCACGGGGCACGCTGGGGCCAGGTGGGGCGGCCACGCTGGGGCGGCCCGGACACGTTCCGGCCGCCGCGGGCCGCCGGTGGAGGCCGTCGGGCGTGCCCCCCGCGGCACGGACTGTCAGGGCGCCGCGGCTCTGAATTGCTCGCGTGCACAAGTGTTTCTCTTTGGGAGTCTGCTGATGCGATAGTCGCGCACCGGCGGGCGCAGAGCGTCAACGCGCCACATTTCCATCTCGCTGTCACAGCGAGCCTAGCCTTCTTTGCAAAGCGAGATGTCCAAAGGCTGTGAGTCACTGCAGCGGTACACGTTCACATTTCTCACGTGTATCCGCCATAGCGCTCCTCGAGAAACATTTTATTTCTTTATTGTTTCATTCAAGAAACACGCCTACAATGAAAGGCGTTTTCTGAACGGTCGCGCGAATGCCAACTATTTCTTTTATTGTATCCATCATGAATGAATAGAATTTATTGATAGGAAAGACAGAGAGGTCGACCTGAGCTAGTGCGCTCTAGTCTGCTACTCTGCACTGGGGAAGAGGGAAGGGGAGTGAAAGTATTGGGATGGATAATGATGATAAGAGAAGTGGTGAGTGCTTATGTACATGAGACAGTTGCGTCGCTAATTGTATCCATCTGTTCGCAAAGCGTAGGTTAAGAAAAAGGGCTTGAGGAGGTTGGGGTTGGGGGCGAATGTGCCAATCTTACTAAATAAACGGTCCCGCATGCTCCGAATGCTATGCGCTTATGCAATTCCGGAGGATGGAACAGAAGTTCGTCGCAACAGCGAGTGATTGGAGGTTTTAGGCATTAGCGTGTGTGACATTTATTCCAGAGGAAAGCTCCGATATGCAATGCGGGCCCTATACCTCTAGCTGCTATTATTTTGCTGGTTGCGAGTACTTTGTTGGAAATGAAGGTTGCTAAAGGTCCTTTTATTGCCTAAATAAGTAACAGGCAACGCATTGTACACTGGCTTTTTCACTCAAGTGCAATGGAGCTGAGGCCGAGAGAGAGATGTTTTAATGATATCTCGGGAGGCTAGCCTATGAGCTATGGATAATGAGCACTTATGAGCTACCGGATAATGGTACACTGGCTTTTTCACTCAAGTGCAATGGAGCTGAGGCCGAGAGAGAGATGTTTTAATGATATCTCGGGAGGCTAGCCTATGAGCTATGGATAATGAGCACTTATGAGCTACCGGATAATGGTTTGCTTCAGTTTTTAGATTTACAGTTAAAGTTTTCAGATGGGCACATTTGTTGGGCTTACTCTCCTCGTGCGCAAAAAAGGCTCTTGCCGTACAATTCGGCCCACTCAAAGGTAGTGAAAAGAGGCATTGCCAACCTCTGCCTGGAGTCATCGCTCCGGAAGTCGTGTGTCCATGAGATGCAAGCAAGTTTTGACAACCAATTGGGCAGGCTCGTTGCAGCTGGCTTCCCTGAGTCGGTCTTGGTCCCTGTGGCAGAAACGCTTTTGAAGAAGTTGAAGGCTGGGGTCAGTATATAGGTAGAGCCGAAGAAAAAACAGTGGCCTATAGTGGTCCCATACATCCATAAAGTCACGCACAGCCTGAAAAAAGTGGCTAAACGGTATAATGTACCGGTGGTGTTCTCCGCTCCCCAAAAGCTTGCCCAGCTAAGCCGTCGCATAACTTGCGAAAGCCAAATGCCTGGCTGTCAGAAGAAGCATGGTCAGCGTTTCGTAAAGTGTGCCACAAACATCGTATATGAAATTCCTCTGTCCTGCGGGAAATCCTACATTGGACAGACGGGGCGTTGTGTCAACGACCGACCTAGGGAACATGCAAAAGGTGTAAAGAATAATGAAGGTGAGCGAAATGTGCATCACTGCAGGGCTTGCACCGATTGTTTTCCACGGTTCCACGATGCGAGGATTTTGGGTAGAGGCAAGCATCAGACATCACGTGAAACATTGGAAGCCTTCTACATCAAGAAAGCGGGTCCAAACTGTGTTAGTGATACGTCGGTTTTTCTTTACGATGCTGAGCTGAAGTTTCTATCGTGCCTACTCTGATACAACTTTGTACTCCATGTTGCCTTGTACGCATTCGCGGTATTGTGGAGGGCTATATATGTCGAGTGCTTTCACACTCATTAAACAGTTGAAGTAGCGCCCATGGTGTCGTCATCTTTCTTGTGTGTGTTGTTTTTTGGCGCAAAATATTTTCAGTATGCAAGATCACCAACTAGCCCAGCACTTAACTCTTCTAAAATTGAGAGACAATTTCTGTTTGCTGGGACACGGCCACAGTCCAAGCATTTTCTGCACTGAGCTTTGGGGCATCCGCTGTCATGCCGTGGGCACTCACTAAGACAGTTCTCCACATAATTTTCCGCGGTGCCACGGGGCGTGCACTCATATGGTTACATTATACTACATTTTACTACATGAATGCGCGATATTGTACAGCCATAAGAATGAAGATACGCGTCTTATGGTAGATGCATGGCATATCTATAACAGTGAAAGTGCGTACGTGCGTGAGTCAGCCTTCAATTACTTTACATAAGCAAGAGATTAAGTGGCTTAACAGTTATCTCTCACGTAGACCGGCACATGTACCCGACTGACACGTGGTTATACCATTCCTGAGCTTGCGCAGATGAGTTTTGTGTCTTCTTTCTTTTCTCGCCTCAGTTTTCCCTTCAGTTGATAGTCGGCGTTCGTGTTGTCCACTTCTCTACTCTTGTGTCCCGTCTGCACACCTCACCTTTTTTGCATAATGTACCTTTTACTATGCAAGAGGCAAGGTTTGTCTAGCGCGCGATCAATTTTTTAGGTTTACCAAGAAGCGAAGCCGAAGGCCAGTAGAGCCGCATTCGCGCACGCATGAAAGCTCGTTGTCCGGCATGACTTGTACCACAGGCCGCGGAGAAGGTGCTTAGAATGCAATGACGAGGAGGCAACAGGTGTGAGTGTGTCTTGTATGTGCCGTCAAGAGCGCGTTTACTGGCTGCTATACAAATATGGCTTGGGATCCACTGAAAGGAAATTTAACTATCGCAGAATGTCGCCAGAGTTAATGCTTTAGCAATGTTATTAATATAGTGAGAAACCGTCATAGTGTTATTCGCAGTGTCACACGGTTAATATCAGTGTTATTATGGAAAATGATTGCGAATGGCGGATAATGAATCGGACGCACACTTCGGTTTATTTAACGAGAGGGCAAGGTGGTTACTTGCCCCTTCTGCCTGCCACACACACACTTTCAAAAGCGAAGGCGGAGGGGTAAAGTACGCCATTTACGAATACCTTAAAACATTCACGTTCCCTAAAATAATTTGACAGGATGGAATGGTCTGGGAGAGTGACAGGCTCCAGTCCTGGAGTATAAACACAAGTCCTAAACGGAACCATTGAAATTTATTGAGCGGTATTATGTTGTTTATTGATTTGTTTTACTCACTTGCAAGGACTGTATACCTTCCACAGAGCAGTGGTAACAAAGCAAGAAATGGGCTGACAATTACATAAAGAAAATTAGGCGGAACCTCCCTGAACGGGAACTGTACAAGATATGCGTAGCAATATATGACGGTCGCCGTGATGGGGAATGTGTTATAAGTTGTAATGATGTGTGCGGGGGTTGTGCTGATGGTAGTGTGCGTTATTTATTTATATATGCCTGAGGAGTTCGAGCAGAGATATGCGCCTATCTATATTGCTGAACATATTCAGTCCGCACCACGCCTACCGCTACCTACTGCTACGCATATTTTCGACAGTTCCCTTTCAGGGAGGTCCCGCTTAATTTGTTGGCGCGACGCCCGGCGTGCCATAACCAACGCGTTCATGCCGTCAAAGGCATCGGAGGGGGGACGGCTTCGTGTGCATGCGTTACTAATGCACGAGGGGCGCATCCTCCCGTTCTGGGTCCCCTTTAGTCGCCTTCCATCCTCACTGGTCGGGTGTTTACCAGGGCGTCCAATACTGTTTAGACATTTCTGGCCTGTTTAATGTCCGCTTTCTACATACGGCGCATGGGGAACGGCGAAGGCGGACGGGCTCGTAGAATGTTTGGTGCTGGCGCGCCTACTATTATTGTGGAAAATGGCTCGCTTGTCACCGTAACCCGCCGTGGTTGCTCAGTGGCTATGGTGTTGGGCTGCTGAGCACGAGGTCGCGGGATCGAATCCCGGCCATGGCGGGATTTCGATGGGGGCGAAAACACCCGTGTACTTAGATTTAGGTGCACGTTAAAGAACCCCAGGTGGTCGAAATTTCCGGAGTCCTCCACTACGGCGTGCCTCATAATCAGAAAGTGGTTTTGGCACGTAAAACCCCATAATTTTTTTTGTCACCGTACTCCGGATTGCATCTATCAACCACGCACACAATGGTATTAAACTGCGCATGCTCGCCCTGCATTGGGGAAGGGGTTTTCAGACTTCACGTGGAATTTTTCGACAGACGCACCATATATAATGCTACGCAATAGACGTTAAGCGACAGCGCGGTAGATTGCTGTCCTAAATGAAAGTGCGCCCGGGATGTAAACGATAGAAACAGGCAGATTTTTTTCCAACCAGGCACTTGGTGCGGGGTAAAAAGGAGTCATCGTAGCTGTCCGTTAAACAGGGGCGGTATGCACTGAGCTGCGTTGTGCGCACGCAATTTCTTAGCCAAAAACTTTTTACACTAAGGTAAGCGTGCAACCGAGGTGGCAGCACGTTTAATTTACAGCGTCGTATGTGAGCTAGGACGAAGCCAAGCTCAGATTAAATGACAAGAAATCAAAGAATCGCGGTCGACTGATAGCATGATCACATATCATGCATCTGTGTCTGAGGCTATATTCTTACGGCCAAATCACTGCACACCCCCATTCGACAGCTTCCTTTTCCGGGTGTCTGCTACAGCGCCGACAAGCGCAACCGCGCTCCCCCGTTCACCGCACCGCCGCCAAAAGAATGGCAGTAAAAGTGTCACGCATTATTTTCACATTTCTGAGAGACACAGGACTGATGGATACATGGTGACATATTTGGCGCAGAAAGACAAGCTCAGGCGGTGCAACTGCTCGCCAGGCCTGCCAGGCTAACGCCACCTGCAGCAACATCGCCACCTCCACAACCACCATATTAAAAAAATAAATAAATGTTTTTATTTCGATGCTAATTCCGGAGAGAAAAAGAAAGAAAGCAACATAGTCAATAGTTCATATGGCCTCAAGGCAAGGCTACCAGCACCCGTATGTTCATCGGTATGGTATGTGATCGCGCTGCAAACGGTTGTGGTTCTAATGCCACGCGTAGGCTCGATATCAGCTGTCTCGGCAACTTGTACCTGTAAGGTGCTGGTCGACGATGTCGTCGAGTGCCAACCGACGAAGAAACGTGCACTCCCTTAGCTTATGATTCCTGTCGAGGGCACAGAGAGCTGTTAAAGTAGCCCTCAAGGAGGAATGAGGAAAAAAGCCGTGGCTACCGACACTCCAAAATTATGACAGAAATCTTCACTACATAACATCCGCACGTGCAAGTTTCACTGCCCACCACACTTATGTCGTATCAGCATTCATCACTTCTTCGCTTCTCTTCAGATGATAAAACACGATCCACGCAGCAGGTCAAGAGTTTGTTCTGCAGGTTCAAGCGGCCACATTCTGACAGAAATGCATAAAGGCCCGTATACATCAATTTTGCAGACTGGTAATAAATAATGCATTGGTGACGTCAGGGCCTGGAAGGCTAAATACGCTAAATACGCTGTCTGTCATAGCCAAAGTGGCACCTCATAGAAGTCAAGACTAATCAGTCAACAACCCCACAGTGATTAGCGCCAGTGTTTCCATTAATTTACCAGACTCGTAAGAACACGCATTGAAGTGCACGTAAGAATACTCATAGAAGTCAAGACTGCACAGCACCAGACACGAAGCACATAGAGGTTCAACCTTCTAGCTGGTTTCAGGTTGAATTTTTTGAAGTCGTTGATCATGCGACACTGGCGCATTTACTTTGTTTGGAGCAGTCATTGCACATCTATCACGAGGACAAGGTGGGGTTGGGGGTATCCAAGAGGCGCGACAGACAGCGTTCCGCAAACATGCGAATGCGATCTCACAGTACGAAGCGAACTGTGGCTCAAAAGCAACAGTGCGTTCATTTTACGATCATATTTTTGATGCCGTAAAAAGTCATAAGCGTATATTTATGTTCACTGCAGGACGAAGGCCTCTCCCAGCGATCTTTAATTACCCCTGACGTGCGCTAGCTGATTCCAACTTTTGCCTGCAAACTTATTTATTTCATCACTCCACCTAATTTTCTGCCGTTTTCTAGAGCGCTTTCTCCCCTCCCCCTCCCTAACACCTACTCTGCATTTCTAATGGACCACCGAATATCTGCCTTACGATGGCCTGCCCAGCTCCATTTCTCCCCCTTAATGTCAGGTACCTCTACCCCCGCTTGCTCTATGATCCACACCGCTCGCTTCCTGTCTAATAAAGTTATGCCTAACATTTTTCATTAGATCGCTTGTTTGAGTGGTCTTCAACTTGTTCTGAAGCTTCTTTCTTATCCTCCAAGTTTCTGCCCCATATGTGTCGCACTAGTAGAATGCAATGATTCTAACCTTTTCTATTCAACGAAAGCGTTGAACTCCCGGTCGTGATTTGGTAATGCCGGCCTTACGTTCTAAAAACAGTTATACCCTTTGGGGTGTGTATTTGCCACACAGCAGTAATCGTCATCCGTTTTGCCCTAATTTCCTTTCTTTAACGCTGCGAGCCTGGTAATTTAAGTCACAAATGGCATGCGCGTTATCAGCATGACAGAGCATTCTCGACAGGAAAGTAACGAGCGCAGCGTTTTCAAGAAAGGAAATGCAAGCAAGACAGATGACGATTATCGTTGTGGGGCAAATATACACCACAAAGGGTGCAACTGTTTTGAGAATGTATGCGTTCCGACTAATCTTCATTCTTTTGTAAATTTCCTTCTCATAATCAGGGTTACCTGTGAGTAAGTGACATAGATAAACTTACTCCTGCACAAACTCTAGAGGCTGACTGCCGGTCATGAATTCTGGTTCACTTGGCAGTCTATTCAACGTTACCTTTGTCTTCTGCATACTAATAATCGACCTAATGTCACATTTTGTCGGGTAAGGTCGTCAATCAATTGTTGCAATGTATCCCCAGCGTTGCTGAACAGGACAACATCACCGGGAAGCTGTAGACTGTTGAGATATTCGCCGTTGATCGTCGTTCCCAAGCCTTCCCAGTCTAACCGCTTGAATATTTCTTCTAAGCATAGAGTGCATACCTTTGGGGAGGTTATGTCTTCTTACCTGACCACTTTCTTGATAACTATTTTTACACTTTTCGTGCGGATAATTAAAACATGTGACACCGGAATTACCAGTAGGGCAGAGCCGAAGCGAGTCTGAGGAGTTGCGGATACGTGCGCTGTGGCTATGGAAGTTACACATAAATATGGAAGTTATACATAAATGAAAGAATTCTTGAGTTGTCAGCCGAATGCCGTAAGCACCACAGCCTTGATGTGAAGCTAATTAATCCTTCAGTACAACTCGTACGAAATGCACTTAGACCGGTAATTACACACGAATGTTGTAGCTTCGCCCAACACACTGAATTAAGTGATCGAACTGTGCTTCGCCGGCAGAGCCCACAAGACAGCATTATTCGCGCGACACAAATGCGGATCTTGCTGATACGACGCGGTCTAGTTGCCGCGCTTAGCGTCGTGCACGCTTCATATTGTTTACGTCGTGATACCAGGAACTCTATACTGGACATTCCGCCATTTTCTTCGAGGCGTGACGTAGACGCAACGCGTACAAAATAGCGCTGATGGACCCGTTTTGCTTTCGTAACAAGACGCAATCTTCACATTTTGCCTATGAAACTGAATAAAGGCACTGCACATAATGTTCTTGCTAAAGGAAAATCGTTTTCCTCCTCACCAAAAATAAAGCAGCTAGCTCAAACTGTATGATTATTCCGTCGAAAACTCTTCTCGCTTCCATCGCCTGCTTCATCAGCTAGGATCCGTGTTCCCGGAAAACGGAATGAGTCATCTTATATAGGCAGCAACACGCTTGTTTTCTACAGACAACATGCGCGACCTACCAGTGGTGATGAGCGCAAGTTCTAGGCCGCGTTATTGCGGTCACGTGAAACGCTTGTGACTCGTCTGACGATATTGCGAGCGGTTCAATGAATATGATTGGCCGGAATGCAGTCATTGGATTCCTTAGTCTAACCTTCTAGGGAAGACGACTGTTTTAAAAGCGGACTCCTTTTGGTGCAGTGAGGGAGGTGGGGTGACGTGTCCTGATGTGAACTCAGACGTTTAATATGCTCCTACATGGAATGTGCTTCCGTATCTGGAGCCCGGGCAAATAATGTAAAATAAACCCTTTTTCCTTCATTCCTACTACCGTACGTACTCATTAATGGACTTGGTGGATTCCTGGCCGAGACGCCACCCCAAGCCCCAACAAACTAGTTGGCAGCGGTGAGATCAGGAAGCAGTCCTCACGATCTGGGATCGGCGTACTTGAGAACGAAGTTCCGGGAGACACGACCTTCGCAAGCTCGAGGTTAACTGCGCACGGAAGAGTGACTTCTGTGGATCCAGGGTCAGCAGAGCTCCTCTTCGTGGCTCAGAGAGGCCCAACCGTCGCAATATTGGCATGGAATCTTGGATGACTCGAGGAAACTTGAAGGAAGAGCAGCAGAAGGCAGTCCTCACGATCTGAGATCGGTGGACTTGGGAACGTGGCTTCGAGAGACATGACCTTCGTAAGCTCGAGGTTGGGTGAGTGCTGGAGCGACTACGTCCCATCGGGCTATTAGCTGTGATTGATTGCTGTAGGGTCTGCAGTCAATACAGGCGAAGTAAGCCCGAAATTTGTACGGCGATTGACGAAGTGGTTATCAACGAGGACGTGCTCACGGATGGCTGGGAAAAGATAGGTCGCGAGAGGAAAGAAAGGTAGGAAGAGAAGGAGCGCGAGAAGGAAATGAGGGAGAGCGAGAAGGAAGAGAAGAGAAGGCAGGCAGAAACTGAGCTCAAGAAAATAAAATTAGAGCAAGTGAGATTAGCGCGCAGTGCGGATGCAGTACCACCACAAAAAGAAAGCGTGAAAATGACGAGTTTGCTTCAAGCATACAAAACAGGCGATGGCATTGGTCTCTACCTGATTAATTTTGAACGCATTTGTGAAAAGCAGTCATTTCACCAAGACACATGGTCGGAGCCGTTGCTTGCGTTGTTGTCGGAAGAAGCCTCGCTACTTGTGGCCAACTGAGCGCAGCCGAGGCAGACGTGTACAGTTCAGTGAAGTCCAGTTTGCTCACAAAATACAAGCTTTCCACAGAGGAATTTCGAAGGAGATTTTGGCAGGAAAGAAACAAGGCTAATGAAAGCTTTGAGTTTGCGTGTAGCGGGAAGGATACTTTTTCAGAGTGGGTGAAGGGAGCAGGGGCGGGTAACGTCGATAAACTGTCAGATTTAATCTTCTTAGAGCAGTTTTATGGGAGCCTGACGGACAGGCTCCCATAAACTGCTGGCTTCCTTCCTGCCTGTCCCAAAGGACAGGCAGGTCGGTGTGTCTGTAAAGAATGCAGCACTGGCCGATGAATATGTGGTAAGCCGTGGCATCAGGCCACCGAACAGTACAGCATAGTACTATCAAAAGTCGTCCCTACAACCGAAATCTTAACCTCGGTGTACAGAAAAAAAAGAAGAAAAGGAAAAAAAAACGAGACGACACTAGTCGCAGTTTGGCGCGTACTGAAGCATAGCGGAAGCACCCCAATAGGTAGAAAGCAACCCGGAAATCCTTCCGAATAGCTGAAATCGAGATTTAGGCGGGGCTATTATAAGTGCAAGGAAACGGGTCGCTTAGCCCGAAACTGCCCAAACAAAAGGCCAGTATTCGCTTGCATAAGCAATCATACGAGTGACGTCGATCTACTAAAACCATACATGATGGAACAAGTGGTAAATGGCAAAGAGTGTAGCGTACTCAGGGATTCCGCGGCCATCATGGACGGCGTCCATCTGAAGAATACAAAAAGTGAAGACTACGTGCCGGAATGCGCGTGGACAAGGCAGGCCGTCAGCGAAGGCTCAGTGTGCCTACCAATGGAAAAGGTACAGATTGAGGGATCTTTCGGAGATATAGAGACAGGGGCAGCAGTCTCCAACGGGCTACCGGAAGGCTACCCTTACCTATTCTCGAACAGCTTAGCGTCCCTACTGAATAAGAGTGGGTGCACATTTACTGAAGCCCATGCCATGACTTTGACAAGGTCCAAAGTCCACGAACTAGCTCAGCAGCTAAGTTACGACGCTGAACAAAGTGCAAAAAAAAAGATGAAACAGCTAGCTCCGGCGACGTAACTAAACCGGAGGAGGAAATCTTTCCGGTTTCTCCGACAGAAATTCAGGAAGAGGGTCAGGCTGAGGAGCCACCAACGCGAAGAAAAGGAAAAAAGGCACTAGGAAATTAGCACCACAAAGCGTGCTAAGAGAAAGAGGCGTTGCAGAATCAGGAATGCGGCAGAGAAGGCAACGCGGCTGAATAAACCGAAAGCCACTGAAACCTGTGAGGAGCACAGTGAAAGAATCAGAAAGGCGAGTTTGTCGTTTGGGATGTTTCCAGTCAGAGCACGTTCGAGCCACAAAACGAGGAAGAAAAGAAAGAGATGTTCCGCGCGGAGGAGCACAAAAGCCAGGGGGCAATTATATTCCCCCTCGTTGAGCTCTTTTCGAGGTGCAACCTGTATGACACAGGAGCGGGCAGCGGTAAGGCAACGCAAAGGGGTCATACCAGACAGTGCAATCGTAGTGCAATGCCTAGAAGCCATGCGGCCAGTACGTAAAGTGTTGGGGCTCTGCAGCTAGGGGAATGGCCTACATGCCCTTTCTACTCCATAAAAATAGCGATGTGGGCGAGTTGGTTTAGGTCCACGGCGTAAAATTTCTGAAGCGCGAAGCACTAAAGTGTGGAAAGAAAGGTAAAAAAAGGCCGAAGGAAGAAGGATTGCAAGAGGATTTCAGCACGAGCGCTCACTACCAACTGAATTGATTGGTCACAAGACACACACATCTATATACACAAGGTGATATAGTTATCAAACACAGCGTCAGAAACACTAGTCACATTGGAAGGTTAGGCAGCAGTAAAAATCCCTGGTTGACAACGTTGTCAAGAGCCTTCAGACGGTTCCCGCCTCGAGTTTGTCTTAAACAGATGACGCAACCGTCAGCGATTCGGAATGAATAACGGTGGCGCAGGTTTTATGGAAACAATAGTTTGTTGGTTTCCTTATTTCTAAAGTTTGGTCAAACGTTCAGTTATGACGTTGAGGTGGCGCACGTGCCCGTGTGTAAGCGGAGGCAAGCACTCGTTGGCGGTAAGGACAGGCTTCCGAGAGAATAGTTTCCCGCCACAGTCTACAAGATACCCTGCGCAGATTGCGACTATGCATACATCGGTGAATCGGGCAACTTCAGACAGAGACTGAGGCAGCAGTAGAAAGATGTCGAAAAGAAACGTGCAGTTTCGGAATGCCCTTGCCGAGCACACGGATGCAACGGGTCACAAGGTTGACTGGGATCGCTCGAGAGTTATCGGTCAAGAAAGAAACCTGAAATTGCGGCTGTATCTGGAATCAGTGGAGATACAGAAAACATGTCACACGCTCAATCGAAATGAGGGTGCCTCCCCCCCGTCATACACGCACTGCTTACGTCACGTTTTGAAGTACACATAAGCTTCCGTGAACTTTCTCTCATCCCATTGTGAACAAGGCTTCCGTAGGGAAGCCGATACGTCTTTTAGATGTATTCCTTTTCAGTATTTCTTTTGGTTGGTGTCCGTCGTTTTATTGCTTCATTTACACTGCTCGGGTGGCGACCAAATCAGCCGATTCCGCCACCCCAGACCACCTCAACCAGAAGAACATATAATGCCTCATGGTCTGATTAGTGTTGCAAAAGTGAAGATGAGATAAACTTGACACGGCGTAGAGCCACTGGTGCGCAACTCGAAGAGTTAAATAGGCGTTCTTTGTCGTTTAATACTCAAGAAACACCTGACGCCATTTATGATGGGACATGACGCGATTAGACTCTCCTTCTCTCTCTCTCGAAACTCTCTCTCGAAACTCTCTCCTTCCCGAAATATTGAATCCACCGACATTCCTTGTTCGACCACACCTAATAACTCCCAGCCTCCATTTTCCTGCGAACTCCTCTTTTGTTTGGGCTAAACTTTCAGAGTGAATGACGCTAAACATATCGCGCGAGCGTTTCACGGTTCGGATTTTTGCGGAGTGCTTCTGTTCTGGCTCGCCCAGTATGGCCCTGTGAAAGGTGAATGGGGGCGTTTAATAAATCGCAATGTTCTCACATGTGGCATTTCCTTTTTCGAGCTCGAAAAAAAAGAATGAGGTAGTGAGAGAGCGGAAGCTTCCCAATGGCGTGGCTTCGCATTGATTGCATCCCCCGTCGACTGGCGAACGCGCCGCGGTTTCCCGGGGAACGAAGGGCTTTCCTCGGAAGACTTATGCATTAACGCTTCGCGGGACGGCTTGCATCTGAGACTGTCATCGATCTCACCTGATTGACGCTAGACCTCAGGGTCATCGGCATAGGTCGGCCACTGCCTCGTCGATCAAGGCTCTTGAAGGCGACGGTCGTTGGAACTTTTGAATTGGAGGTCTAAAAATGGAAACAGAGAAAAAAAATTACAGCAAATTGAAAATTTAGCAAGTTAGATGGACAGCTATGTGAGTTTTTGCAACAATACTAGTCACATGCCCAGGTAAAAGAAAGAGAGAGCGAGAGAAAGAAATTACAACGTAAGCAATAATTGTTCGCAATCAGTTACAGTAGCTAGTGTGGACGATACGTTATGAAACAATGTGGTCGTTGACTCATTTGGCTCATATATATACCCCCGAAAAGTTTATTTTTCGACTAAATGCATGAGAAACAAATAGAATAAGTATACCTAACGAAAAACAAATACTTTGTGGAAACCAGACAGAAAACGTGTTGATCATCCGAAGTTGATACCCTAAAATGAGTGGATCAGGCTTCTCATCCTTGACTAAGAATTTGTTTTTTAATTCGAAGCATAAAGCTTGGAAGGGATTGCGCGAGTCGATAGACGGCGGTGAAACATTGTCAAAAATTGGGATGTCGTTCCACATGATGACGCATAATGAAGTTCGCCTTAGCCACTACCAAGTGCGGCCGTTTTTTTATCAGAAGTAATTGCTTTGCTACCACTGGGGCTTTCGCGCTTTTATTATTTTGTGCATGTAACTATAGGGAGTTATTGCTCTCAGGTGGCGCTGCCTGCGCACCATGCATCGTTACGTCGCAGACTACTTGCTACCTGAAGTGTACCTGACCCTCCAGCTGGCATTTCTTTCTACGTGATTCATGTTTTTTCTTCTTCCAGTTCCCTCAACAAATGCGCCGTTTCCATTGTTTGGAGTTCTCAGTTTTCGTAGAACGTCTGTCTCAATGGTGCCGCCATCCGAAGAGTGGTACTCGCCTTTCTGCTTAAAATTACAAGATGACTGGCATGTATTCAAATGACAGCTAGAAAAAAAAAGCATTTCTGCCCATTTAATTATAAGATTTGCAGAGTCCTGGTACAATTTGTACGGATATGTTAGGGTCGTTTTCGCATAGTTAAGCCCCCTCCACCCCTCTTCTTTTATTTTTTGAGCCAGAGCTGCACTTGTTTCTCCGGTTTTCTTTTTATTCTTTTCTTACGTCGCGTTAACGCTATCATCAGTGATCAGTCTTGCCGACGTTTGAGGGAGCCTTGCTTATCAACTCAAAAGTCCAACAAGTCAACAAGTGCCAAAAATTTTTACGCACATCTCGAAAGAACTATTGCGGATGTGGACATTATCTACTAGCTCTCGATATCGCAACAAAAGTAGATGTACTTAAAAATCGGTAGACAGCCTCTTTAAGACCTTCGTTCACTCTTCAGAGCGATTACATTGAACATTACTTGCACATTTCGACCAATGTTTGCTACGTTGTATTTCGAAGAGCGCGCAGGACTCCGGCACGAGCCAGTGCCACCCATGTTTGCTCGATGTTAACCAGCGGCCATTAAATTATCAGTACGCCAGGTAACGTTCATTTGAACCTGTGATGAGTTCATATAATGGCTCAAAATTCTTTCTTTAATAACGGCACCAGAGAACCGAGCCGATCTCGTCGCACTGCGTACCGCCAAAAGGATGCACGTGGAGTAGGCGCAGACACGAGCAGCGCATAAGCCGGCCGAAAGAGACTCCGCTTCTGAGATCCTACAAGCGGCTAGAACGATGCGCGTAGTGCCGACGTCCACCGTGAGCGTCACAATTAAAGTGCTTCTCAACTGCGCCCGGTAGGGAGATCCAACAAGGGCCTCATTAGAGGCATAGTGCTCCTCAGTACCCAGTGAGCTTGCGCCTGCATTGTCGTGAGCACGAGTCTCCGTTGAACTCATCCGTGGGCATTCGTGCAAGGGGAAGAACTCTTAAAAAAAACATGAAAGAAAGGAAGAGTTACATAAGAGGGAGAGCGAAAAAAAAAGGAGCAGATCCCATGCCCAGTGGAAATCGATGTTATGTGAAGCAGTGTGCGGGGAGCCTACCAAGTTAACGAAACGACCATGAGAGCACCAAGACGTAGGTGGCTGTTTCATGACCCACACGACACGCATGTGATGACACTCATGTCATGACTTATCATTTATGTTCGTCAAACACTTTTGTCATACTATGCCAATTTTGGTACATATGAAGACGTAGGCAGCTGTTTCATGACCTACATGACAGGAATGTCATGATATTCTTGTCCTGACCGATCATTTATGTTCATCCTACACTCTTGTACGACGAACTATTCCAAGTTTGGTACATACCAAGTTAACGAAACGACCATGAGAGCACAAAGACGTAGGTGGCTGTTTCATGACCCACACGACACGCATGTGATGACACTCATGTCATGACTTATCATTTATGTTCGTCAAACACTTTTGTCATACTATGCCAATTTCGGTACATATCAAGACGTAGGCAGCTGTTTCATGACCTACATGACAGGAATGTCATGATATTCTTGTCCTGACCGATCATTTATGTTCATCCTACACTCTTGTACGACGAACTATTCCAAGTTTGGTACATACCAAGTTAACGAAACGACCATGAGAGCACAACGACGTAGGCGGCTAGATAGACAGATAAATAGATACAGCCAAAGTGGCAAATGTTCGCGAAGAAGTGCTTCGTATTTTAAAAAAATTGATTATGCGCATTCTGATAACGTTCGTGCTGCAGCGCTGAGTGGGGTTGTTGTGGATGTTGAATAGTCGTCATGCATAAGCGGGTCTAACGCGAAGTATATACGGCTCAAAAATATTTATGCAGGCCACCAGATGCACAGCGCCCACCACGTGGCTATTGAAGGTGCAGCTGCTTGCTTATACTCGAAGTTTTTTACGTTAGGGGACTAGTTCGAACGAGGCGAGTATAGTCTTTTTTTTCCTTTTTTTTCGATTTACTATCAAAAACTTGCGCTACGGCGGTGATTGCTTTGCTGCTGTGGGCCCTGTAGAAACATTGAAAACATCGACAACAACGGCATAACTAATATTTTTTTTTTACAGGGAAGCCGTTTATGGCTACGGTTCCGTGCATTTTTGTTCTCCGTGTGCAAAAGCTGAGTGTGTCGATTTCGGAGGTAGTGCAACACCGGGCCGACTCACCGCGGAGGTGGAGCATGCTTCGAGCACTCCGCCCCAATAATAGAAATAAAGAAATAATAATAAATGAAATAAATTAATAAAGATGCATTGTTTCAATTCGATGGGTATGCTGAAATCGTTTGCGAACAGCACATGAATTTACAAGCAGGAGGCGTTGTCATATACACAAAGGACAAAATGTATGTACAACCACACACCCTTGACTCGCAAGAGGACGATGCCAAAGACTGTGGGGATGTTTGTGTCGCACAAACGAAAGATGGAATTGCGATATCCACTGCGTATATATCTCTAGGCACATCCAAGTGCCTAGAGATAGTTCGAGAAGTTCATCAACACACACTTTGTCGAGGGTTAGCCGCGAAGATACTAGTAGCCTTGTGATCTTTGTAGGAGACTTCGATGCGGACATTTGAGAACCAGACAAGAAATGGTTCTAGAAGAGTGCAAGAAGAGTTTGAAGGCTCACACTCCAGTTAAGTCACGTACGTAACTACTCAACAACGGTCGTGTATAGATTTAACTTCGGCCGAGACTCTGTTTAAGGTTGTAACCGAACCAATCAGGGTATATCACAGTAGTAACGAAGATATCGTCACTAACATTACCAAATGATAAAAATAAATACCCGTACCCTTGTCTAACTCTGAGTGATGCGCTACAGCTTCGCTGCTCATCGACCTTCACAGAGCGGAATGCCTCCTAAATTTTTTGTTTAACACAACTATGGTACCGCGTAACGTACTGAATATGTTTATCGTTTTCAGGGGCGAAGTTTGTTAGGGCTTTGAGCGAGAGCGTAGTGCCGCTTTGAGGATAGCCCAGAAATACGGATGGTGACGTCTCAGTGTTCAATTTTGTGCTAGGGAAACATATGCAAAGGCGAGTCTCTTTAAAATGCTCCCGTGGCATTTGCCGCGATTCGCAGTGCTTACAGGAAGCGTATATACTTGTGCATTATGTTTAGCTGTATACTGCTGCTGACAATTATCAGTGGCGTTTGATCTGCAATATTTACATTCGGCAGCTCACACGCTTGTGGTACTTCACTTGACTGCGGCAGAAACAATTGTGGCTACAGCTCATGGCACCCCCTATTTTCCAAGCACTGAGGCCACTTTTGCCTTTGATCACGTTTTTGTTTTTCGCTGGCATCATCGCATTTTGTTCTTGGCCACATTAAGTCCTGGAAGCCAAGCAGGAGCGATTCACATACTAAATTCATGAGTGACAATGACAAAATATTCCATCATTCCCTCCGATAATTTAGGTTAATTGCATCTCTAGGCAAACTTTTTTTTTGACCATACAGTTTAATGTAATTGACGTCCAGTCTTTTTATGTCGTTTGTGTTTCTTTTCGTATAGGGCCGCTGTTCGTAGGTATTTTACAGCTATATCTTCATCCTTGTTTAATATAGCTCTACTGGCCCTAACATCAGTAAAGTAGCTTCTCATTCACTAAAGAGTGGTTCAAACGTTTGCTTATGACGGGCATTACGACGTTAATTTTCTTACTTTTCTGCCAAGAGTAGTTATAAGGGCTAAACAATGACTTAGGCCCGACAAAGTCTGCATTGGGCTTCAAAAGGTACCACCTTTATGCAGAGTTGACTGCTTGCCAGGCTTGAAAATATGCAAAGGAAACGTGCACATGACAACCGGAAAGCTTCGGGCAGCTACTTCAACACATCACGGAATACAGGACTCACACGATTCAAATAATCGTAGGCTCGTACGCCCAGGAATGACAAATTCAGCTGACAGAGAGCCCAAACTACCGAATACATTAACGGAGTCTCGGAGCTGGAAAATGTTCGTTTCATGGTTGAGCGAATGGAAATTTCAGATGCATTAAATCGACGTCAGAAGAAAGTGAAGAAAGCGGCGAAGCAATATAAATGGTATCATGTTACTCCTAATCGATGCCGAGGGCTTTGTTAAGCTTAGAAGGAAGCTTGAATAATAAAATTAGCCACCCTGGTTGCTTAGTGGCTATGGCAAAGGGAGAATGAGACATCCACCCAAACGTAGCTAAGTCCTACAAAGGAACCATATACGGATTCCTCGAAAGAAAAGGTTCGCAGTTGAAGAAAAATTCGTTCCGGTCCGGGACTTGTACCCGGGACCAGCGCCTTCCCGGGGCAGCCGCTCTACCATCTGAGCTAACCAGGCGGCTAGCAGATGGCAGGTGAAGTCGAAATTATCAACAACTCAGAACCAAAGGTAAGAGTTTGACGTAATAGCCCCGCAGAAACAAGCAAGGTGGAGAAAAGAAATTAATAAGGGGAAAATTAATAATTTAATATTATTATTTATTACTTTCTTTTCTGAACCTTGCGGGTTTCCGCAGAACTATCACGTCAGTGGCTGTGGTGTTGCGCTGCTAAGAATGAGATCGTGGGATGAAGTCCCGGCCATGGCGGCCGCATTTCGATGGGGGCGAAATGCAGAAACGCTCTTGTACCGTGCATTGGATGCACGTTAAATAACCCCATATGGTCGAACCTAATTCGTAGTTCTCCATTTTGGCATGCCTCATCAAAATCATATGCTTGAAACTCACAAGGTGCTTTAGGATAAGCTAGAAAAATAGATGTTATCGATACCAGAACTAACAAAAACGCCACGTACTTGCTGAAATGACGTGGAATTCAGATTATTGAGAAGTATGTAGCTCTAAACATTAAGAGTACGTTTGGGGCTTATGTCATATCCTCTAACTACGGTTTGCAAGCGCCCTCCCCCAGGTAATACTTGCTGGCTATATCAGAAAGGACAATTATACCAGCCCCGCATCCGTCCTAATATTGCTATAATAGAATATACGCTACTTGTTTATAACCAACTTTGCCGAAGTGAAATTTCGTTGTAGCTAGGCTTTATATTGGATACAAAGCGCTATTTGGTTTTCAATACTTCGAAGCGATCTCGACACCTCAGGCAGGACAGTTTGGGAGCCACAGATGTTTAGAGATGTGCGCGCACTTGCGCGAGTTTTCTGCAGACACCCAGATGTAGATATCCTTAAGCGGGCACTGAACACTGAGCTGTGTTTCGTGCTTGCTTTCATGACTAATAGGCCCAACAATCAGCTGCATAAAATTTAGCATGCCGCCTAGGAGAACAAAATGGCTCCTCGTATTGCTTTCTCCTGAGCGGTACGGCTAAGGATTTGGGTTATCCACAATGCGCACAGAGGATACTCTGTACACGTAGCTCTTGACATCACGAAATATCGGCCATCTCAACCTGCTTCCAATAATATCGCGAGTGACGTCTTCGTAGGCACCTTTGTCAAAGATAAGTTCTTGTTGGCCAAGTTGGTATCAGTTTTAAGGCGCCAAAGAACAGACAGCACAGTGGCGCTCCATCCCGTTGTCTTCTCTTGTGTGCTATGTGCTGTTCTTCGGCATCTTAACATAATTATAATGCACCTTTGACATAATGGAACAAGGTAGCAAAGAGGTGTTTACAGGTTTTATGCGAAGCATATCACTAGAGCTCAACCCAGCTCCTCAGGCGCGGCGGTGTCGCCTTCAATACCACGTGACACCGTGACTTCACGACAGAGGAGAAACGGGGCTCCAACTCGCGCCGTCGCTCGCGGCGTCGCCTTCAAGGCTGACCACGTGACACCGTGACGTCACGACAGAGGAGAAACGGGGCTCCAACTCGCGCCGTCGCTCGCGGCGTCGCGGTGGTATATAAGCAGCTGCGCTTGCCTCTGCTAGACACTCACGAGGTGAGATGCCTCCTGGAGACAGAGCTGCTCGTTGGAATGAGAAGCGAAGGTTGCGGCGTGCTACAGAGACTGTTTCTAGGTGGCTTTGCTACGGCGCAGCGACTACGCGCCCCGCATCGGACGCGGTGAGCGTCGAGCAACGCAGCGTTCGGCGCGACAACGAAATGTGCGCCTGAGAAAGCGGCGCACGCCTGAGCCGACGCCGACGACACCGGCTTTTCTGCGACACAAGCTCCTTAACGCTGTCGCGTTAAAATAAAGGCTAGTATGCTTCGCATCCTGGGCTTAACCTTAGCTAAGCCACAGCCAGTTTTTTGTTCTTTGTGCCGGTTACTCTGGGTACATTCTGACGCTGGTTGTGCTACTAAAAATCTGCGAGGTTGAGTCTCTGTATGCGTTCGCTCATGAAACCTTGCAAAAATTGGGAACATTTGATAGAGTTAAGTGGCGTTTGAAGAAATGTCCCGAGTTGCATTTTCTCCATGCAGTTAATGTACATAGAAGCTTAGTTTGGGTAGCCGTTGCCATTGAGGATCAACATACGGTGTCGCTACTACGGTGCATTGGTATGTTCTTTTATTTCTAAGGGGGGGGGGGGGAAGACGGCAGTACATGATGGTGGGCAGCGACTATGTGTTTGAGCTGTTGTGTGGCACCAGTGCATGACCAAGACAGCTAGATCTGCTGGCTAAGCTCGCAGCTGTGGACAGGACTGCGAGAGATCATCCTCCTTGTGGATACCGGATCGGTTTGCTATAGCTGAAGACGGAGTAACATATTGAGCGCGGCAGTAAGACAGGAACTATTTAGTGTTATTTAAAAATTGTGATCGCCCACAGGAATTGGCAAGTGGAGTATCTGGGCCGCAATGTTGTAGCTATGCCTTTTTTTTGGGGGGGGGATATCCCTTTTCACGCTTTTCGCGTGGAAGCGACTCTCCGTCCCCGTTATCAACGGGATCAGCCGGCCGTGAACGGTGGAGGACAACAGTGGCAGAGAATCGAGCGGAAGGCATTGCTATAAAAATTGTGGGACTGTGAGTGTCTTACGGTGTGATGACGAGAGATACTGATATCATGACACTAAGGGCTGACTGAGCGCTGTATCACGCTGCAGTCTAACAATATAATATTTTTTGTCGGTAGCGCGAGCACCAAGCACTGGTGGGGCGGTTATAGGCACGGTGAGTTTTAATGCGACACTTCGCGCCTTTGCAAAACACTGCAGTAGGTTGGTTCTTATCACGCCTGGCTTGGGGCCTCTTCAAAAAAAAGTAAATCTGTACAGAGGTGAAATTAGAACCATCACCATTTAGCTTACAGCCGGATGGACTACCGGTAGATTCATATAAGCGGACATACGCCGAGCCAATAATTCTAAATGTTACACTTTACGCAGCACTGATTCCCCCTGTGAAATAACAAAACATGTTATTCAGGCTTGCAATATCAAAGTTCCAAATGGCGTGCCCGCACCGCTAGGGATACTTCTATACTGTAAAGCTTCGTACAAGCTGTTCAAGATGTTACACGCATGATTTTTCCATGCCCTGGGAGAAGCCAATGCAGCAGCAAGTTAGAATTTTCTAAAGTAAGGACCGTGTTGTAGGACATACGGACAAATTGTGAAACGGTGTCGTTTAACTGCAATGCTTGCAGTGAATTACTTATTCTAGCACTGGAAAGCACTACATACAAGCGTCGTACACATGTTCTCCCGCTATTCTTTAAGAACGGAATGCTACAGCAAATTTAGATATGCACGATAAGAGAGACATGCTAAGGGTCATATGCGGGCAAATTGTTAAAATGCGAGGTTTGCTGCATAATTTTAAAGAGCGCTAATACAGCTCATAAAGAAAAACGGCCCTCATTCCATGAAGTGAACCCGTATTTCGCGTGAGCGTACTTTCTCTTATTTCTGCACTCATTGTTTATCTAATTACTCTCTCATTGTTTATCTTATTGCACTGAAGTCAATCAAAAATTGGAGGACGCTTAAGCTTCGCCTTCAAGAGTGGAACGCGATAGCGTTATCGCACCCCATTCGCACCGCCTACTCAAGCCGCGCTACGCCAGCCAAACGTCGCGATAGGCACAGATAGCCGGGCCACGACGCACCATGAAGGCGGACGCGGTCATGGGGCAAGTGGCGCGCCACGTGTCGGGGCAGCGCCGTACATTGCGAGGAGGCGGGTCTTCTGTGTTTGCCGCAAGATGGCTCTGCGTGTGCGCAGAGCGCAGAAGAAGTTTAGCGGAAACGTACTTCGTTACTCGTGAAACTGCGACTTCTGTAAGTTACATGGTCATAATTACCGATATACACCGCAGTATAACTTTCTACGGCGCGTTTCTAAGGCAACGCCGCATTCAGTAGAGGCGATTTTGTCCCGTTTTGAAGGAACGAACTCGTGGCTGAGTGGTAGCATCTCCGTCTCACACTTCGGAGACCCTGGTTCGATTCCCACCACCCCATCTTGCAAGATGTTTTTTATTTATGAAGTGCCTTCCGGGATTTATCGCTCACGGCCAACGCCGCGGACGCGGACGCCGACGACACCGGCTTTTCTGCGACACGAGCTCCTTAACGCTGTCGCGTTAATACATCAGATCAAATCAAAGATGATTAAAGGTAGTCAGGGGAGAACGACGACTGAGGACTTCTGCAGCACCGCTCACCCATTCTTATCTGTAGGTCGTCCATTATCCGCCGTGACAGCTGCGTCGCGGTCCTCATTCTCGGCGCTGTGCCAGCTTTTATCTCTGAGCTTCATACACCCGCACCTGAAATCTTCAAAGTTGAGGGTGTTTCAGCTAACTTTAGCAGGGTTTAAAAATATGCCGATGCACTCTAAGACGACACGACCAAATGCATGTTGCTCTCTTTTGTATGTAGTCTGTCTCGCTATTTTTATTTTTTGCTTAATTGAATAATTACTCAATATTAATTACCCAGTTCTGAAGCAACGAAGCTAAGAAAAAAATTGCAATTAGAAAGTTGCAGAGCGGTTTGCAACATGTCCGAATAAACAGTTTCTACCTTTATATCTATTAAGTATTAGTGTTTTTCAACTTACTGCGGATGCCCGCGAAATACAAAAAATAAGAAACACCACGTGACATGCCTGCTTGCGCATCGTCATTGCACTGCTCTCAAATGTTACGCGCACAAACGAACATAGCATTTAGCCTGGTGTGCTGCCGCTGCGTCTGCTTATCGCTATCATGAACCGCGACGAGGGAAGCACATCACCGGCGTAAATCACAGAGTCAACGCCTTCGTCACTGCCCTGTCACCCTTTAAGCGGCAGCACGCTCTGCTAAATGCTATGTTCGTTTGTACGCGAAACGTTCGGGAGCGCTGCAATCACGGCGTGCAAGCGGGTATGTCAGGTGGTATTCTTTGTTGTATTACGCGGGCATCCACACTAAGCTAAAAGGCACTAATACTTGATAGATAGAAAGTTAGAAGCTGTGTAATCGGACGTTTTGCAAAGCGCTCGGGAACTTTGTCATTACAATTTTTTGCCTAACTTTGTTGCTTCAGAAGTTGGTTAATTTTTGTTGTCTATTATCTGATTCAGCAAAATACAAAAAGATAGTGAGACACGCTACATACAAAAGTGAGCAACATGCGTTTGGTCGCGTCGTTTTGGGGTGCATCGGCATATTTTTATGCTCTGGCTAAAGTTAGCTTAAATACCCTGTATACGCTCACGCGAAAAACAAGCAGGACTGAAATTTTTGTTCTAATCCAGCAATGTTGGTTAAGCATGCATTTTTATCCTGTTTTATTTCTTAGATTTTTTTTTTGGCTGCTGAAAGAAGGCGCCGCTCGAACTCAGCATACTATCCGCGTAGTGCACCGCCTATAGAGGCGCCACTGTTAGCCACCTAGCGGGTGCTTCCTAAATTTACGCTGGGGAGCAGTAGCAGATGACAACCTTTTGCAGCAAGGATGGCTGAAGTTCGCTACTGTGATTTCTCCTTTGTTCGGGTGCAAGACTGCTTCTTCTGTAGTGACAGCTGCTGGAAAGACGCAGGTCTCTATGGGAGCGGGTATGAACACGATGTTACCGGTGTTTGGGACAACCCGGTCCATATACGTGCCAGGTGCGTCCCGCAGTCAAGCGCAAAGAACTCTAGTTAGACGAAGTGAAGCTCGTGTTTACTAGCCGCTTGCATTTCTTGAGTAATGCCATGTCTTGATCGTTTTTTTTTTAACTCTACCCTTGCCGTAATACTGATTCTGTACCTCAATAACAGGCACACGTCGTTAGTGCACACTTATATATCAAACAAATCCGCATGTTGCCATGTCTGCACATGTCGTAGTGGTCTTCCTGCCAATAAATACATGTGACATCGCCGAATGAATGCAGTGAAAGTCGCCTCAAGAAGTATAATTGCGAATTTATTGATGGAATTGCGTACACTATAGTAAACGAAGTCACCAAACGCACGAGTTAATAAGAGCGCGTGTTAGCGCTGTACCGCCGGTGCAATTTTGCTGCATACGCCGACGAAATGCCGTTCCCGCCGCAGTTTTCGCAATTTTAAATTCCCTTAGGGAGCTGCTTGGAAACGTACAAAGCTAAAGTCTGACCAAGTTGTCGGTAGTTTTTTTTTTCTCGAATGTTACTAGAGAGATGCCACATGATATATTTAAAGGCAGAGCGGCGCCAGCTAAAGTACATGGGCGCTGGCGCCAAAGCCAGGTTGAGTCCTCTGCGGCGCAAGCGTAATATGAAAGGATTCAGTTGAGTACAAAGTGCACTTGCAAAAAGGGTCTGCGTTGTGAAACAAAGAAATCACTCGGTGCACTAAATCTGCTTAGACAGCATCGAGGTGTAAAAACTTCCCAAATGTGGCGCGTACTTTTCGGTGAAAATGGAACGGAAATACCATATGCAGCAACTATTAGCGATTCTCGCCCTGAACTACCTATTTTCTTAACACATCTCCCAAGAAACCAGAATATCTAAAACGTCCTCGGGCGAAAAGAATAAAGCTGCTAAAAAAGCGCTTGCCTGTTAGCATTCCGATAAGACACAGCGTGAATTAGGCCCCTTACAAACGAGGCAAGGGGAAGACCTCCCGCTTAAAAAAAATGAGCAACAGTTCTGCATGAAGCAACTAACATGCGCGAAGCCACGCACAAAATAGATGAAAAAACGTAAAGTGCGTGGCAGCTGGTGCGAGGATTTACCGGGCCACATAAAACCAACAATGTTAGTCCTTACAAGCTTCAGTAGCTCTAACATACAACACGATGCACTCGTGCGGTCGTGTTGCTAGCTAGCGCAACGGCGGTATATAAGCGGCAAACCGTAGAGGCATCAAGCAGCATTCATAACTTTAGCGAAACGCCTTTAAACCACATGCTGCATTGTGGAGTAACCGAACAAATTATGGGCAGGCCGTGATCAACTTCATCTTTTACCCGTGTAAACATGAACGAGCGCAAAAAAAAAAACGACACGACAAAAGAAAGCATAAGAACAAGAAATTCTCCGCCGAATGGCGGCGATCCATTGCTACCGTTGCTCCTGCGGATGCGGCTTAGAGGAGAATGATGAGAAGCGTATATAGCCGGCACGTTTTTGCCGGTATTTGAGCACCCAACCATACAACAATTCTTCGACATGCCTTGAAGCTTTGGCCACCCCACACACGCGAAGGGTGCTGCTTACTTTGCCCTGAAAAACGTGAATAAAACAGAGAACCCGGATCAGCGACGCAGAAAAACTACGGCGCGCGGCTGCCTGCTTTCCCGAGCGTACTTCTCAAGTCCGCCACCAGTGGCGCGTCCTTCGGCGCGCACTGCGCGTATATGTAGATAACGCGAGCGGTTCCGCAATCGCATCGTACAGAAAACGTCACTACCTGTTTACTTTGTGGCTTTTCGCGGTGCTTGTTTTTTGAGGGTCTTCGCTTTCGAATCTGTAAAGGCTAGCGTGGTCCACTGGCCGTATTATACGGGGTGTTTTCCTTAAATTTTAGTGTAAACAAAATAAAAAAAAAAATACTCTACGGCATATAGCGCAGAACTGAGGGAGCTGGATTACTCGAAAAGGCGAACATATATAAATTGAAATGCATAATTGTTCAATTAACAATATTTCTCAACTCAACTTTTGAACTAATTACTTTAGCTCACGTAGTGCACTGTACTAATTAAATCCAGGTTCACTATCATTCACATGAGCGATAAACGAGCTAAAGTTAATTATATTACAAAAATCTGAAATAACACCTGCCCTAAAGTAATGAATGATGAGACGGTAGCGTAGGCGTTAACGTGCCCAGGGCCGCTATCTTGTACACGTTCGAAAAGCCGACGTTCGATTTCGCCTCGCGCGATTGTCCAGGCTGCGCCGGAATTTAGGCAACAAATTTGAGCAAAATGATGGTTCTTATAAGTCATTGGGCATAACATTATAGTCGTTGTGCTAAAATCATTCTGTTGCCGGCTCCTAGCATTATGGTTTCAAACTACATTATATCATATCATTTTGGAACATTTTTATAGTTCCGTACAAGCTTAATGCGTATTATATGTATATTAGGTTGCTTTACTACACTGGAAAATTCATCACTGCTCGCACGAAAGCTTTCTGCAAGAACTACGATTGAGTAAAACAACCGGCAATCTCTGATTTACACCGCTGAAAAAGCGAACAAAAAAGAAATAACAGGCGCATTACTAGGTCTTATAGTACTCATCCATTTGTGCGCTTGAAAGTTGGAGGTCTTTCTATGTTTGCAATATCTTAAAGTGTAGTTGGCGGCACTATAAAGGTGCTGAGCGACAAAAACACAAGAAAGTCATATACTGTGTTTGTTCGATGTAGGAGTCAAGTACGCAGAGTAAGGCCCCAGACTCACCACACAGATGTAGGTGCAGGGCGGAACGGTCAACTGAGAAGCACAGCCGGTTCTGTTGATGAGCTGGCGATCAAGGTGTAGCTACCTGTAGCAAGTATGTAACGCCCCCTCGGACATAATCTTGGTTCGCCCGCCAAGCTCGGCGACCTGCTTAAGCTCGGCAGGCAACATTGGTCACCGCACCACAATAAACAACGACGAGCACGGCTGCTCGCCGGTCAGTCATCGTTCAGCACCACCACGCTGCGGAGCGTCCGTCTGACGGAGGGTGCCACAAGACCTCCCTTGTTCACGACCCGGGGTGGATCGTGACACTGGCGACGAGGATGGGATCCTCGTGACACTACCATATAAATATGTCTGGTCGTGCTGTTAAGCGGATAAGTCTGTACAAGCGAGTTCTGTGATCCGTCAGTGCACAGCACCACGAACATTTAAAGCCCTCTCAGCAGTCGCATCTAAAGCCGAAAGTATATTCAGAGGAATTGCCTTCTGCTCCTGTTGACAAAAAAAAAAAGTGATGAATAACAAGCGGTGTTGTAGAGCTAGGAGTTGCAAGCGAATGTCACCAAAGACAGGGCCACGTTCTTATCCCGGTGATAAGCGGAAATGTACACCGACAGCATGTCGAATATAGTGTAACTGATGCTTCATTGAGGTCGTTGCGTGTTTGTGTTGTGTGCTAGCGCGAACATGTAGTGCAAGCGATGACATTGGAGAGAAAGCGGTGAGCCAAGTCCGCGAAAAGTACTCGAGGATCGCCATATTGAACGTTGTTATGACTACAGTAGACAACATGCTGTTTGTCAGGCGCAAGAGAATGCGCGGTCTATGCTCGGATGACAGTCGGAGGACAGTTCCCCCGTGAAGCTCGGCGCTGCTGATTTTCCCGTAACGAGCTCCCCTCGTCAGAGGGATTGATCAGATGGTAGAGGGAGGGCAGGGAAATGCGACAGAGAATGGGCAGAACCGGTGCAGTCACCAAACGAGTGACTAAGAGTCTTGCCATTATTCGCTCGCAGTTACAATGCCGCGGGGAAGATTGAGACAGGGAGAAGGCGACGTGGAAAGATAACGAAACGCTACTACTATAAGCACGACAGCAGTTGCGGGCAAACTGAAGGTACGCTACTGTACGTTTTTGATATTTCTGAAAAATAAACACTATGCAAATTTGTCTAGCGGACATCTGACACAGGGCGTGCAGATGAAAATCCGTATTAAATCACCGTAGGGTCTAGGCGGCACACGGAAGCGGACGCACCTGAAATCAACACTTTTGTGCCCATGGCGGTACCTATGCAGCTATAACATTGCTCAACGTCGTGGGTTCGATTCCCGCAGCGGCAGCCGTATTTCGACGGGAGCGAAGCACAAAAATGGTCATGCACTTAGATTTAGGTGCACGCTAAAGAAAGCCAGGGTATCAAAATTAATCCGGAGTCCACCACTACGGCGTGCCTCATAGTCCGATTGGGGTTTTTGCACCTAGAGCCCCACAATTCTGCCAACACTTCTGCCGCGATGCGACGTGTCACGTGAAGCAATGACAATGCTCAACCCTTTCATGTGTTATAAACAATGGCGCACAACAACGCCTCAAGAAAATACGTCTCGCTGGATGTGAATTCTGTGTACTATGCAGACGAACAGCAGTGGTACACCCAAGGTAACATTTGTCATCAACTCGCAACCCTCGTATTGCACTAAACGCTGAAGAAATTAAACATTCGCAGTCGACATCACCACTACTTATCGTCAATCAAAGCAAACAACACAGAAAGCTTCGCTTACATCGATTCCCACAATGCGTGGGATTCGCATAATTTTTTAGACTCTGAAGTTGTGTGCTTAGGAATGGCGCTATAATTGGTGCAATAGTTTCATTCGAAGTAGGAATTACTGGCTGCCGTGTGCACGGTAAAATTAATTTAAACTGCTCCAATCCCATGGCTCCAATCCCGACTTCCGTGGAATCGTAGTCGTCAAAATGGGCTACAATTGATAGTGAATTCAGGATGATGATGAACGGCAAGAAAGCAGAAGCTTGCAGAAGGCACAGGAAAATAAAATGACTTTTTGAGCAGCATGGTCACGGGGCCGTGCTATAGTTTTGACGTCTACCGAAAATCCCCTAAAATATGAACAGAGGCCGATAAGAATGCGGAAACCTTGGGAAAGATGAAACCGCTGGAAATCTCACGACAGCACTAACTTAAGTATAAAAGATAGCTTAAAGATAACAAAACCACAACTTTGACAGGGGGCCAAATTTTAGGACGAATTGGCTCTTGAAGCAGTTCAGCTGAAACCAGATGGTGCAAAATAAGGTGAGAATGTCGGCAAGTGTTGCAAAGAGGTCAAGTAGGTCCTGCGGCCGACGCCAACGCACGGCAATTAACTGTCAGGCGACCGCACATATAAGCGAAATGCCTGGTCGTCAGTCGTTACAGGGTGACTCGGGTCTGAAATATGGGACGCGGTATCCATCATATTAAATACAATGCACTCTACGGTGTCATTATTCGATGGGTGGTACCTATTCTGGCGCAATGAGAATGCAAAGAAATTCTCATGTGCCGACTGTCACCTTCCTTGAAGTGCCAACATTCTTTAAAGATGATCTTGACTATCGCACAACTTTTGAACGCAATTAAGTTTCAGGAGTTGTGCGCGAGGTCTTTGAGTATGTGGGCAGCATTTTTGGCGTTCGGTATGTGCTAGCCTACATCGTAGCCATATTATAAAGGCGAAACGTCAAAGCATTAGACACTGTGTAGAACAGAGAAATCACGCATGTATTACTGCACAATAAATTTAACCAGCAGTCTTACTTCACGCACGTGGATAACCGTGACAGGAGACTACGTTGAGAACTAACTGCACATACTATATATGTCGTACCCAAAGGTTAGCTGGCCTGGGGGCCAGTAAATGTGACCTAATATATCGAGCACCTTCGGCCATAGCTTGCTAACGGACGACAACACTGAAACAGTTTGCACAATTCTTGTGTGACGCCTTACTCAAGGTGCAAAGCCAACTTATCCACGTATCCATCTTAATACTTAAGTGAGAAGTTTTCGCTAGCGGGCTCCTATATAAATATGCGGGAAAGGTGAAATCGTTTTTCTCGCAACGAGTGCACCAAATTTGATAAGGTTTCTTGTATTTAAATGAAAGTGAATCTTTGTTGCGATTTTTTATTTAGGTCGTTAATTTTTTTTCAAAAAATTGGCGAACATCGAAAATTTTCATAGAACGAAACTGTCAAGTTTACAACTCTGTAACCTAAAAATAATAAAACGATATCAGAATTTTGTATGTTGCACCTAATAGTACAACTAAAGCGGACAAAATTGATATATTATACGTGGCTCTCTCATAAACCACTAATATGCGAGTAGAACATTCGTAAGATTCTTGTAAATAACGTAGTGAATTCACGTAAGATATTAATTGACATATCAAAGTTGTCAGCTTTGGATTTCCTAACGAACTAACGAACGCAGTTTACATATTTGCGGTATCTGTTCTTGGCTCAGAGCTACGAGTTTATAAACTTCGTGCTTCTTTTTTCTTCAAACTTACCAATTCGTGAAAATTCTTTTTTATAAAATTCGGGCCCTAAATCGAAATTCCGCTTCCATCAATCACAGAATTTAACTTTCTCTCTGAAAAGCAAAAAGATTCATTAAAATCGGCCGAGTGGTGGTCTCAGAAAAGCGTTCCTGCGTTTTACATGTATTTGAATAGGTGGCCTCGGAGTTCGACCTGAGCTTGCAGCTGCTGCGGTAACCCATGAGTGCGGATAGCGATATCGCTAGCGAAATAATTGGGGGCCCCTCAACGAAAGCGATAGGTGAAAATCAAAAGCCGTCCACGACGGCGTCTCTTGTAGACGCTGTGCGATGTTCGGATGCTGAGAGTGTGGCTGACTGAAAAGCTGCTGAGCAGTGCTTCCGGCGATTACCCTAGACCGTTTACTCCACAGCATCGAAAAAAAAAGCGAAAAAAACCCCGCGGCTGCCTCTGCGAAGCCTTTCAAGAGGCCAGAATCAGTCATTGCTCGTTTCGACTAAACGCTCTTAGGATGATAAGTTATTTCCAGCAGACGAGCTGATACGCCTTATCAAAAACACTAATAACGCCGGCGGGCTAGGCATTGCGCGGGGATAGCTTTTAATTCTTTTATTTTTATTTTGTTGATGCCGTTACAATGTCACCGCGGGATGTTTGAAAAGTTTGAGGTCAATACGCCACGTGGCGGGTACTCACGCGAACTAAACCCTGATGTCCGGAAAAGCTGGACACGATCTTGTTTGCTTGTGACTGCGCTCATGAAAACTTCGTTGTGAATAGACAATCTGTCCATTTCTTTTTACTCCACCCTTCTTGAATTTTGGGCGGTGTTACGACGTGGCGTTGGGTGCAATACTTGGTAGTTTGTGCACTCGCCATGGTTGCTTAATGGCTATGGTGTTAAGCTGTTAAGCACGAGGTTGCGGGATCAAGTTGCGGCCTTGGCGGCCGGATTTCGGTGGGGGCGAAATACGAAAATACCCGTGTACTTAGATTTAGGTGCACGTTAAGGAACGCCTGGGGGTCCAGAGAGAGAGAGAATGAAACGGAAAGGCAGGGAGGTTAACCAGATATGAGTCTCCGGTCCAAATTTCCACGACGGCCCACGACATCGTGCCCCATAATCAGATCGTGGTTTTGGTTCGTAAAACCCCGTAATTTTGGGGGGTATATTGTGCTACTAATAACAGTCACTCTGTGGAATTACATAGTGCGTGGCTCAGTGCACTGTAAACAGACCGTTGCGTTACTACGAACACATCTGGCGTGACGTAACCGCAGGCATTTGTGATACTGCAGAGGTTTTGGGATGAGCGGTAGTACGGCATGGCAAAAGTGGACTACCTTAGAAGAATATGGTATGGTGTCGCCCTAAAAGACAAAATTTGCACATTGTAAATTGACAAAGCTAGAAACCTGCAGTTTCGGGAGCAGCTCTCTTGGCTAGCAGAGATATTTCTTCTCTCGGTATGGTAACATCTACGTCGTAGCTGCCGTATTTTTGTCGAGTGCAATGAGGGAATGTACTCGGACCCCTTTCGAAACAGTTGGGTTACACAATGTGTAGAGCGCAGCTGGATACAGGGCATGTTCTTGTGGGTTTTGATTCTTACGTCAATTATTTTGTTTCGCAATAATCCTTCGAGCAAGGTTGACATAGCTTACCTATTCAGATGCTGCAGATTGTCTAAGGAAAGCGCATCGAACAAGGGGATTGGAAGGTGAAGGAAAGGGATACCGAATTCTAAGATATATAGTTGAGGCACGACAAAATTCCGTGGCAATGATGTAGATAGGCAGCGGGCCTAACCTTTTATTCTGTCAACTGAGTCAGGATTCACAAGTCAATTTGTACGCGAGAATGGTTCGTAAGAAAGTGCACTGAACAACCGCGATAGCGGACACGGTAGGGTTGCCGGCACCTCAATGGTAAATAATTTTTGACTAAAGCTGAGTTTTGCGAAACTGACCCCAGATCTTTCTTATGTATGTGTGTTTGTGTGGGTGCGCCAAAGGCCTGATCAGGTTGTGTTGCACCTTAGCGATCATCTACCATGTGCGGTTCTTGAGCGGCACACCTTCCGTCATGTTGAAAGGGCCATTTAAACGTTTAAGAAGCAAAGTCTGCTTCTTTAAACAAAAGAGGAACAATATTTTCGAAGTATGATCAACGTTTCTCTGTTGTATCAGTGGCCGTATTCACACACAAATAATTCTTACGCTAGCATTGTTCCTAAGAGCAAATACCAGCGAATCGTGATGGTGGACATATTATTAGTGCACGAAGCCAGCCGACCAATAACAAGGAGCTCTTACTAAAGACAAGATTGATAAAGTTCGGCCTTAGTTGTTTAATTTTAGAGGTTGAACTCGGGGTTCTCGAAAAAGAAACACATTTTTATAAATAACATGCCATAAATGTACTTAAATGGGACAACACTTATTTAAGTGAAGAAGCCGCTCGTGTCTAGTTAATTAAAGTGCCTTTAAAGAAGGTAAACGCATTCTTCATGAGTACATTAACGTTAAAAACTAATAGAAATACTGTGAAAACGTAATGCCTAAAAAAATTATATGTTCCTTGCCCGAACCGCACGTACGCACTAGATCGGAATGCCAGAAGCGATCGCCCACCGTGGTGAAATATGACGCTCCAGTTAAACTCGATATTTAATCCCCAGGGCTGAGCTCTGGCACGCAGCTGGAAGAATTGCCTGATAGCCAAATTGGAAACAAAGGTTTTTCTAGTCTTGCTGGCTTCACTGGAGCCGTGATACAAAGTTCTGACAAATTTTTACATAAACGCCAACGCGTGCATGAAACCTTCTCTGGAGATGTATGGCGAAGCCAACGACGCTCGTAGGTTCATCATTTTTTCATTACTTGCAGCTAATTTACCGGCACCAAGTAGCCACTGCAAGCCGTATTGTGATATTTTGTACACATAGATCTCAAATGTTCAGTAAAGCAAGCTCCACGTCAGATTTCAGCTCCATATGTACAAAATTGTACAATACCGTTTGTAGTACGCGCTCACTTTGGGCCTATAAGCTAACTCTCAGTAATGAAAAAGTTATTAACCTTCGAACGTCGTTTGCGTCGCGATACTCCATCTTCTTCTGAAGTAATATACATAAAGTAATTTACCCTATGTTGTTCTTGGTGTCTTTGTTTGTTGGCGTCTTATGATATCATTAATAAAAGTCGGGCCGCTCGGTCCCCCTTCTTCTCGTTCATTACATTTTGGGGGTCTCAATTCCGGCAACATTGACGCCTTCAGGTAGCATGTGTGGGTTTATTAACCTGTTGCCGTGACCCAAATAGATCAAGTACTCGTGACGGCTGCGGCAGAAAGGATGGTCCCCAACCGCCGCCAAGTATTGTGAGTGGTAGCACTGGCGAACACTCTCAGGGTTAGTTCTAGCAGTAAAACATAAATGCCCCAGAAAGTGGATGGGAAAACGGCGCCGTGGTAGCTCATTTGGTAAGAGCATCGCACGTGTAATGGGAAGACGTGTGTTCGTATACCACCTACGGGCAGCTGCTTTTTCATCTACTTTCATTTCTATTAATTTATCATTTCTTTGATTCAATTTTCCCTCTGTTGGCCTTGGTGTCTTTGTAAGTTGGCTTCTTGAAATACATCATCATCATCATCATCATCATCATCATCCTGGCTACGCCCACTGCAGCACAAAGGCCTCTCCCATACTTCTCCAACTACCCCGGTCATGTGCTAATTGTGGCCATGTTATCCTGCAAACTTCCTAATCTAATCCGTCCACCTAACTTACTGCCGCCCCATGCTGTGTGTGTGTGTGTGTGTGTATATATATATATATATATATATATATATATATATATATATATATATATATGAGAAGGGCTACCGAGTGGCTCGATTTTTGTTAGTCATGACGATATAAAACGACCAATAAAGCCAAGGAATGCACCGCGGAAATTACCTGTGGTTAAACTGAAATGTAGAATGTGATAGAGAAAAGGGAAATGAAAGTGGATCAGAAGATAACGTATCGCCGGTGGGATCCGAACCCGCAACCCCCGCATTAGGCGTGCTTTGTACTGCTAATTGTACACACATATTTGTGATTGTGGATTTTAGTGGACGGAAACCTAATTCTACAAGTCTGCTCGTCAATGCATTTTGCTGGATGCGACATACATTTCATTCGGTATAGCGGTACACAGCCTTCCACGCACGTGCAACGGGACGCTCAGCGTTGAAGGTATTTCGAGGCACGAGCGCAAGTTATGGCGACCTTGGTTGCGTCGATCGACATGTGCGGAGAAGTGTGCCGTGCCGGATTTCAAACACGGTCTGTTGACGCTGACGTTCCAACACAGACAGAGCCTCTGCACGCAGTGCTTATTCTCTCCCTCCTGTCATTCGTTCATTCATTCATCGTATCCTTGGGGGCCTCCGACTGCGAGTATTGCATAAGGGGTAGGAAAAAAGTAAGGAAAACAACAATCGAATTTCAAAAGAAAGAAAAAAGAAAGTAAGCAGAAATTATGCGACGCAATATACGTAGTGAAAAAATAAGAAATGCCTGTAAAAAACCAGTAATCAATAACCATCTGCACTGACAAATGTAAGACAAACCTGAGATACAAAATTATAAGTGTGCCACAGCTGGTGCTGGTAAGTCATAGATAACAAAAGATCTGAATTTTCGGAAAGGTCGGAAAGATCGAGAAAAAATAGCAACAACAACACATATTTATCTCAGTCCACTTTTCCCTTTGCATCATAGCAGACAGGAACCACGCCTGGTTGACCTCGCTATCTGTCTTGCCTTTGTTCTCTTTCTTTCAAGAAATACGTTCGCGTTGCATGCACTATGGGCAATGTCGCATGTGTGCCCCCTGGCGCATTCGATTCTAAAGTGTGGGCTGCTCCGTGAAATAATGACGATGTTGCAGAACACTTCTGCGTCCGAGGCATCATATATTACAGCGAAAAGTATTTGCATGGAAAACGCGTTCGCGGGAATAACATGCTGCCCATGGTCCAGCCTGCGAGATGGATGAGGCAGACTAATGTTTCGATCACCTCGTGAGGCGCAATCTGTTGCTGTACTGAGCGTTAATATTAACGCTCTGTTGCTTACTGAGCGTTAATATCTCCTTGATCGTCTGATTCACAGCCCGTTATCTCGCATGGAAAAAATGGCGGCATTATTTATTAACATTGCTGGCAGTTCTGAACATGCTGCTTCAGTTACTACTCCGCATCCTAAAGATATAACCAAACCCGCATTTATCCGTTATCTCGCAATCCCTGGCATACACAAAAAGTCTGATATGCATGTTTTGGCAATATTCCAATTGGCTCAGTCACATATGTTCGAAAGATTTCCCGATTATCTTCAAGTTTTCACAGATGCATTATACACAGCGACGGTCAAGACGCCTCTGCAGTTGTTTTCTACCCTTCGACTCAAGTACGACGTATACGTATTTCATATACCCCACCCAGCCTCGTCAACAACTGCGAAGTTAGCAGCGATTAATGTTACACTGAAATACCTGGAAGAGGAGTTAACCACATCAAAGATTGCTATGTTTACGGAATTTCAAGCTGCCCTCAGCAGATTACAACGCAGTCAGATTGATTGTCCACTTGTGCCCAGCATTACTGACTGAGCCAATAAAATTTCATCACGTCGGGTATCTCTGGTTGTCCAATGGAAACTTTTTCAAGCAGTGATCGCCGGAAATGAAGCGGCTGATCGGCTGGCTTCAACTTCCGCTCATAACGACTGTGTCTGCCTTGAAATTTTGTGCAACCTTGATGACGCTCATCTGCTGATTCGTCACCGCCTACTCAAGCAGCGTCCAGACCAGCGGTTGGGAAAAGGGACGTTCCCGTCTCGCGTTCGCGTTCGAGGCTTGCCTCATCGGGCCAGAGCACAACTGCTCAAGGTAAGGGTTGGCTGTGTAGATGTGTGCGAACGTTCATACCGGCAAGGACGTGTGGCCAGTCCATCGTGTACTTCTTGCAGTTGCTGCGAGACATTTCAACACTTGATGTAGGAGTGACCCGCGTTCACTACGCAGCGCACGTCACTAGTGAGGTACTATATCATCTCCTTGGCCTGCGGTGCAAGACACTGGACGAATGTTTGTACACCAGTGGTTGTGCGTCTCGACGTGATCAGGCTCATCGCGCTCTCTTTACTTGGCTAGAATTAACTGACTTAGGTTGACGTTTGTAGCATATTTCTGTTTTTCAAATGACAGGACTTCAGACACTATTTCTTATATTTTAACATTCTTTAGTAGCGTGACCTGCAGTGACTGCCCCAACTCTGCGTGTGTTCTGCTTTATTCTTTGAGATTTGTCATCTTGGTTTCTCTTTCTTCTTTCCTCCTCTCCTTCCCATCTTCCATTTCTATGTTTCTGTCTCCTCCTTTCTAAAGAGTAGGCAGGCGTTGTGCCCCTTCTGGTGGCAGATGCCAGCCTGCTCCTCGATTTCCCTTTCCTGTTAAGTTTATATATGTTTTGAAATATAATAATAATAATAATAATAATAATAATAATAATAATAATAATAATAATAATAATAATAATAATAATAATAATAATAATAATAATAATAATAATAATAATAATAATAATAATAATAATAATAATAATAATAAATATTATTTCGACATAGATCGCGCATCTTGAGGTTAGTACAAGTTATTCTCGAGTGTTATATAAACAATGCGAGCGCCATGTTTTCCAGTGCGTTCATAAGACGTTGGTGCCGGTACTTTTATCAAAAAAAAAAAAACACAGACACACGCACAATGATTTTAGGAGTCGTCCTATGCTACAGACACATGTGGACTGGAACACTTCGGAAGATTTAACAGGACGCAAAAACGAATTCCTCTGAGCGAGATTTAGGTTATTGCATCACGGTACTAATCTAAAAGGCACACACGGCTTTAATATACGAATACAAGCAAATCTAGTGGCTTTAGATTTACTGAAACTTCAATAGACACTGTCGTCCTTTCCTAGCTATCTATACAGCATAGCACCAGTATGCAGTTTGCGCACGGCGACAGCAAAAAGTCAGTCAGACGAGTGACTCCCAGCGGTAACGTCAGAAGGCTCTTCTATATCGAGCATAATGTGCTCGTAATCACGTTCTCTGTCTTCGCATGATACGTATCGCTCACGATTTAGATCTATCGACGTGATCTCGAACTGATTGTATTTAGACGCCTCTCGTGCACCTGGAAATTCGAGCAAAGTATTATTTCGGCAAAATGTCGTAATGAAGCCCACACTCGCCAGCGAGTAGACAACGCAAAAGAAAAATTGCAAAGGAAAAAAAAAACAGAAAAACAAAGGCAGCGTCAGCTAACGAGCAGAGCCAGCAGTATTGCGCTGCCAAACGCGAAACTGTCGTATCAGCGCTTAGATCACCTGGCTTTAACGTTAGATCTACGCGACGCGAGAACGCAACCAAGAATAGAGAATTCGAGCGGCAACATTAGTGAACTGCACGCGAAGAAAACCTCGACGTCGTGAGGGGCGCAGGCTGCTCCTCTCGTCCTTGCTCCACAGTAATTAGCGCTACATTAAAGGGGATGGAAATATCCAAGACTTATTCGCACTCAGGCTTCACTGAAATGAATTACATTCGAAAGAAAGAAGGAAAGGAAAAAGGAAAGAGAAGAAAAGGTAGGAAAAAACAAACTGCCCAATTTGCGGGCTTCTATATGTACTGAATATAGGGTGCTAAATGTGTGGTACCGGTACTGAATATGGCGCAGCAACTTGGGGGTTAAAGAACACGCTTTAGAAGAAGCGGAGGACCGCGCGACGAGCGGTGGAAATAAAAATGAGACGCGTAACGGAAAGAGACTGGAAGCCGTTGGTGTCAATTAGAGAGTAAAAAGAGGTAGCCGGTATTCTAACTGGTATGTAAGAGCAACAAATGGAGCTGGCCAGGCCATGTAGTGCGGCGTGTTAGACAGTCGCGTCGTCGCTGCAATGGTTTAGCTTTGCTCTCGATTTACGGGAAGGCGGTCGGGATTGTTTTTTTTAATCTTTCGGTTCACCCAACGCGGGTAGCGCTGTGATAATCAACATAAACGTTCATCACCACATGTCGTAGACAAGACATGTGTTCAACTAAGCTGCGTTTAGTATGTCAGAGATGGTCTCGGAGCCCTCTAACGGCCTTCCAGAAACTTTGCGCCCGCCCATAGCACTGCCCCTGGCAAGACACTGCCGTGATGCCGAATGAGAGAGGCTAGAGCGCACGGTCTATGCTGAACGTCAATTTATTACAATCATGCACTTTTGCGACCCATTACGTAAACTTCTTTTGTTGTGTTCCAGTACAAGTTGGTCTGAACCAAGCTCACGTGAAGTATCGGTAAGTGCAAGCAGCCGGGTTAAAATCTTCGGCTTACAATTACAGTCGCACTCTTTTCCTCCTAGCGAGAACATATAACTGGCTGCCCAAATAATGGCAAATTTCCGTAAAGAAAAAAAAAAATAGCCGCGCGCCTTCTTGATATTACCCTATGAACGCTATACCGTGCAGCTTAGATGGTGCCGCTGGTCATTAAGCTCTCCGTGTCTTTTTCTTCTGTGAGCTTTTTAATTTTTTGACTCGACGTGGGCTGCGTTATGGCATATTAATAAAAAAAACTGATATGAGTATAATGCAGCTTATCTGTGGTCGATTGTTGCTTCTTTTGTAGTTCTTACGCAGCCTTCCTTTTTTCCTTTTTTTTTGCCTCGTGCGATTCCCCAGGAAATTCTCCGTGGCGCATAATTTCGTCTTGTTCGTGCGCTTTCAAGAACAACACGCAGACGCATCTTCGAGCCTGTTTTCTACATAGCTAATCGGAAGCCGTGGGCACAAAAAAAAAAAAGTGCACGCGCATTCGTGCTCTCTGGAAAACGGGGGTGGAGCGCCACGGTCGCGCGAATAACGCCGATGTGCGTGCGGGCTTCATTTGAATACTTGCACATCCGGCAGCACGCGCTGGCATTGTAAACAGGGTTGTTTGCGCTCCAGTGCTGTCTCGAGGAAGGATAGAAAGCGGCCGGGCCAGGGAGGTTTGAATGAGAGTTTAGGGGACGCGGCTTAAGGAGAGAGATCAAAATAAGAGAAAGTCCACAGCAGCGGACTCCACGACGGCTTCATGTGCGCGCCTCATGCGTGGGAGATTTTCAGTGGAGAGCGTTTGGGTTTCGTTCATTTCCCTTCATTATGAAGGCCGAAAACGCGCATACGAGGGGGCCCTCCACTTCCTCTTTCATCTTTTACTTGTGTTCAGTACCTTGTGTGTTTTTTTTGCTTGCGGCAAATAAAAGAGATAGAAAAAAAACGTGCTGGAGGCGCGTTTACCTTACACTTACACAAGGCCCATTTACCTGTTTTTCTTGCTTCCATTTATTGAAAAGAAACATCGAGCATGTGGCTGTTTAGTAGACCTTTCGTATCCTGTGCGTAACTCTGCGCAATTCCTCATCTGTTTATATGCTCATCTCATTCTATATAACGGTCGCTTGTGTGTGTTTGTGACTTTGTCTACAAACTCATTGTAGTGCTACTTGCACTTGCCTTTTATATTTATATTTTGATGGGTGTATATGACTCTGTGCCCTGGATTTCTGGCCCTGTGACGTGGTTTCTTTTCATTTTCTCACAACATATATTTTTTTGTATTGTTCCTGCTATGCGAAAAGGAGTAGCCGTCACTATTATGAGGTGGCTACATCTTTTTTTTATTTCTCAATTGAATACAAAAAAAAGAGGACTTTAGCCATTTTTCTCTTTTCTTCGTCTGTAGTTCCCACGTAATCATTTGCCTGATATATGCTCTAAAAATACAAACGAAAAACAAATAACCTTCATTTTACAGAATAATAGAATACTGAACGAGTTTGAATATGTTCGTAGAGTCCAAGGAAAAACATAGACAAGGAAAAGTATAGCAAAAGACGTAATATGGACAAGTCTGTCCTTTTTTTTGTTTTTGTTCTTGCGTCACACATTATGAGTCATTATTTCCTTGACACACTACAGCAACATTTTAACCCTGTATTCATAACGAAGCACATTATTTATTTATTTATTTATTTATTTATTTATTTATTTATTTATTTACATTACTCTACAGGCCCATTGAAGGGCATTGAGTAAGGGGGGCAACAGTAATTAAATGACAAAAATAGCAAAGTTCAACATCGTTATACAATATTAATACGCAAAGAATTCAGGTTATCACGGAATGTTTCATAATTGGAGATGGATGCAATGTGATCCGCGAGACTGTTCCAATATGCAATAGCTCTTGGTAGTGGAGATGAGTTAAATGTCCGGGTTTGACCATGAATGTGCATGAAACTAAGTGCATTGTGAATGCGACTAGATGTGCGCACAGGAGCATGAAGCGGCAAACAGTAAAAGTTATTACTATAAATGTACCTGCGAAACAGACATAAAAGAGCAGTGACGCGGCAATCGTCTAATGACTGCAATGCAAGGTTTTGCTTTATTCTGGCAATGCTCGAATGATAGTCGTAGTTGCCAGAGATGAATCTGGCTGCCCTATTCTGAACGGCTTATAACATATGAATGAGATAAGCTTGATATGGTTACCATGTGGATGAAGCGTATTCTAGTTGTGAGCGAACATAAGCAAGATATGCTAGTTTTTGTACATTAGAAGGGGCGTTACGCCAGTTTCTACGCAAGTAGTCGTCCCTGTGGCTACCTGCAGTAGCCACGCAGGTAGCCATGTCACTGTGGCTAGTAGTTTGGCAATTTGTTTATTATTTTCCACTTTTTGCTCTCCATTTCACGTTTCTATTTTCGTATTCATCAGCGTACGAGCGCCAAACATTTTTTGCGGCTAACTTACTTATCTTCTTTGATACAATTTATTGTTTCCTCACTACATGTTTCTGACCACTTCCAAGGTGAAATTTTGAACTCTCTAGAGCGCAATAAATTCTTACGGCTTTATATGTCAGCTGAAATATTGGTCCGAGTTAAGTGTTATGGATACGTAATTTAGGGGCTATATACTTCTGCTGCAGACTTACGCACCATAAGCTGATGGGTCGACGTTGAGTTCAGTATGTCCTGCTGTCGTCTTTATCTAGTTTTCTAGAACTGTAAAACTGGAAGTCACCTTTTAGTTCTCTAACTCACAATAGAAGTAAAGTCAATTGTCTAGTAGTAAAAGGTAATTTCCGGAGTCCTCCACTACAGCGAGCCTCATAATCAGAAAATGGTTTTGGCATGTAAAACCCTATAATTTTTAAGCTACGTGGAGCACCCTATATAGCGTAGAATGAAACCCACAAATGCAAATTGCGAGGAAAATAGTGGCAAGATAGGGATCAGAGACACACATTTGGAAATTGCCACTGTCGGCAACGAAAAACGCGCAGGTGTCGCAATGGGAGAGGAACCTGATGATGCGTGCATTGCCCCGGAATCAAGCGTCGTCCTTCGCTTTTTCGGTTGGCGGTGGTTATAGCGCGAACCGCATTCGATCTCGAAGACAGAGAGAAAAACATTGCAGTGTGAGAGCGCAGAAAAGCAGCGAGAACCCATAATGGTGCTTCTTACATTGAGCGTGGAGTATTTCCGTCTGAAATGCGGATAAAAGAGGCCTCGTTCGCTCTTGGCGTCCTGACCACGGAGTGACGGGGTTCTGTGCGGAATGCTCGTCGGCGGAACGGGTTCCAGTGTCAGCGCCGCAGGTGGGTCCCGGGCCCGTCTATTATTGCGCCGCCGCCGGTCCGGCTCGATGGCGGGCCGTGGTGCAGGTGGGTGGCGGCGAGGGTCACCAGCTGCCAGAGCGTGGACAGGTGGGCCGTTGACCCCGCGCTTGGGCCCCGCTACCGGGGTCCTATATTTAGGCGGCCCACAATCGCGGCGCAAACGATTCTCGCCGGCTTTTTTGGGCGATCGAAGCGAACAGGCAGATTCCGGCCAGCGACGCGGAACTCGGGCCACTTAGCGTTATGTACACGCACCGGTGACGTGAGTCGCCAGGTGGGCCCCCACTTCGGAGCGCGTCGTGGTTGCGTCGATTGGGCCGCTGGCCCAGTTGGGACTCTACTGTGGCCAACGACCCACGCCACTCGGCCAACGGCCAACGCTCCGTGCGCTCTTCTTCCGGGTACGTCTTGTCCTGCTTCTCTTCCGAACTTCGCGTATCGGACGACGTTTCATAGGCCTCTGAATAGCAGCTTCCGCGACTCGCTGCATGTGGCGAACTGTATTTGTTTATCTTGGCATCTAGAAGAAGGCGAGGGGGCTTTTAGGCCGGTGAAAGTGATTAGACACTTAAAAATCGTGAAGGACTGTACGACTGAGAAGTCTGGAGGAAGTAAGGAATAAGTGTGGTTAGCTGGAGTATCTTGCCCCTCTATGATGCACAATAATTATCTTTTTTTAGTTTATTGTGGAAACGCTGCATACTAGAGCTGGGCACGTGAGCTCATTAGTGAAACGAAAGTTAAGCGAAAATTAACCTTAAAGTAAAAAAAAAGCTGATTTATTCGTTATTTCTGCACACAGTCTGGAGCTGAGCTATATAGCGCATGTAGATGCAACATACAGCTTCGACCTATTGCTCCACATATAGGTAGAGCGTTAAATTAGCTGTTTCGCGGGGACGGCATTTCTAAAATGTCGCGACTGTTGCACTTTTCCCACGCGAATGTTCCGACGAGTAACCGCCATAGACTGAAAGAGACTAAACTTTGTTGCCGTTCTAGTTTTGCTAGTAACTGGTATGTAAATGAAAGATGCGGAAGTTTCATTTTTCATCACTCACGCCTAATGCAACGTAGCGGAATGAGAGTTGTGAGGCTTCATACTTTGGCATGTCTTTGGGTATTTTTGCCCAGACATAGGGACAAACTTAAATAACATAAAAAAAGTATGATACAGTGTATAAACGTAGCTCCCCCCCCCCCTCCCGCCCCGCCCCTCATAGAGATGCTGTGCAGCATCGTATAACATGTGCTCATTTATTCCAGGTGCGTTGTCGTGGCGGATTAGGTCTTCTAGAGTTTCTTTATCTCTGCTAGCTCTACGAAGACATTTTCGTCGATCAAGATGGGTACGTAATATATTGGATGGAGTAAGGTGAAAACTTCGAATAACTAGCGAATGTTATAAATGGTGAAAATGAACTCTGTCTAGCCGAGAGTGCAGACTTACTTGATTTTCCTGTTTCTTCGCGTGCCTGCCTTGGCAAAACAATGTGATGGAAGGCCCAAGCCATTAGTTTTAATGAAAAAAAGAATGACGTCATGTATTGATAACGCGCCTGCTTACGCGAGGGTTTCCAGACCCTTTATGCGAACGTGTGAAATCTACAGGTCCATTAGGGACTCTTGCGTGTTCGGCAAGCTAACAATATAAAATGATTGTAATGCAACGCACTGTAAAAGCTAATAAATGTACGCCTGCTCTCCTTATTGTTATGCGCGCACACATTTCTAGCTTTCGTTCACGACTCTTGCGCAACTTACTGCTTCAGAGACGTAACGTCGCTGCCACTAAACTAATTTCCGAACTTCGTATGTAAAGTTAATCTGCGATGGTCCCGAAAGCTTCAGAATTATATGCACACACACAAAAAAGAAAGCTGACTATATGTCAGAGCGTGAACACACCGTAAGATCTTTTTCATCAAGCCTTTCTTTACTGGCTTTGTAAGAACAGCGTGTACCGTTCCACTTTTGTCCAGAGCCTTGCAATCACAAGCCTGTCCTTTAAAGTGGCAACCCAAGGGCATTTCTGCGATATTTTTCTGCGGTTCGTCGTGACTTAGGGACGCAGAATCGCGTTCACGTCCTACTGTTTCTATAGACGCCTGTTTTCTCCGACTCTTCAGCGTATCTCGACTCAGAGTAATTGAACCGGGTGCCTTGTTCGCAATGACCGCGTTTACAGTGTTGTTGGAATGAAAGCTTGCGAGTGCTGTTACTATGATGTGAGCACCGAGTATTTTTATTTACACTGGCGCAGGCACTGTGGTAGCGCATGAAGGACGAAAGGCAAGCGTAGACAAAAAAAAAAAGTCCTCCTGTAGTAAGGCGCTTGCCGCGAGTGGCTTAGAGAAGGATTTGTCCAACCGCTTCCTTCGTGTACCAAATGTCAGTGTTAACCGTGTCGGCCAATGCGGTGTAATGGTTGAAGCACAATTTTAGGGAACGCTGTAAAAATGCACAGGTAGACGCTGGAAAGCCCGGCAGTATGTGTATGCTCTTCGTTGTGCCTTGAAAGCAGGCGAGCCACCGGCAGAACATGCAGCGATGCGCCTTCGTCAGTGTTTGCACGTCCTGCAATGATATTTTTATCTACTCTATAGCACGTGACAAACAAACTGACAAGCCTTCTCAAGCAAATCTTGTGCTTAGAAACACGCCTATGTAAGCAGTCAGTTCATCCAGTTTCTGTGCATTGTGGGGGAATACACCGGTAGCGGCTGTTCCGATTTGATTTCGCGCTGCCCGTGAATGGTTACGTTTCTAGAAAGCTCACGGCATCGCGTGTTCTTCACAGTGAACAAAACTGTTGCTTTCTTTTTTTTAGACGCATCTTTACGTGGGACCATAAGCGTTCTAATTGGCATTCGATCAAAATTTACGAAGGGATGACTGCGATTCACAAATTCTTCCAGTGAGCTATAGGCAACAATGGCACATGATAATAACGTGCGGAATTTATGTGCTCCGTGGTCGCTGCTTGACCGTAGGTGACAATCTTGTTGACACGCAGCGTGGGCAATTTACTCATGACCTGATTTTAATTTTGGGAATTAGATTGACGAGATAAATGAGTAATGTTCACCGCCAACAATTACAATCTACATAAACGGGTCTCGGGAGAGGCTGCGACAAAAAAAAAAAAAAGGAAAGCTATAAGAACATACTAAGTCATGCATATCTGCATCGTAGCTTGTGAACTGCCTTAAGGCAACCTTGCTACGCAGAATGAGTACCTAGTTTTTATTCGCTGCTAGAATAGTATCGGTCTTGGTGGTGCCTCATCTGCCATTACAGCCTTGATATCAGAGTATCTAGTCTGTTCATCAACTCTTTAAGTTGGCCTACCGCAGCGGAGCACGGCGGTGATGCTTGGCAGCGGATATTACAATATATTATTTCCATTGTGATTAGTTAGGTGCGCAGTTTGGCATTTTTGCTGGTACTCAATGAAGAAACTCAAAAAGCAATTTGCTGAAGCTTTGAAGACGTTTCATTTGCAAAGGAAGGACAAAAAGCGCATTCAAATAACCAAGGGGTGAACTTTTGGCATGGGTGCAGCGCCAGTGGCACCACTGGCGCTGCACTCTGGACACTTCACTTTGCTTCCAAGAGCTACCAAGAGACGCCGTGCAAAGCGCTTGTTGCGTAGTGTTCCTGTATATGCTCCCGCAGGGAGCAGAGTTGCGCATACCTTTTCCGGCGCCGCTCGCACAGCTATTGGCCGAGCGCGAAAAATGACGTCAAATGATGCGCGCCGCTGCGAAGCCAAATTTACGGGCACATCGCCGACTCATGCGAACTCGTCGTTTCCGTCACTGCCATCGCCATTGCAATCAGCGGACCGTCGATCGTGCGTTGAGAGGCGCAGCTGCGGGTTTCAGGTGCGGTATTCGACGATGTGAAGTCAAGGACCTTGGTGAAGCGATACGAAACACATCGTACTGGCACTTGTATTGTGCCAGTACGATGCCAAAAATGTTTTGTCAGATTGCGGTATGCACTGTGTGAATAATTTATCTGCAAGTTTGCCATCTTGATGTGATTAGTGCAATAAAAATAACCTGTTGTTACTCTTAATAGCTTGTTGCCTTTCCATTTTCTTTGAATTCTGCCCCCAAGGTTCCAAGAACCAGCATACTTTGGCCTGCTGCCAGCAGCCGTTCATGCATTCCCTTGTATGAAATAAGTTTGATCTAGAAGTACTTGCATCTTGAATCTTTTTCTACTTGCAGATTTGCTACTACTATATAGCTGATTAGTCTGCGGTATGAATGAATCGTAAAAGTAAGCTTTGCTTAAAATGTGCGCATGTGAACATTTGAAATGCGCTTAAATCTGTGTCTGCACCGCATGTATCGAAAACGTGCAGCTGTTGTGAACGATGGTTAGTGATAAATGACGCTCTGTTAACGGTCACTGACATAACTGCAGGCACGATAGCTCTCTTGGCGACGGTCATTAATCGGCTGGTTTCGGCAGCCAAAATGCGCTAAGTGTCCAGCTTACGTGTGTGAAGTTTTAAACACTGTTTAAAACATTTCTTGCTTTCTGACAATGATAAGACAACTTCATATGCATGCTGAAAATCATTGCACCGCCTTTTGTGGCAACGTACTGCGCGTTTGCGAGCGAACTTTGGAGCTGTTCGAGCCACGGGAGTATCTTATTTTGGGAAATCGAAGGCGGTCCTACCCCCTATTTGTACGTTTATGTGTGTGTTTGTATATGCGTGTTTACATGTACATACAAAGTTTCGGTTGGTTGAAAGCTCCCCCCCCTCCGACTGCACGAATGACTCATTCGAGCGTAGCTTGTATTAAGAAGTGCCCTTTGCTAAGCGCCTGCGAACAATTGGCCCTGGTAGCTCGCGACCACTAGAGAAAAAGGCGGAACAACGCGCGCGGCATTTGCCTCCTGCGCGCGCGAGAAGGGGCTTTGCTGCAGAGCTGGATCACGACGGCGGACCTATGCGCAACTCTGCTCCCTGCGGGAGCATATACAGGAACACTATTGTTGTGAGGTAAAACGCACTTTACCGGCGCAGCGGCAGCGCAGACGCAACACATTTCTATAGACTCCATTTTGTTAAGCTGGTTAGGCCTTTCTCAACTAAGGGTCGCATTGTTTTGTAAACACTAAGTATACGTACGCGCCGAACTGCTGCAACATGCCGATGCATGCGGAGTGCTGCTACTGCTGCTGCATTAGCCGACCACTCAGGAACGGACGCGCTAGATGCTATGGTTAAAGTCGAGGTAACACGGAGGAAGGAAAGCATAGGGGAGGCCTCGGCTAACACAGAAGTATTGGAGAAAGTGTGGCCGGCGGAAGTCAGGTGCTGCTTTTCGCAAAGGACCACTGGGACTGGTACCCCAAACGTCAACATTGCCATGGAAACCACGCTCCTGAAGCTCTCGCTGCTGCTCTAGGCCTCTGAACAGTAAGGTAATTTTTTTCGGCCCGTATGTCTTTCTCGCATCAGAATCTGTTCGCGAGACAACCTGACTTTGGAGCGTGGTGTGTAAGCTTCAAAGTTGTGTTTTGGGTCTGTGAGTGTGAATTGTCAGTCAGCAACAGGCACTCTCAAGTAATCGCGGCGCGGGTCTTCGTTGTCTTCTTCAACGTACCATGGAAAAGCACAGGACCATGTCTGCCTCGCTAAAATTGTTACAAAAGTATTGTAGGCTCCTTTCTGACGCCCGTCGGCAGCACACACTGCCGGCGGCTCGTAGCAATACAAATTCAAAGCTCCCGCCTATCCGCTCCGGCGAGCTGATTGGAGGTGCAGTGGGAGATGGCACACTAACATGGCTGCGTTTCCGGCTTCAGAAACGCCATGTCAAGGCCTCTCTTATTCTGTTTCTTTCCTCCATGTCTAGGTAAGGATATCGTAGGGCAATATTCATAATGGCTTTAGATCAGTACTGAAGTAAGGAGTGTTGCATGTTGGGCTAGTCGGTTCATAGATTGAGCAAAATTTTTAAATGCGCAAAGACGGGACATGAACAGAAACACACGCACACACGCGCGCACACGCACACACGCGCACGCACGCGCACGCGCACACACGCGCACACGCACGCACACGCACGCACGCGCACACACGCGCACGCACGCACGCACGCACACACACACACACACACAAAGCGCAGTCTTTCAACTGACTTTATTTCATGGAGGCTAAAAATTTATAAGGTTCTACAAATTAGATAAACAAGGATGAAACAGTCATGATGAATTTATGCACGAGGCAGTCACGAAAAATAGCAATGCCATGGGTGCTCTAAGAGCATGGGAGAGTCTTAATATGCCCATCTAAGAATGCAATTTCCTTCCTTGATAGTGATGTTTCTGTTCGTGTCCCGTCCTCTTCGCGCAGTTAAAAATTTTGCTGAATTTAGATCAATAATTAGGGCACCTAAAAGTACACTTTAAATCAGCGGAAATATTCAAGCTCATACAGTACGATTTTCAGCACTGATAGTGCATATCGCAGTTGCGCATGTGAATCGGCGGCACAATAAGTGTGTTGAGAGCATGAGAACTGGTAAACAATGCAGTTTGTCCTGCGCCACATAAACTTACTATAGAAATCGAGCGCAGCATTCAGCATTAACCCTGCAAATACTCTTGAATGAGCACTGTACTAAAACGCTGTTTACCTTAAAATGTCCCGCTTCTCGTAATAATAATCATCATCATCAGCCTGGTTACGCCCACTGCAGGGCAAAGGCCTCTCCCATACTTCTCCAACTACCCCGGTCATGTACTAATTGTGGCCACGTTGTCCCTGCAAACGTCTTAACGTCATCCGCCCACCTAACTTTCTGCCGCCTCCTGCTACGCTTCCCTTCCCTTGGAATCCAGTCCGTAACCCTTAATGACCATCGGTTATTTTCCCTCCTCATTACGTGTCCGGCCCATGCCCTTTTCTTTTTCTTGATTTCAACTAAGATGTCATTTACCCGCGTTTGTTCCCTCACCCAATCTGCTCTTTTCTTATCCCTTAACGTAACAGCCATCATTCTTATTTCCATAGCTCGTTGCGTCATCCTCAATTTAAGTAGAACCCTTTTCGTAAGCCTCCAGGTTTCTGCCCCGTACGTGACTACTGGTAAGACACAGCTGTTATAAACTTTTCTCTTTAGGGGTAATGGCAATCTGCTGTTCATGATCTGAGAACGCCTGCCAAACGCACCCCAGCCCATTCTTATTCTTCTGATTATTTCATTCAGTCTCATGATCCGGGTCCGCAGTCACTATCTGTCCTAAGTAAATGTATTCCCTTACCACTTCCAGCGCCTCACTACCTATCGTAAACTGCTGTTCTCTTCCGAGACTGTTAAACATTACTTTAGTTTTCTGCAGATTAATTTTTAGACCCACCCTTCGGCTTTGCCTCTCCAGGCCAGTAGCATGCATTGCAGTTGGTCCCCTGAGTTACTAAGCAAGGCAATATCATCAGCGAATCGCAAGTTACTAATGTATCCTCCATTAACTCTTATCCACAATTCTTCCCAATCTAGGTCTCTGAATACCTCCTGTAAGCACGCTGTGAATAGCATTGGAGAGATCGTATCTCCCTGCCTGACGCCTTTCTTTATTGGGATTTTGTTGGTTTCTTTATGGAGGACTACGGTGGCTGTGCAGCCGCTATAGATATCTTTCAGTATATTTACCTACGGCTCGTCTACACCCTGATTCCGCAATGCCTCCATGACTGCTGAGGTTTCGACTGAATCAAACGCTTTCTCGTAATCAGTGAAAGCTATATATAAAGGTTGGTTATACTCCGCACATTTTTCTATCACTTTCTATCAGTTTTCTATTTTTCTATCGTAATATGTGCGGGTAAACCGATGGGAGATCAGCGCAATAATCCTGCACGTGAGCTTCGTGAGAGATTCATGCTTCAGGATTGGCCAAGTTTTAACGGCTTGATTCCCATTAGCTGCTTAGGAGCGTGGAGGGACTACACTACGCTTACATAGCCTTTCATGACGGTGATGCCGGGAAGAAAACCGCCCAGCTAAAATTGAATCGCGAATGCCGCGTATCGATTTCCGGGGCATTTGAGGAGCACCACACCGGTAGCGTTTCCATCATGGCAAGCCCTAGCGCTGCGAGCTAGAATTTGGGAAGCGTGCATTGCATTTCGCTATTGCTTGCCGCAGCAAGACAGCAAAAAGAACGAACGCTGCGATTCATAATTAATCCCAGCAGAAACTGCGGACTGATCGAAGCGGGCAAGAGATAAAGCTGCTTGTGCCATGCGATGAAGCTGCTTGTGCAGCTGGTGCAGCAACATTTGTCTTTGCTTGGATGTCGGGGCTTACTTTTTTTATATTTGTTGTTCAATCGGTACGCTTTGAAGTCGGAAAACGTTGCCATTTAAAATAGCAGAAAAAAACCTTGGATCTATGCAAATTCGAGCCACTTGTACATCGAAGACAGCGAAACTGAAGATAATTGAATTCTTACGTCCTTTGGAATTCCTCTAGCTAGTTTGTCACTGCCCGAAATCCTTACCAAGACTTTGGAAACATTTCACTATATCCGAGTTAATACGTCTATGTTCTCCGCTACATGCGAGGCATGCTCCTGCAAGCTGGTAAAGTGGACACCGACTGCGGTGTCTGTACTGTACGCATCGTATGCAAACTTCACCTGCGTAACCATTGTTACCAACGCTACGGTGCAGGTGCCGAACGTATCGTTTGTTTGTTTTAAAGTTTTCCATCTGGGGTCGGTGTGCACTTTTTGTTAATATGGTAATCTTCGACTAGGCGAGTTTTCGTCAAACCCTCGATTGCATTCCTGCATGTTGCACCGGCTTCCCCAACGCCGGCATCCGGTTGGGCGCTCCGACGGCTTGGTCATATGACCGCTTCGGGGCGGCGATGCAGGGTGGGCTGTTGGTTGTTATTATAGTGATAATTCATCATAGACACCGATATACGGCTACACGTTCCGACGACTTGGCCATATGGCGGCTTCGAGGGGGTGATCCAGAGTGGGTTGGTGGTTGTTATTATAGTGATAACTCATGATAGACACCGGCGTACAGCTGCGCGTTCGGACGACTTGGTCGTCGGAATATGGCCGCTTTGAGGCGGTGATGCAGGGTGGGCTGATGGTTGTTATTATAGTGATAATTCATGATAGACACCGGCATACCGCTACGCGTTCTGACAACTTTGACGTATGGCCGCTTTGAGGCGGTGATGCAAAATGGGCTGGTGGTTGTTGTTATAGTGATAATTCATCATAGACACCGGCATACCGCTACGCGTTCTAACGATTTTGCCGTATAGCCGCTTCGAAGCGGTGATGCAGGTTGGGCTGGTGGTTGTTATTATAGTGATAATTCATCATAGACCCTGGCATACGCCTACGCGTTATGACGACTTTGCCGTATGGCCGCTTCGGGGTGGCGATGCAGGGTGGGTTGGTGGTTGTTATTATAGTGATAACTCGTGATAGACACCGGCGTACAGCTGCGCGTTCCGACGACTTGGTCGTCGGAATATGGCCGCTTTGAGGTGGTGATGCAGGGTGGGCTGGTGGTTGTTATTATAGTGGTAATTCATGATAGACACCGGCATAGCGCTACGCGTTCTGACAACTTTGACGTATGGCCGCTTTGAGGCGGTGATGAAAAATGGCCTGGTGGTTGTTGTTATAGTGATAATTCATCATAGACACCGGCATACCGCTACGTGTTCTAACGACTTTGCCGTATGGCCGCTTCGAAGCGGTGATGCAGGGTGGGCTGGTGGTTGTTGTTGTAGTGACAATTCATCATAGACACCAACATACGGCTTCACGTTCCGACGACTTGGCCATATGGCCGCTTTGAGGCGGTGATGCAGGGTGGGCTGGTGGTTGTTATTATAGTGATAACTCATGATAGACACCGGCGTACAGCTGCGCGTTCCGACGACTTGGTCGTCGGAATATGGCCGCTTTGAGGCGGTGATGCAGGGTGGGCTGGTGGTTGTTATTATAGTGATAATTCATGATAGACACCGGCATACCGCTACGCGTTCTGGCAACTTTGACGTATGGCCGCTTTGAGGCGGTGATGCAAAATGAGCTGGTGGTTGTTGTTATAGTGATAATTCATCATAGACACCGGCATACCGCTACGCGTTCTAACGACTTTGCCGTATGGCCGCTTCGAAGCGGTGATGCAGGGTGGGCTGGTGGTTGTTATTATAGTGATAATTCATCATAGACCCTGGCATACGGCTACGCGTTACGACGACTTTGCCGTATGGCCGCTTCGGGGCGGCGATGCAGGGTGGGTTGGTGGTTGTTATTATAGTGATAATTCATGATAGACACCGGCATACGGCTACGCGTTGCGACGGCTTGGTCTTATGACCGCTTCAAGGCGGTGATGCAGGGTGGGCTGATGGTTGTTATTATAGTGATAATTCATCATAGACACCGGTGTACGGCTGCGCGTTCCGACGACTTCACCGTATGACCGCTTTGAGGCGGTGATGCAGGGTGGGCTGGTGGTTGTTATTATAGTGATAATTCATCATAGACACCGGCATACGGCTACGCGTTCCGACGACTTTGCCGTATGGCCGCCTCGGGGCGGTGAAGCAGGTTGGACGGCTTTGCTTTTAATATAGTGATAATTCGTCAAGACACTGGCGTCTGGCTGCGCCGCATAATCAAGGGTCATATCCTACATAGTTACTTTGGGGCTCTGATGCAGGCTGCGTGGCTGGCTGTTCACTGGCTGGTGTTCGACATTGACCACGCGGCTGCACGAAAACAGCTTGGCAACTCCCCTTAAGAGCTTTGCTGTGAACAGATATTAAAAAAGGTTGGTTAATTATCAACATTATTAAGTGAATAGGACACGTCAAATTACTTAGCAATAATGATTTGCGCTGGCTTCTGTTGATCAGCGAATAAACTCCTGTAATTTGTCAGAACTGCTGTTTTGACTGAAGCATCTTTACGGGGAAAATATATGGAACGTTACCTAAAACGACTGTGCAAGAAATGAGATCTCCGGTGAATTGAAGGCGAATGTCAAAGTTATCCAGGTTCATGTCAATCCATCTATGACGAGCTTTCTCAAAGAAATTAAAAGCCATTAGCCCTGACCTCCATACGTGCTTAAACTTGCTGAAACGCTTCCGTCATCTCATACAAGTGTTGCGACAGTCCATATAAGTCCTGTCAGAGCATGTCAGAGTGGCGTGCCTGACATGCTCCTGCATCCTTGGAGCCCCACTGGTAAAGGAAGGACCGGAAGCGATGACATTGGTATGCCACATACTCACGGGCGATAGGAAAATAGTCTGTCGTTCAGGTCCCACTGGAGGGCACTCATGAGAAAATGTGTGGCATCCGGCACCATGGCTATCGAAAACTGAGAAATACATGGGGAGGGGAAAGAAATAAACATTCTTTTTGTCTAACGAAAATCAAGCCCCTCGGCAGTGAGCGTGGGATATATTGGGAGAAGAATGAGGGGATACAAGAGCTTAATTTTTTTGTTATTCTTAACCATACGAAGTAACAGTCAATGGAGCCAGAGAAAGCATGTAAGTTCATTATGTTTATTTGAAGTATAGAAATAAGATTACGAGAGAAAAATGTGAAGGATTTCTTACTGTATGCATTTAATGTATTGGGCCCCGTATACGACACCGAAAGAAGTCACAGGCCTGGGCGGCACACGCAGCACAGTCACAGCGTAAGCTTGGGGAGCGGCTCCGTAGAAATTCCAATTTCGACACCACGCACTAGAGGGTCCTCGCGGTGAAGTCTGCGTCATTGTCACGAGAACAAACTGAACTTCCCGCCCGGCGACGACGGTGACTTGCGGCTTGTGCTGCTCTCTGCACAGCAGTCTGCTGAGCCCGACGTTGCTTGGCTACAGCCGCACGCGTAGCTCTACGATTCGCTTCTTCAGCAGCGGTTCGTACCTTGCGAAGTTATGCTACAACCTGTACTGAAGAGTAAACACAGGTATCGCGCCTACGTGACGCAAGTGTCACATCCCTTGAGGTGTTTCACGATACGATGCAACTGCTAGATATCGTGACACCTGGTGGAATACAACGCCATGCAAAGTTTGCACGTACGGACGCTACGCAGCGCGCATCTCACATCGCGTGGCTAGTGACACGATACTGTGCAACTGCTACATGGCGTGCCACATGATGCAATAATATGCAAGTACAATGCACAGTGTGCACGTATCGACGCTACGTGGCGCGCATCTCTCATTGCGTGACTTCTCGCGCTGGGACGTTTCTGCAGCAGCTAGCAAGCACTGGCCTGTCGCCGGGAGCAAGCAGCTGACTCCCGCGCAGTGGGTCGGGGTTCGATCCCGGCATAAACAGTATTTTTTCTCATTCCTGGCGATAGCTGCGATAGATACCGCCAACCGAAACGGCTATCGGAAGGAGCCTATAACAGCATACGTTGTAAAACAAGGCGAAATATAAGCATACAGTAGGCCAATATCATAATCGATTCGGTCTTGACATTGTTATTGGTAAACATTAACTTAGCTCGAGCACTTGCAATCTTAGTTGGTTATTGTACGGTGGAGTTTGGACGAAGCCCATCATCTGAAAGCTGAGTGTTCACCGCCTAGCAGGCTTTGCTGGATATTAGAATGCCTATACGATGCGGCTAATATCCGTGGACGCGAACCATTATACAGGGTGTCCCAGCGCTAACTTTAGACAGAGTTTAAAAGTATGGGAATGCCACGTAGCTGAACAGGTAATGTTGTTTGCCATCGCTTAGAGATACTCAAAGTATCTTTTTCATGCCGCCTAATTAGTCTTAATTAATTAATCAACTTCTCAAATATAGTTAGATGAAAGTGTCAATGAGAAAATTGTAGAGCAACATGAAAAACTCCCGATACAGCTTTCTGTTCGTCAATAAATGCTACATAAAAGTTTTCCAAGCGTGAAAAAAGCCTGAGAATCCACGCAAAGTGCCTCGAGCGGCCAGTCGCGTGGCAATCTTGCGTGAATTTGCGGGCTTCTAGCTAGTAGTCCAGCTACGTGTCATTCGCATATTTTTAAACTCTGGCCAAAGTTAGTTGGGACACCCTGTAATTGCTTCTTGCTTCCAGTCAGTTATGCTTCCTGTCCTTGTAATTGTAGCGGTTGAAATGGTAGTGTTGTTTGGTGGACGTCAGACAGTGATGGCGACGAGGTGATGGTGGTGCCGTGACCTTGCTTGTTCCGCTGCTTGAGTTCTTTAAATCGAGCGCAGCCGTTGTTCTGCAAACGGCGGCTCATAATCCGGATGCAGGGGACAATGCAGTTGAATGCGCACTTCCCCTGTTTTAACACTGCTCGTCCCAATGTTGTGGATGGGGTATGCCTCGATGAATGGAGCCGTTGCTGGGTGTACTCATCACTGCTGCAGCAACTGCTGTTAGCAGCCCTGCATTGGAATTTAGAAAAAAAAAAGCGATAGCGAAGCGATACTGTGACAACGTCTGTTCTTCGAAGTTGGAATGCACACCACATGATAAAACGTTTACAATATATACGGTCGTTCCATCTCCGGTTAACGATCCGCTTGAGGGATAGATGCAAATCGTTCGTGTTGCAGCTGTTCGGGAATAGAATTTTCTGTTACCGGCAATATTAAGTCTAAACTGCGAACAAACCATCAGCAGAAACATTTGCTAACGGGAAGTAGCGAAGCGCGACACTTCAACATCGAATGCGGCACCGCTGACTGCTTTTCAGGTCAGCTGCAGCTGTCGCTCGCGAACGGGTGCGACAGTTGCCCTAGACGCATTGTTATACCGTAGCGTACGTGGACGCCGCTTGCGGCCGAGATGGGGCTGCGGTATCGACGGTGGTTGATGGCGACAGGTGCGTTAAGATAGCGTGCTCCATGGGCACGAGGGACTTCTGTACAGCCGAGGAGGTTGCAGTAGCGCTCGCTTGTGCGGGTACAGAAGCGGGAGTAATATTATGCGATAACAAATTAGCTATCCGAAATTTTAGCAAAGGGAGAAGGGAAGAAGCCCTCCACATTCTACTCAAAAACCCTCCCAGGAGGGACATAACTTTTATTTGGGTGCCGGCCCATGAAGAAGTCCCAGGCAATGAAGCCGCTCTCGAGCTCGCCGGGCAACTCTAGAGCAGCCAGTTCCAGAAAGAAGAATCTTTGCGCCTCCGCATCGGTCTCTCTCTCTGGAGGACGCTCGCATTTGGCGACGCCTCCAGGGAAACAATTATACATTGCCACATTGGATCTACTTAACACAGACGAGGGACTATAACGACGCCCTCTGCAAAATTTGTAAGCAAAAAGGTACGCTAGACCATATAATATGGGAGTGTGCTGGCTCCCCAGGGGCCGTGGAAAACATTGACAGTAGAGAAGCCTGGGAGGCCTTGCTCCAGAGCGAGGCTGAAGACGACCAGCGTCGAGCAATCCGCCTGGCCGTTGAGGCCGTGAAGACTCACCGTCCTCAACGCGCGGGGACTGCTTCGTCCTCCCCCCCCCCCCCCCCCCCTACCTACGTGTAGGTTAAGAGGCGGGCACCCCAGCTCGGTGGAACAATAAAGTTTTCTATCAATCAATCAATCAATCACTGTGTTGCTTACACGCCGTTCACTCTTCAGATCTTTTTTTTTGAGTCACTATGCTCTACGTATACGTTTGTAAGTAACCTATGAAGCACCGTTAGAAAGACAGAGGCAGTATGCATAGAAAGGCGGGGAGGTCAACTATTAATAGTTATGGTTGTCTATCCTGCATCGTGGGAAGTGGTAGGTGGATCAAAGGAGAAAGAGAGCGAATGGTAGAGAGAGAGAAAGAGAAAGAGAGACGAGCCCAAACAATGTAACATAAAGAAAAGCTTTGTAATTGGAAGAGTGCGCGCGCACTCTACCAATTGCAAAGTGTTTCGCAGTATCGTATCAGCCACCCTGCTACTGCGAACGTTTAAAAGTGGACTTGATCGTGTCAATATATACTTATAGAGTTATTCAGCTTCGTCTACTTGTTCTAGTGAATGCGGCGGATGTGCCCCTGATGTACGATATTCTAGATGGACTCAACTACTTCCATGGTAAACAGTGCCAGCGCATAATCGACAATACATTTATGTGTACCTGTAGGCATTTAATGCGTTAGTTTAGAAGTTTCATGTGTATTATATGTAAAATACACGAGAAATGTCATTCTTAATTGACAGGGTGAATGGTTATGATTGGCGTGTCATAGGAATTGACAGTTTCTACTAAATCGTGCAAAATGGTGACAGACACCATCTGCTTTTGAGAATAATCACCCTTTTGAATTATATTTTACTTACGCGGGGTAGGTACACAGAGCCACCAACAATTTTTCTTGCTGCTGTACTACAATATGTCTGACGTGACAAGGAGCAAAAAAGAAAAAAAGAAGAAAACTACCTTTTCAGGTGCATGATAATCCGAGCATCCCATACGTGAAGCTGTATACATAAAAGAGTTATCGTACCTTCCGAATGCAAAGCAGTGCTGGATGGGGCGTCGGAGGCAAGGGTCTGGACGCCATCCTGTCAGATCCCCTAGGAGGGCTGATGGGTTCTGGGATAATGAGCTGAGGCCCCTAACTTAGCAGCAGGCGGAATGCCCGTCAGACTCCTGGACGCAAAAGCCGGCGCCGAGGAGACAGTTGCGAGACACTCACCGCTGCACCTGAGCGGTGATCGCGGTGGAACACGAACGCTGATGGGGCTTGGTATGCCGCCAAACTAAATTTTATCTTGGCCAAAAGGCCCACATGCGATGCCCAACTATTTGGGCCCCTCGTAGCTGACTTACAATGCGGAGCCGGTTAAACTTGGCGCGAGAAACAATAATTACTGGCAAAGATAAACACGCAGTGAAATTGTCTATTCCATTGATGTATACGGAAGGTAACTCTTATTAAGAACTCTGCTCAGTGGCTATGGTGCTGGGATGCTGAGAACGAGGTCGCGGGATCGAATCCCGGCCACGGCGGCCGAATTTCGATGGGGCCGATATGCGAAAACACCCGTGTACTTAGATTTAGGTGCACGTTAAGAACCCCAGGTGGTCGAAATTTCCGGAGTCCCCCACTACAGCGTGCCTCATAATCAGAAAGTGGTTTTGGCACGTAAAACCCCATAATTTAATTTTTTTTTATTAAGAACTCTTGATAATTACGTTTCGAAGCGAATTCGGGGCTCTGATGCAGGCTGCGTGGCTGTCTCTTTTTTTTTTTTTTGTTGCTCCGAGCACGCCACCGCAACCAACAAAAAACAATGACGGTCGTGAAAGTCCCTTTAACAGCTTCGCTGGAAAACATATTTTTCGTCAGTGTCATCCCACATGGGCAAGGTTTAAAAAAATAACAGAAAAAGACGTTAGCTGGCTCAGTAGGCGTATCCAGGCTCAGATCCTGACTCTTCTGTTATTGGCAGTTTGCTGCAGGAATTGCTGCATGTTCAATACGTGATGACAAATAATGCCGAGTCTTTCTGGCGTTAACTTCCATCTTGATACCTTGCTTCACACAGGCCACCTTCAAGCATCGCGGAACGTACAAAGAAAGCAAATATATTATGTTTTGCTGGTGAAGGTCTCGATGTACGGAATTCTATCACACTGTTGTGGTATATATATATATATATATATATATATATATATATATATATATATATATATATATATATATATATATATATATATATATATATATATATATGTATATATATGTATGTATATGTATGTATATATATATATGTATGTATATGTATGTATATGTATATGTATGTATATATATATGTATGTATACAGAATTTCACGTAAGGTGACTGTGCGCAGGTCTATCTATATGCTCGTATCTGAGCTATCATTCGGCAAACCAGGCGGGTACGTTCGCCATACACATAAAAAAAACTTCGCACATCCATGTGGCGTGCCTGCGTGTAAACATACCACGTATAAAGCTTCGTTTAAGAAAATACTGCTTATAGCGAAGCGATTTCCTGTCCTTATGACCGCTTTATAACGACGTCTTACTGGATTTGCAGGAGGCGGGATTCATTGTCTATTTAAAGAAAGAAAGAAAGAAAGAAAGAAAGAACGCTTTTATCACTGTTTTTATAACAGTAGTTGGTGACGAAACGTAAATATAAGCAAGAGGGAGATAAAGGAGATGACAAATACGGGTAGGTTAACCGGAGTGCAAACGTTGTCTGCTACCCTGCACTGGAGAGGGGGCAAGGGGAGATAGAAATATAAACAGGAGGAGCACAAACAAAGAGCCAGAGAGAAAAAAGAAGACAGTTACAACAACAAGAAGCCTCTCGCACTTAAGGGAGATGAATGGCCCAAAAAAAGGAAGGAACACGAAGTTCATTCGCCTCTTTCTCATCGCTATAAGGGGAAAAAAACATGCGACGCTACATTTGCGCAAAAGGATTCTTGCTTACCAAGCAAAAAATTTCTCTTCTCGATCAATTCTGACAAATATTTCGTCCTTGCGTAGGGGCGATGCTGAACTGGTAAGCTGCAGGGGCTACAGGGCCACCAAATTTATCATGTCGAACTGAAGATGAATGTTTACACCCCGTGGGAGCTACTTTGAAAAAAAAAAAAAAGCTTTCGCCGATCGATGCGGCATTTATAAGTTATTGAAACATAAACTGCGCCCTCACAATAGTGATCTTACCTGCGTGCCTCCTTGAACAAAATATTGGTGTTCTGGCCGTGGAACTTAACTGGCAGTTGTAATTTCATGGGTCTGCATGGGGGCTAGGCACGCTGTTGCGAAGACATAAATAAGCACACGTACGAGGAATCTCATATACGCTGTTTAGTCCATGAAAACGCACGTATAGGCGGCGTCAGCCATGTTCCAAGTTCTCAATGAATAACGTTCGAATATCGGCCCAAGGACAGCCGTTCCGGGTCACGAGGTGATTAGGAAACAGGAAAACGTGCCATTAGCGAGGACGAGTATGAATCCAACAGTCATTCCATTACAAGATGGGCACCTTAACCACTAAGCTATGAGCCCATCAGTGCCAGCGTGAACTCAGAGGAGGTTATGCCGCTGGCGTAGCGTCAGGAGTACGTCAGTGAACGTGGAAATTATGTGCACTTTCTGGACTAGGCGAATGACTTAGACACGCATCAGTTTAGTAACGAAGGTATGCCATGTTTCACCACACTCATGAGAAATGTTCAAATTACTAGGAAGTGGCCAATATCTTGGCAGGAGATAAAGGTAGAAGAGTTCCTTACCCTTTCTTCGAACGTTTTGACCACTTGAGGCGTTGGAAGTTTACATTTGGCCGAAGGCTTTCCCGACGATGAATACGAAGTGCCTCAGTTGTAAAGGTGCATGTTATTAATGCGTTAGCATTAGGAGGCTGGAAGTGGAAAAAAGTTCATATGTGTGAATTATGGGCTATATATACATACATACATACATACATACATACATACATACATACATACATACATACATACATACATACATACATACATACATACATACATACATACATACATACATACATACATACATACATACATACATACATACATACATACATACATACATACATACATACATACATACATACATACATACATACATACATACATACATACATACATACATACATACATACATACATACATACATACATACATACATACATACATACATACATACATACATACATACATACATACATACATACATACATACATACATACATACATACATACATACATACATACATACATACATACATACATACATACATACATACATAAACATTGTTGCACGAGGCCGCGGGATCGAATCCCGGCCACGGCGGCCGCATTTCGGTGGAGGCGAAATGCGAAAACACCCGTGTACTTGGCTTTAGGTGCACGTTAAAGAACCCCAGGTGGTCGAAATTTCCGGACTCCTCCACTACGGCATGTCTCATAATCAGAAAGTGGTTTTGGCACGTAAAACCCCATAATTAATAACATTGTTTTTTTCGTACGTACGTCCTCAACCTCCAATTGCCTGTTCAGCTACCGGGTCCCGGCAAACTCTAAGAAGTCAACAACAAAGACACCGAGGACAACATGGGGAAGGTTACTTGTACTTACTAATTGAGTTAAAGAAATGATAAATCAATCGAAAAGAAAGTGAATCAAAAGCCAACTGGGCGCAGGTGGGATACGAACCCACGTCTTCTCATTACGCGTGCGATGCCCTTACCAAGTGAGCTACCACGGCGCCGTTTTCCCATCCACTTTCTGGGGTAATTATGTTTTACTACTAGAACTAACCCTGGGAGTGTTAGCCAGTGCCACCATGCACAAACCTAGGCGGTGGATGTGGGACATCCTTTCTGCCGCAGGCGTCACAAGTACATGATCTAGCTCGTGACCCACACATGTTATATGAAAGCATCAATGTTGCCGGATTCTGGACCCTCGTGATGTAATGAACGAGAAGAAAGGGACCCGAGGAGTCCGAATTTTAGTAATGATATCATAAGAAAGCAACACCAAAGGCACAGCACATGGTAAATTACTTGTACTTACTTTATGAGTTAAAGAAATCATAAATTAATGGAAATGAAAGTGGTTGAAAAATTTCCCCTATTTCTCTAGCATTTACTACTAAATCACCACTTACTTTTGTGTCAACGGCTTTAGTGGCATCGAGAAAGACGGGCGACAATGGCGATGCAGAGAAGCCCCGTGAAGCACCATTGGCAGTTATTAAATAATTGGAGCATAAAAACTATCCTCATAAGCTGTCATTTCTTGAGCGATACCTGAGTGTTGTTGACAGTACGCTTGAATTTCGTGCTCATTGTTTCTTATGGTGTCGACTTAGGCGCAAATCTCTTTCGATAAGCGAAATCAAAAGCTATTAAGGGGCTGTCGCACAGAAGGACGTCGTGATGGGTGCTTTAGTCATGTTTTGAAAGTGTCTAGCTTCAAATTTTCCTGCGTTGAAAAGGAACGGGCAGAGTACCAGTTATGACATTGTCATATTATATGGTACGCGGGAGTGCAAACATAAACATAAGAAGACAGTGCGCCGTGCGGTGGCGAAATGGACCATCATCATCATCGACACCGATTTGGGAGCGCCGGCAGTGGCGCCTCAAAAAGCGTGGCGCGAGAGTGTGGCCCGTGGCCCGTGGCGTGAGCAGTGCGCGAGGCTCGGCGGTCGACGGAAAGCAGCTTCCTCGCTGGGCGTCTGGCCCATAGGAGCTATCGCCGACCGCGCCAATACGCCACGCCCGGCTGTCGCCCGCTGTCGCCCGCTGGGAGGTTACCTCGCCCCACTCTTCCGCTGGGCACTGGTCCAGGAGGGCTGGCGGTCCGGAACCAGGGCACTCGAGCGTTCGGGTGAGCGGCCACAGGGCTACCCCGCCAGCTGTGGACGCGACCCGGTAACTGCGGCCGGCTACCTGAGCGCCGCGAGGCGGTCCGACCCGGCCGTCCAACCCGGCCGACCGTCCCGGCCGTCCGACCCAGCTGTCCGACCCGGCCGTCCAACCCGGCCATCCGACCCGGCCGACCGTCCCGGCCGTCCGACCCAGCTGTCCGACCCGGCCGTCCAACCCGGCTGTCCGACCCAGCCGACCGTCCCGGCCGTCCGACCCAGCTGTCCGACCCGGCCGTCCTACACTGTTGTCCGACCCCGCTGGCCGGCATCGGTTCAACGAGGTCTAAGACACGGCGACACAAGCTGCCGCCGGAACTGTAGGCCGATCGTAATCCACCGATACATATAGTGCATGTCGCCTATGAGGCATTTTGGGACATTGTGACGCGTGTGTGCCATTATCCGTGTTATGTACGTCAATACATGTCTGATGTGTGTTTTTGCTTTGGCGTGCTGCTTCTCCCTTTTTCTGGAGTGATCCGGCCCAATAACATCACAAACTGGCGAGCCTGCCAGGATTCACTCGTGAATACAGTGAAAGGGGGCAGTTTCGCTTGAGCGCAGACACACATTAGTAGACGGCACCATGGATTTAGAGAAAATCACTGCTATAGGACTCCAAATAGGATTATCAGGCGCAGAACTTCGCAGATGGATTGAGGCCGAACAGGCAAAACAAAGGGACGAGAGAGCTGCGGAGCGAGAGGCAGCGAAAGAAGCTGCTGAATTAGCGCGCTTAGCTGACGAGAGGCAGCGTGAGATCCTCCAGCTAAAGCTGCAGCTTCAGGAAGGAGCTCGCAATGTGCCGGCAGCTGCTTCTGAAATTTTGACTGCGCCCAGCACCTCCTCGTCATCCCTCAATCCACAGAGGTTACTTCCTTTGTTCGACGAGAAACGCGATGACTTACACGCGTATATACAGCGATTTGAGCGCGTAGCGACAGGGCAGGACTGGCCACAAGAAAAATGGGCTCTTGCTTTGAGCATGTGTCTGTCTGGGGAAGCGCTAACTGTGATCGGTCGGATGACTGCCACCGATTCATTAGATTACCCAAAGGTAAAGAAAGCTTTGCTACAAAGGTTTCAATTCACGGCTCAAGGCTACCAAGAGAAGTTTCGTAAAACACGAGCAGTAGAGGGCGAAACTGGAAGACAGTTAGCAGCAAGAATTTCAGCCTATTTTGACCATTGGATTGAGATGGCTAATGTGCCTAAAACATATGAAGATCTACGAGATCACATGATCTCTGAACAGTTTCTGCGTTGTTGTGAGCCAAAGCTAGTCATTTTCTTGAAGGAGCGAGAGTGCAAATCCCTTGACGAACTTGCTAGCTTGACGGATCGCTTTCTTGAAGCGCAGAACTGGACAAACCTAGGAAAGGGTCCCGATAACACAAAGGATTCTGGTGGAAAAAACATTGAAGCTCCCAGGAAACCGCAACTTATGTGCACCCTTTGTCATCGGTTTGGGCATTTGGCTCCTGACTGCCGTGCCCCACCTAAGCGTATGCTGAAGTGTGAGTTGTGTGACAGAACGGGACATACAGCTGAAAATTGCCGAACTGGGTACGGGGACAACAAACCAAGTTCAGCGTGTGCACTCGCCAAATCTCAACCAGTCCCAACTCGTCCAGTGAATGGATCAAAGCGTCCAGGAAAGAAGACTCGCCGATCAAGCGACAGCGATGACAAGAACCCTGGGACTGCTATAACTTTCCTCATTGACGGGATGCCAGTGGTTGAAGGCCGGCTGCTAGGAAGAAGTGTTCGTGTATTACGAGACACCGGTTGTAATACCGCAATTGTAAGACGAGAACTCGTTCCAGAGGTGTATATGACGGCAAGAACGAGCAAAGTTGTTCTTCTGGACGGCTCAACAAGCCACCTACCTGAAGCTGTCGTACAAATGAACACGCCGTACTTTACAGGAGAATTAACCGTGGCATGTATGGACGAGCCCCTCTACGACGTAATTCTGGGAAATCTTCCAGGCGTCAGAGGACCATACGATCCAGACTCTGACTGGAAGCACCCCGCTGCTCCCAACGCTGAGTCGTCGTCGATAGGGATGAAGCGTAATAAGGCGCCTAGGAAGCCTCACCATGTATCGAGCGTGGCTGAAGCAAATATTGAAGAACAAGAACAAGGCAAGATTCGTCCCTTGTGCGTTCCAACGATTGTCTTACGTGACGTAACAAAAGACCAACTCATTGAAGAACAGCGGAAAGACCCGACGCTGAAACATATTTTTGCGAAAGTAAGCAAGTCGTTTAACTCGGGAAAGGGCCACAGCTACAAATTCGTGGAAGAAAAAGGACTGTTGTGTCGCCTTTACCACCGGGCCACTGGCAGAACCTTTAAGCAGGTGGTCATACCAAAAGCATTTAGACATGGCGTATTAGAAGTGGCTCATGAAAACATCATGGCAGGACATAAAGGTATCAGGAGAACAACCGATCGTGTCCTACAAGAATTTTATTGGCCAGATGTGCACAAAGACGTAAAACGCTTTGTGAAGTCGTGCGACAAGTGCCAAAGCACAACAGCTAAAGGGAAAATACAGGCCGCTCCACTTCCTCGTCAATGTGTGCTTGTGTGTGCGTGCAAGAATGCGACAAGTTCGTTCGGTCCTGAAGTCTTAGAAGCGCCGACACAAGACCCTCCGAAGTCGAGAAAGCGCCGAGGACCAGGCCAGCGGAAACAAGCCCACAGAGGAGCACGCCAGGCACGTCAACAGAGTGTTGCCTTGGAGTCTCCTTTTCCAGGAGTATTCTTTTACTGTTAACTACATCAAAGATTGTGACAATGTGGGAGCCGACTACTTGAGTCGAGTCGCGCGTAATCACCTGTTTATATATATCAAAATGTGATTAGACATTGCGACATCTCAAGTGCTTAGTATTTAGTTGAAAGCGAACAGACTTGTGCGTTCGTTCTTTGACTGGGTGCAATGCCATGTGAGCAAGATGTGTCGTGTACCCATATGAACAATCGGACAGACGTACATGACAATTTTCCTTTTTTTTCTGTTCTCATCCCGCGTCCATGTGTTAGAATAGTTGTAAACAACTTTCTCGAAAAGGGGGGTATTGTCATATTATATGGTACGCGGGAGTGCAAACATAAACATAAGAAGACAGTGCGCCGTGCGGTGGCGAAATGGACCATCATCATCATCGACACCGATTTGGGAGCGCCGGCAGTGGCGCCTCAAAAAGCGTGGCGCGAGAGTGTGGCCCGTGGCCCGTGGCGTGAGCAGTGCGCGAGGCTCGGCGGTCGACGGAAAGCAGCTTCCTCGCTGGGCGTCTGGCCCATAGGAGCTATCGCCGACCGCGCCAATACGCCACGCCCGGCTGTCGCCCGCTGTCGCCCGCTGGGAGGTTACCTCGCCCCACTCTTCCGCTGGGCACTGGTCCAGGAGGGCTGGCGGTCCGGAACCAGGGCACTCGAGCGTTCGGGTGAGCGGCCACAGGGCTACCCCGCCAGCTGTGGACGCGACCCGGTAACTGCGGCCGGCTACCTGAGCGCCGCGAGGCGGTCCGACCCGGCCGTCCAACCCGGCCGACCGTCCCGGCCGTCCGACCCAGCTGTCCGACCCGGCCGTCCAACCCGGCCATCCGACCCGGCCGACCGTCCCGGCCGTCCGACCCAGCTGTCCGACCCGGCCGTCCAACCCGGCTGTCCGACCCAGCCGACCGTCCCGGCCGTCCGACCCAGCTGTCCGACCCGGCCGTCCTACACTGTTGTCCGACCCCGCTGGCCGGCATCGGTTCAACGAGGTCTAAGACACGGCGACACAAGCTGCCGCCGGAACTGTAGGCCGATCGTAATCCACCGATACATATAGTGCATGTCGCCTATGAGGCATTTTGGGACATTGTGACGCGTGTGTGCCATTATCCGTGTTATGTACGTCAATACATGTCTGATGTGTGTTTTTGCTTTGGCGTGCTGCTTCTCCCTTTTTCTGGAGTGATCCGGCCCAATAACATCACAGACATAACCAGGACTTCAAGCGCTTCGCACAGTTTTCTCCACCAACTTAATAAAAAATTAGAGTTGTGTTTTTATTTTATGCCTGAGATAAACGAATGTCTTCGCTGGCATTGTAAAAACTCGTCTTAGAATAATGACAGCACGCTTGGTTCATGGCATGGCACTTAAATATTAAATTAACTTCTGGGGTTTTACGTGCAAAATCATGATCTGACAATGAGGCACGCCGCAGTGGCGGACTCCGGATTAATTCTGACTACCTTGGGTTGTTTAACGTGCACCCAACGTACGGCGCACATATGTTTTTGCATTTCGTCCCCACCGAAATACGGCCGCTGGGGCCGGGATTTGATCCCGTGCTTTCGTCTTTAGCAGCGCTGCACCAAAACGCGACCAAGCGCCACCATGGCGAGTGACACTTAATGTGAATTTCTCAAGCATTGGATATTCAACTCGATGCTTCGCAGCTTAAACTCAATGACACGCAGGTTTGGCTTCAAAATGCTGAATTTAATTTTTGGAATATTGAAAGAATAAAATTTGGAAAATATGTTTGTGCTTCTGTCACATAGGGTCATACCTACATGATGTAATGTCATTACCATGCCACCCCTATACTTGTCATCGCAGATATCAAGCAATCGATGAATCCCTGAACGAAGTAGTGTGCGCATCAATTAGGTTGTTGCCGGTTATATATGTTAACTGCTTTCAAGAATGAACGGTGCCAACCAGCAACGCAACCCTCATCTGTCACTAAACCACGTCTGCCTTTAAGGTGGCCTTCTTGCACTTTGCAGCTTTCTGTGGCAGAGTACCCTTTACAGAGAACCAGTTGGATACCAAAGTTTGGACTCGTAAAGTGTTTTAAATGCTAAGCATTTCATGGCGAACATTTGCCACTTTGACAGTATCCATCCATCCATCCATCCATCCATCCATCCATCCATCCATCCATCCATCCATCCATCCATCCATCCATCCATCCATCCATCCATCCATTCATCCATTGAAGCTGTGTAGAGTGATGATATGGGCTGGACAAGTTTTGTAGTGAGGGAAGCTCAGAGTAAAATTGATTTTAAAGAACGACTGAGGAATATCGAAGAAAATCTATCTATCTATCTATCTATCTATCTATCTATCTATCTATCTATCTATCTATCTATCTATCTATCTATCTATCTATCTATCTATCTATCTATCTATCTATCTATCTATCTATCTATCTATCTATCTATCTATCTATCTATCTATCTATCTATCTATCTATCTATCTATCTATCTATCTATCTATCTATCTATCTATCTATCTATCTATCTATCTATCTATCTATCTATCTATCTATCTATCTATCTATCTATCTATCTATCTATCTATCTATCTATCTATCTATCTATCTATCTATCTATCTATCTATCTATCTATCTATCTATCTATCTATCTATCTATCTATCTATCTATCTATCTATCTATCTATCTATCTATCTATCTATCTATCTATCTATCTATCTATCTATCTATCTATCTATCTATCTATCTATCTATCTATCTATCTATCTATCTATCTATCTATCTATCTATCTATCTATCTATCTATCTATCTATCTATCTATCTATCTATCTATCTATCTATCTATCTATCTATCTATCTATCTATCTATCTATTTTTTTTATTTATTTATAGATACTGCGATCTGAAATCAGATCATAGCAGGGTGGGTATACATAGATATGTACAAGCATGTAAACACATACAAATCCATCACATATGCAGGCATTTTAGGACATTAATGAAGAATACATACAAGAAAAAAAAACATACAACAGATAACGCACACGAATTCATAACATTTGCAAGCATTTTTCAAACATTGGTAAGGAATTCTGGGTAACAATATGAGAATTAAGATCATTCCAGTCTTTTATTGTCCTAGGAAAAAAAGAATATTTGAAACAGTTATTCCGTGCGTTGATGGGGGTTATCGATAAAGCATGCCTTCGTCTCGTGTTATAACCAGATGAGTAAGTAAAGAACTTGGAAGTGTTAACCTTATAATGGCCGTTTACTAGTTGGAAGAGGAACTTTAATCGACAGATACGGTTGCGCACAGTCACCGGGGGTAATCCACTGCGCCTTACGAGCTCACCAACTGACGCGCGGCCGTATGAATTAAAAACAAACCTAACTACCTTATGCTGTACACGTTCCAGTTTTTTAATATTGGTTAAAGTGAATGGGTCCCAAATAATTACGGCATATTCCAACAACGGACGAATGTAGGAATTGTACGCCAGTAGACGAACACCACACGTAGATGATTTCAGTGAGCGCCTCAAGAAAAACAGTTTACGCAAAGAATTCGCAACAACATTATCTATGTGCTTCGTCCAGGAAAGCTCATTGGTTATCCATAGGCCCAAATATTTGTACTCTCTTACCTCTGATAGAGATACGTTGTCAACATTATATGCAAATTGAAGAGGTTCTTTCTTATGTGTGATTCTCATAAAAACAGTTTTTTCAAAATTAATAGACATTTGCCATTGTTCGCACCAAGCAGTGACCTTTGCCAGGTCATTATTTAGACGCACCTGATCATCAACAGAAGATATCTTTTCATACAAAATACAGTCATCTGCGTAAAGTTTCACGGAAACTGAAAGTTCTGCGACTATGTCATTTATAAATAATAGAAATAAAAGTGGTCCCAAAACTGATCCCTGGGGGACTCCAGACGCAACCTCTGTATTGTTAGAAGTATTGTTTAAGGTGACAAATTGGTGTCTGTTAGTAAGATAGGCTCTGATCCATGTAAGTATCTGTTCATTTTTTATATAATACCCTAATTTATGGATTAATTTGTTATGTGATACCTTGTCAAATGCTTTACGAAAATCCATGAACACAATATCTGTTTGCTTCCCTTCATTAATTGTCTGTGCGAGATCGTGAACAGTCTCAACTAATTGAGTACATGTAGAAAAGCTGCGCCTGAAACCATGTTGGACATCTGTAAGTACCTTGTGCTCTTCTAAGAAACCTAATATATGTTTGTGAATTATATGCTCTAAAATTTTGCATGATGTAGATGTAAGAGATACTGGTCGGTAATTGTCTATGTGTGTTTTTTTCCCGGATTTATGTAAAGGTTTGATTTCGGCCGTCCTCCAGTCATCCGGTAGGGAACCATCGCGCAAAGATCTGGTGAACACGACATACAGATACTTAGCGCACCATTCCGCATAACGCTTTAAAAAGGCGTTTGGTATTTTATCTGGTCCTGGAGACTTTTTAGTATCAACGTTCAATAGCAAATTAAAAACGCCGCTCTCAGAAATGACAACGTCAGATATAACAGGAAGCGATATAGAAAAGTTGGGAAGGCAACCATTATCTTTGGTAAATACCGACTGGAAGAATTTGTTAAAAGCAGAACAAACGACAGTCTCATCACTTACACATTTGCCGTCTATCATGAACCCACTGGTAGAAGAAGATTTAGGTGTGATTTGGCGCCAGAATCTCTCGGGAGACGTTTTAATAAACGAAGGCAGGATCGTTCCGCAATATTTTTCTTTGTCGCAAATTATTTTCTGTTTTAGTTGTTCTGAAGTGCCTTCTACAATAGATTTTAAGGTTACATTTGTTCTTGCTTTCACTTTTAACCTTTTAAGCCTTCGCTGTAAGCGTAACGTCTCGCGAGAAATCCATGGGTTACGGTGCACAGAAGATTTTGCAATTGTGGGAACGAATCGTTGGATACATTCAGAGACAATTCCCTTAAAAGAAAGCCACAAGTCATTTACATTGCAAGTGCTGTTTCTGAAGTCATCAAAGTAGAATGCAAGCATATCCAGAATAGATTCATCATCAGCACGAGAAAAATTGGGAAACAAATGAACACCGTTTTTGTGATCAGGGTAGACATTTGACAAGCTCAACAAGACAGCTTTGTGATCAGAAATCCCGTTTGTGACTTCACAGGTTATCGCATTTCGGATGGCGCCACTTACAAAAAATAAGTCCAGAATTGAGCCTACGGCTCCCTGTACTCTCGTGAAATTATTTACCATTTGCAGTAAGTCAAACGTGAATACAATATCAAAGATTGTGTTATCAATACTGTGAGCAGAATGCAATGATAAGGTGTGCCAATCAATGTTTGGTAAATTAAAGCAGTAGTATTCTGTCATCTGATTTTACATGGCAGTGCATATATTCCCTTAAGTTTTCAAGTACCGCAGCAGAAGAGTTTGGAGGCCTATAAAAAACACCAAGGATGAAGCGGACCTTTTTGATGTATGCTTTGCAAAAGACAGCTTCAATATCTTGCGCATCAGGCATACTAAAAAGTTGCATTGATGATTTGTACAAGATGGCCACTCCTCCACCTCTTCTGTCACGGTCACCCCGAAATGCCTTATAGCCCTTAGGAACAAACTCACTATCAAATATTTCACTGCTCAACCACGTCTCTGTAAGCATGGCAACGTCTGCATCATGCGAGAACAGCATGCCCTCAAGTTCTGCAGCTTTATTGACGACGCTACGGCAGTTTATGTTTAAGATTTTGAATGCAGGGCTGGTCTCTTTGTGGTGTCATTTATGGTTCTTCGGGATTTTATACCGTTTGTTTTTTACATTATCCCATCCAAACATATCACCGTTAATGCTTAACTTATCAAAAATGAGCTTAACGTGAGCACCATTAACCTTTTCTTGTGATGCGCTTTCCCATAATTTCTTTCTGACATCACGAATTCTTTTCGAGTAGTCTTCGCTGATTGAATATTCTGAACCTTTCAATTTCGGGCATGCCTTCATTCTATCTATCTATCTATCTATCTATCTATCTATCTATCTATCTATCTATCTATCTATCTATCTATCTATCTATCTATCTATCTATCTATCTATCTATCTATCTATCTATCTATCTATCTATCTATCTATCTATCTATCTATCTATCTATCTATCTATCTATCTATCTATCTATCTATCTATCTATCTATCTATCTATCTATCTATCTATCTATCTATCTATCTATCTATCTATCTATCTATCTATCTAATTTATCTATCTAATTTATCTATCTAATTTATCTATCTAATTTATCTATCTATTTATCTATCTATCTATCTATCTATCTATCTATCTATCTATCTATCTATCTATCTATCTATCTATCTATCTATCTATCTATCTATCTATCTATCTATCTATCTATCTATCTATCTATCTATTTATCTATCTATCTATCTATCTATCTATCTATCTATCTATCTATTTATCTATCTATTTATCTATTTATCTGTCTATTTATCTATCTATCTATCTATCTATCTATCTATCTATCTATCTATCTATCTATCTATCTATCTATCTATCTATCTATCTATCTATCTATCTATCTATCTATCTATCTATCTATCTATCTATCTATCTATCTATCTATCTATCTATCTATCTAATTTATCTATCTATCTATCTAATTTATCTATTTATCTATCTATCTAATTTATCTATTTATCTATTTATCTATCTATCTATCTATTTATCTATTTATCTATCTATTTATCTATCTATTTATCTATCTATCTATTTATCTATCTATCTATTTATCTATCTATTTATCTATTTATTTATCTATCTATCTATTTATTTATCTATCTATCTATTTATTTATCTATCTCTCTATTTATTTATCTATTTATTTATCTAGCTATTTATTTATCTATTTATTTATTTATTTATTTATCTTATCTATCTTATCTATCTATCCGCTTACGTGTTGATGCTCTCATGGTCGTTTCATTAACTTGGTATGTACGAAAATTGGCATAGTATGACAAGATTGTATGACGAACATAAATGATGTCATGCAGGTCTTGAAGCAGCCGCCTAAGTCTTGGTGTGTGCCAAAATTGGCATAGTATGACAAGTGTGTTTGACAACATAAGTGATAGGTCATGACATGAATGTCGTGACGTGCGTGTCATGTAGTGATGAAACAGCCGCCTACGTCTTGGAGCTCTCATGGTCGTTTTATTAACTCGGTATGCTCCCCGCACACAGCTTCGCGTAACATCAATTCCACAAGGCCTGAGATCTGCCGGTTTTTTTTCAAAGCTTTATTTTCATTGATTAGTGGTAACTAATTGATTAGCAGAACCGAAAAGGAATGTCAAGGTTCTATTTTTTTTTCAATTTAGAGCCGTGACTCCAGCGCGAGTTCATCAGAGTGACGTCACAGGTTTCGAAATATATTTTTCGTATGTGGTTCGTTCTGCACTCAGCAGAAGTTCTCAAAATTTGCAAAGTGCAGTAGTTGGCCCGTTTAAAATACAATGTTGTCCAAAGTTATAGGTAACAAATTAACTAGGCCCGAGCAGCCACCGTCAAATCGATGTCATCATGGCGCGCTGGTGCGACGCGCGACGTCACCACCCATCGTTCGATTATGCGCGTTTCGCGGCTTGCGAAACCTCTCTTTATGCTAATGTTATTGTGCAAAAGCGATTTATTAATACAGCTCAACCTATGTTATTACTCAGTGTCCCTCAATCAATCACACATATTGTCTTTCATTGTTTCACCTAATAGTCATATAACAGGCGCCCCTTTGGTATAAATAAAAAAGAAATATGCACTTCAAACTTCTACTCGTCGACTTGCTATAGCTTTAAAGAGAAGTTTGCTTTGCCTCTTTCCCTGGGTTTGGCGTTCGTCGTTTTCTTGCCTCTATATCTGTTGACATACATGCGAAGCCGCGAACTTGCATAAACCCATTATGCTGACCACCAAAGTAATGCGATTGGGCGCACTTCTATTGTGCGCAATGATGATCAGTATACCTTTATTGAGCGTATGGTGGTTGTCCTATGGCGGGGAACGAAAAATAAATTCCTAAATAAGACCCAAAGACAACAACTTTTCTGGCAGCAAGTGAGTATTTCTCGACCTCGCACATGGGGAACCGACGATCGTGGCTCAATCTTGCGCGCGAGGGAGGCAGCACGTGAGCGAGGGGGGCTGCGTTCTACTCCGGCAACAACTGCGTGCTTTTCGTGGCCGCGCATGGCCGGTGGTGCCCTATCTTGAGAGCGATCTGCAAATGGCTCGTATCTTTGTGCGTGTTTTGTTCTTGCAGCTCAGTTTGCGTTGCAGCGATAGACAGCTCGAAGGTGACTTCGCTCGCTGCTGCTTCCGCGATTCCTCACGCTAGAGTTTTGACAGCGAGTGTCCGCGGTCATCGAGTGTGATGTGTTGTTTGCCTGTGCGCACTGACACCATTCTGATTAATTTAGTTAGTAAGCGAATATTTCCAAGTTTACACGGCCGATAAAACTACTAACCTTACTTCGTATAACTGTCTATCAATCTTCTATCGCAATGGATGCTTTGCCTTTCGGGTGAAACTGCGACTTTTTTCTATCACCGCCACATGTTAAGATCTAGGAACAGCCTCTTACCTTCTTACGCTGATTAAACTCTCCTATAGTTTGTCTCTATATGCAGTGTTCATGTTCCTTTCGTGTGGTTTTATTATATTGATCATAACTCCCCAGTAGCCAGTGTGTTTTTTAGACGTACAGGCGCCCAAATCTTTAACTGGCGTGCGCGAGCGGGGACTTTTCCGGGCGTCAGCGCCGTATGACGGGGCGAGGCTGGAAACAGCCTAGCAGACGATTGGCCAAGCTGAGCGGGCTTAGTCCGCATGCGCTTAGCTTCAGACTGTTTCCAGCCTCGCCCCGTCACACGGCGCTGACACACCGAAAAGTCGCCGCTCGCGCACGCCAGTTAAAGATTTGGGCGCCTGTACAGGCGCCGACAAAAGTGGTATACTCCACGCAGCGGGAGCCGGAGCCACGGCAAACTGCATCGCAACGCCATCTACAGGCAGCATCTGGGATCGAGACAGCCAATGGGTGCCCTTTCTTATCTGCAAGCATGTCGCTTGACTCGTGTCAATGTTTCGTGCTTCAGCTCGCCAAAATGCCGAGCGACGCCGCTGCAGTAGCAACCTGCGTGGAGTATACCACTTTTGTCGGCGCCTGTACACGGTAGGAATTTAGTAAACGGAAAAAGAGTTGATTCTGGACATCCGGCTGTTGAAACTATTACCATTCTGCTGCAAGAGACGATGTTCTAACACACGAAATATTTCACCTAAGCTGAGGTCAAGAGATAGCTGCAATATGTTGCAATTTGCATAACCGCATGATGTGGATGCTCTGAAACGCTGGGGGTGAATGTAGTAATATGGTTATTGCTGTGATATGGTGTTGGATTCACCAATGGAAAGTATATATACAAACCACTTAAGAGAGGAATAAAGTCCACTGCGCTATATTCTCAAATAAGTTTTTATTCATAGGACAGTTTGTATACAGTAGTTAAAAGGACGACATTGCTCAGTGGTCTTACATTGAAAGACAGAGAGAGAGAGAGAAAGAGAGACTAAAAGAGACTGCAGTGCTTCTACTTTTTTTTTCTTCGCTATACCTAGCACAATTTCTCCTGCGTACCCGATGCGAGTATGACATACGCAGAACATTCTGCAACCGTATGAAATGGGAGGCTAAGTCATACTGATGTACTACCTGTGACAGCACTGAATAACTATAGCGGACTAAATGGGCAGCGCTAATCAAAGTGTAGAGTGATGAAATGACCTCTGAGAGAAAGAAGGAGAAATAAAAATATGATTGCACAACTCCACAGTTCCTTTTCCATTTCACAAGAAAGTAAATGCCGCACACTTTCCTGCATCGACTAGTTATTTTTTCAGGCAATATTAAACAAATAATATGAAAGCCCCGAATCACTGCAGAAGGAAGCAAATATCATGCGCGGACAGTCATATGATATCCCGTTGCAGTCGTGGTCTAGAAGCACTAAAAATAGGACAGATGCGAGGAATACAGCGCGCACACATGCAGACAAGCGTGATTCATACTGCATTCGCTCCAACCATACAATGTAGCCACAGAGGAGCCAGAAAAATTATTTGGACGCGGGCAAGTATATGTCGATTGTGTAACGACACGATACAGGTTGAACACTCCAGTTGGAGTGTACAACGGGAGCCCCCGTTAAAGTCGATGTGCTCGTGCACCTTACCGTACTTGTTAAAGTTTGCTTTGATGAGTCGGCGTCTCCACTGTTCGACTCAAAGTGTGGCAAAACGTTCGAGCTGTCTGCGGCAGCACAGACCGTAGGAAACCGTTCGACGGCGCGAAAGTGACCGAGCAGTGGCGCGCGATCTGAGCGGGATCCTTACGAGTCGCGGGAGACCCGGAGTCGTATAACTAATGCGGGCCGTCCAGCGCAGGTGAGCCCGCGCCGGGACGGCCCCACCGGTGCCCACCGTAGACAGGGGCCGCAATCGATGCCCCATCGACCGCCATCGACCGGCGGCTGATCTTCGCGCGCGTCGCGCACCTCAGAAGGCGAGAGCCTCCAAGTGGGTCTTTGACCAGCAGAAACCGGCGGGTTCCGCACCGCGTGCATCACGAGCCGATTCCACCACTCTGCTTTTTTTTCTTTTTCTTCACAGGCCTCGAACAAAAGGTTTATTTCGCCGTGTTTTTTGTTGTTAGACAAGCACTGGTATGTACGCGGGGTAACTGATGGTTTGTGTCTGTGTGTGGACCCGCGCAGCTACCTGCTGTTGTCTCGATGTTTTTCTGGTTTCGCGCTTCTTCATTCTGCAGTCTATTTCCGGGTCTGGGTCTCAGAAGCAGCGCATTCGCTGTTTCTGGCTTACAGCTAGAAAGGAGCAGAAGAGGCGCGACAGCGCTCGCAATGGACTTTTCCGAGATATTCGCCGTGCTCTTACGCCTCAAGTGGGCAGCAGTGCTTCGTGCGCTTCTTCTGGTTCGCTTGCTTTTCTAGCTCACGTGATTTTTTGCCAGCGTCGCATACGTGAGAGACGGGATAACCCGTGCCAGAAAATGTGACTATAGGGACCGAGGTTAAGACCACTGCAACAATGACTGAGTCGGCGAACGAAAGACCTGAGAACCGTTCGGACCGATAGCAGGAGCAGAAGCAGCTCTTTTTTATTGTTCTTTCCTTTTTTTTCTAATCTCTCTGGTCGCAGCACGAGGCACGAGACCCACGCGCCGGAGCGCGCAATGTATAAAAGGCTGCCCAGGAAGAATAACAATGGCTGCTAGAGTGTTCCCCCCCCCCCCTTTTTAACAGAAGAGCAGCAGTTCAGCGGCGCCCAAGAAACAGCGTTTGATGCAGGGCGATCTCATAGATCCGTTGTTTCAGCGGTTGTAAGTCGTTGAAAGCGGATAATGATGACGAGGGCGCTAGGAAGGCTAATTTGACCTTGTCTATCGCCACGACTTCTTCACGCCCGTTGAGGCCGATGGTAAAAGTTTATGTCCGCTTGAGTATCTTGAGAGGGCCATCATAGGGAGGGATTCATCGTAAGGTGTATGAGATGGTAGGATGCCTTCACTCCCTACGAAAACTTGACTCACTGTAGGCATGTCTTTGTTGACATGCCTGTTGATGGTAAAAGCTTACGTCCGCTTGAGTATCTTGAGAGGGCCATCATAAGGAGGGATTCATCGTAAGGTGTATGAGATGGTAGGACGCCTTCACTCCCTACGAAAACATGACTCACTGTAGGCATGTCTTTGTTGACAAAAAGATTACTAGATAATGAAACTCTACTAGGGCAAGGACGCAAGCGTGCAAATAGAAAGCGAGGCTGCTGAACATGGATGTCTGTATCGGGCGTGGCAGCAGTAGCTGGTGCGAAAAATTCACCAGGAAACCGCAACGTTGTGCCATAGACCAGCTCCGCAGCTGTGCAGCCGAGGTCTTCCTTGAAAGAGAAGCGCACAGCGTAGAAGGACAACAGGAAGGTCTTCAGCCCAAGAAGAACGATTCTGAGGGGCCGTCAAGGCGGCTTTAAGTTGACGGTGAAGGCGTTGAACTATTCTATTTGCCGATGGGTGATACGCGGTAGTATGTATATGGTGGACGCCAAGCAGGTACGCTAGTTCGCGGAAGAGATCACATTCGATATGCTTACCGCAGTCGGTCGTAACAATGCTGGGGCATCCTAAGCGCGAGATCTATCCACTGACAAACGCGGAAGTGACTGTAAGTGCCGTTATGTCATTATGCTTCAGGCCAGCGGGTATAACGTTCTACGCAAGTGAGTACGTAGCGAGCATTTCAGGATGGTGGTAGCGGGCCAACGTTGTCGATGTGGATGTGATCCAACTAGGTATCAGGTCGATGAAATGAGTGAATGGGCGATTTCATTGTGTTGTGCCATCTTGGAGCGTTGACAGTGAAGGCATTCACGAGCCCAGCGGCGCACGTCTGTGTTCACACTCGACCACACAAAGCTAGAAGTAATTAGACGCTGGGTAGGAGGAACTCCGGAACGACTTGCGCAGTGCCGCTTGTCGAATACTTGATCGTGGAGTCGGAATGTCACGAGTGGGCGTGTCCGACCTCTTGACACGTCGCAAGTGATAGTACCTAAGAAAATGGAAGGGGCACGTCGGACAGCGCTAATGACGTAGCGAAGAGCGGGAGGTCCCGAAGCTCGACGTCTGAACGCGGCGCCGTGGCAATTTCTTCTAACTCCAGTGTGGTCGTGGATACTGCATCGATACGGGAGAACGCATCTGTGGCTGCGCTGAGTGGGCCTTCAATGTATGCCCATGGTGAACTCGGAGATGAAATTGAGGTGCCGTATCTCTCGTGGAGTATAAAAGCGAACGTCAAAGGCTTGTGATGCGTGAGGACGTGAAAGCTTGTTCCTTCCAGCAGGTGTCGGAAATGCCGAGCTCCCAGGTATACCGCAAGCAGCTCGTGAAGGAACGTGCTGTAGCGCGTTTTTCCAGGCTTCAGCGTCTGAGAGAAAAACCCGAGTTGGCACCAGGAGTTACGCTGGAACTGTTGTAAAACGGCACCCACAGCCGCAACAGATGCTACGGTGATACGACGCATTTGTGCTACATGTTGAGGATGCATCAGGATGGCATCTGCCAGTGCGTTTTTGGCAGCTTGGAAGGACTCTTCGGCGTCGGACAACCAGGACAGTGAAGCGGACGCAAGTTTAGTGATCTTGAGAAGCTCGGTCAGTGGCTTAATAATTCTGGCGATGTTATGAAGAAAACGGTGGTGAAAGCGGGGCAGCCCAAGGAACTCACGGAACTTTCGCAGTGACGTTGGGCGAGGAACTAACGGAAGGCTTGAACTTTCTTTCCCAACGATCTGATTCCTTCGGGAGTGACGCGGTGCCCGAGGAACTCAGTGTCGTGGACGCCAAAGACACACGTTGCAGGGTTGATGCGAAGGCCACGTTCCTGAAGCCGAGAAAATAGCATGCACAAATGGTTAATATGCTGCTCGGGGGGAAAACTAGCCACCATGAGGTCATCGAGGTATGCAAAGACGAAGGGAAGTTCCCGTGTGACCTCGTTGATAAATCTGTGGAACGCCTGAGCAGCGTTTATCAGCCCGAACGGCATGCGGGCGTACTCGAAAAGCCCGAATGGTGTCGTAATTGCAGTCTTTGGGACGTCCGCTGGCTCGACAGGGATTGACGGTAGGCCTTCACTAAATATATCTTGCTGAATATAACCGTTCCAGCTAGGTTGGCTGCGAAGTCATGAATGTGAGGGAGTGGATAGCGATCAGGGATGGTGCGCGCGTTGAGCGCACGGTAGCCGCCGCACGGGCGTCAATCCGCTAGGTCGCGATTTGGTACCGTGTTGAGAGCTGAAGACGAACTGTTCGACGAAGGACGGATGATGCTCAGATGCGGCATGTGGTCGAACTCTATCCTTGCGATGGCAAGGCGGTCACCAGCGAGGCGTCTGGTTCGGCAGAACAATGGGGGGCCTGGGGTGACAACATGATGCGCGACGTTGTCATCTACTGCCAGCTCAAGATTGGAAAGCTTCGTGATGGCTGGGAAGTCTGACAGAATTGAGGCGAACGTAGATGATGGTATCTGTGGTACCGTTCTAGTGGGTGAGGTCATAGGTGCGACGATGCCTTGTATTGACATCCTGGTCGTCGAGTCCACGAGGCGGCGAGCGCGGAGTCTTACGTCTTAGGTCAGAAAATTCACGCCTGTTATGGTCATGCGTACGTATGCAACAATGAACACCTATCGGAAAGTGTGTCGGAGACCCAAGTCGATGGTAAAAGAGCGCTGGCCATATGTGGGGACAGAAGAGCAGTTGGCTGCTTGAAGGGGCGCGGTGGCATGCTGCCGGTCTAGCCGCGGGGCAGGAACGACGCTGACCTCTACATTTTGTTGGAACCTCAGTGCTGACACCCGTTACTGCAGTCGCACCGCTGGCACGAGTTGTTGCAAATGGGTCGCAAGCCCCAAGGGTAGCGTTGGCCTGGCGGCCTGGGGCACAACTGGAAGCATCCGAAGGTCCTGGCAAAGCATGAGTCGACTGCTAACAGAACAACTTGTTTATTCTAGCATCGCAAAAGAGCGGCCGGTCAGGTCGACCGAAGTGGAGAGACGGGAGAGCACGTTACTCAACAGAAGGAATCGGAGCCTCTCTCCTGGCGTCCGGGGACAGCTGCTTTTATACTCGCGGAGTTGAGTGCAAGAAGGAACGTCACGGGACGAGGTCACATGACAGCGAGGCACGGACACGCTGAGAGACATGTTGAGACGAGTGTGGTGTCGCATCAGCCGGGCCGGCGCTGGTCAGACCTGCTCGCTTCACACTTGGGGAGCTCCTCTCCCGGCTGCCGCGCTTTGACAAGCGTGGGCACACGCACACACGAAGACACGTGGCACTGAAACATGCCTGGACGCGCTTGGCGGGGATGCGTTGCGGCAGCTCCGAACGGGCCAAAATGTCCGCCGCTTTGAATGAAGCCCGGCGTCCGTTGCATCCGCGCCGGCTATACCGCGCGTCGTAGGCGAAACGTAACAATTTGTGTCCACGGGAAATTGTTGTATGGTAGTCCTGTCAGTGACGTAGAATAGGCGGCTAGTCGTACCACGAAGGTCACCGGCTGCCATCAGGGACTCTGTCGCATATTTCCCTGCCAGCTGCAAAGGGAACAGCACTGACGGCACTGACGTGAATGGATTTGTTGTCATAATAACAATATGCGCCGCGATGACGGCAAGAACGGGAGCTGGACCGAGAAGGGAATCTAGAACGGCAATCGCGGTCGCGCTGACGATGGTGGGGCGATGACCGTAGTGCAGTAGTGGTCTCAGTAGGTTCAGTAATAATTTGCTCAAGGCGCGACTGCCGATCTTCCAGGTGCGGCAGCCGAACGGCCGTTGTTCCCACAGTGCCTCTTTCTGAATAAATAGTGATGCGGTCGGCCAGCGCTGCACGATTGCCGAAGTACACGTCTTCTGGTGTGGTAGTCAAGTCGACCACGAGATTCTGAGGCAGGCGCTGAAGAACCAGCTCACGCAGCAGCGGGCTGTTTGCGTCTAGCCTACAGTCACTGAGGAGCCGCAGCATACGACGTAAAGTTCCGATGGTTGGCGAGCTCCTCTTCGTTGAGATGCTGCTGGAGGCACCAGCGCACAGACACGGACTTGCGTTGCAGCACCGTCGTTTCGAAGAAGGCACTGAGGGTAGTGTCCTGGGGTGCGTCCTTAACGTCTTTGTGACTTTATATGGTTGTATGGTTTATATAGCGAGACAGCCGAGACAGCGTAGAGGAACCTCGCATGGCCGAACGTCGAAGGTGGCCTCCACCTGCGTAAACCAGGCTGCAGGATTTTGTAGCCAAAAAGACGGTAGTTGAATCTGCACAGTTGCGAGGCCCTTTGCGCTGGTCGTCTCTCTCACTTTCGTGGCTTGGTTCATGACGTCGTGCTCGCCATACAATCACGTCTGGGTCACCACGATATAGGGACTGAGCTTACGTCTGCTACAACCATGAGTAAGTCGGCGAGCGGAAGACCTGAGAACTGTTCGGACCGATAGCAGGAGAAGAAGCAGCTTGGTTTCGTTTGGTTTGGTGCCTACGGATATGGCTCAACCCACTACGCAGGATCGGCCATGAATCGGGAATGTTTTAAATGTGTAGAAATAAAAAAATTCTTGCAGAACGATTCGACGATGACTGCCTAATCCCTGGCATGCTGGTACGCTTTCTGCCGCTTGCGGCAGGCCACGCGCGTTTTTGAGACTAATTGTGGGCGTGTCTTTACGCGTGCAGTGCTACCGCTGCGCCATCCTGTCGTCCACGTTCTTGGGTCTTTGCGTACGTGTACAAAATCAGCCATACCAGTGTTAGCCAAGGCCTCTGCACGCCGTGGCGTCAGATGTGTAACGTTCTTTCAACCGCAGGCGCTACGCAGTATGTGAAATTACCAGTAAACAACGGTTCAATTAACTTTCGTTTGCTGCCTCATTGCATCAAGGCAGCCAAAGTCGAGGCCCTCGCTATGCTATGAGCGAGAAGAACAAAGTGAACCGAGGGGCTCAATTTTCTCTTAGTCACAACCATATAAAGAACCACATATCTGTCAGAGTTGCATGCGATGTCTGCAGTCATCAAGAGAGCAGCAATCACTTATATGTACTGTACCGCTATGTTCGACTGGTCTTGTCGAGACAATGCCGTTCGTCCGTTCGTTGTACGTTCGTCCCGTTTCCGCCGAGGAAATACTTGAACACCGAGCTCACTGCTCGTCAGCCCACTCAGCAATCATGGTATTTTTGTCTGTCTTAAAGGAGACTGGCTCTTTCGATTGCGTTTGTAATCTTCCCATTCCGCTTCAGCCCTACTACTGCCTAGGATAATCAAGATGACCTTTTTCTGGTTAGCGTTTCTGCCTTCCTCCTTTGCTGCCTTTCTCCCTCTCCAGAAAGAGTAAAGCTGCCACTCGCAGATGACGCTCTTGATGGGATGCAAAACCTTTCGCAAGACGACTGTTGACGAGATCATCGGCACCGCGAACACGCACGTGTTCTAGCAATCATGGCATCGATTCCCAAGGGAGTGGCACCAAAAAAAGAAGACGTAAACAGGGCCGTAGCACGCTCTGTGCAGTGCCCACTCACACCGACGACGGCCTCGGGAGGAGCACGCTGTGATCAAATCTAGGGGCTTCTGGCCCGCATATTGCTCAGAAAAAGAAAAGTTCGGGAGGCGGTTATGTTTCAGCGACAAAAAACAGGGCTGTCTCGACGGTGGACTCCGTGTTTGCTGAAAGTTCAATATCCCGCTGGAAGCATTCACCGGGCCCTTTACCCCTTTCCCCAGCACAGGGTAGCCAGCCGGTACTTACACTGGCTAACCTCCCTGTCTTTCCCCTCCTTTGTCTCCTCCTCTCCTGACAGGCTGGCGCTGTAACGTTGAAAACGTGCCTGCGAGAAGACGACAGAAACCGGGTTCTTTTTTTATCCTGCTATGTCTGGCTCGCCTTTTCCTCACGCGATTGTGAAGTCCGTCTGTTAATTCGGCCCTTTTCCTTCTTTGTTTTGGAAAAGAAAATGTGACGTTGAGGAAACATACCAAGAACGCCAATTTTGTAAACTGGAAGGCACGACGCATGAACATGAGATGATCACGCAGTGCCATTTTAATGAGCGTTAATGATGTTTCTATGGTCATGTCACGGTGCCCGCTGTCCGGATTTACTTTTGAAACACCAAGTTAAAACTGCTTCACGAAATGTTTTAAAAACCGTTTAGAAGCCCGTGTAAATTCTAAGAAACATGCTGCATGAAACAGTGCGAGTACATTCCGGTCCAAAAGAGGAAAGAAGGCTGGCTCTGAGGGTTGAAGTGCAGAAGCTAATACGCGGAGCGACGGAGGATAGATAGCAAAGATTACTTATAGTTTAACGTACACCAAACGCAAGTACTTTGAGGCTCGCTACGATGCGTTTCCCTGGCAGGCCTTTAGGTTAAGATACGGTAAAAACAATATATAAAAAAAGAAAAACTTAGTGCAAATGGCGCCACTTGGTTCCTCGTGTCTTCATGTCCAACCTGCGCGAGCAAAGACTATCAATTAGCGCACCTCCTGTTGTCTGTATGTCGACGCGTCTCTCCGGAGTTAAAGAAGCTAAAATCGCAGAACTATCTAAGAAATAGGTGTGCTCGCCGCTCATAACTTATTGTTAAGCTGAGCTGAGACGAAGTGGAAACTTAATTCACTATTTATCGACGATCAGCGACTGCGAGAGCGCAGTCATAGGGACAATTCGCACTGAAGTCTGAGCCAAAGGTACCACCATGTTTGAAAACGCTGTTTCTTAGCGTACGTAAATATTCCGTACGTTATGCTATCAGAGCATATGTAAGTCGCAGAAACCCAATTGCGTACTGGAGCATACACAGTGTGAAGAATTGTATTTATTTACATACGAAAGGCGCTTACGTTTGCTTAAGACTGCTATTCTAAACCTATGTGCACTTCTGCGAAGAGGAACAGATGCAAGTGGGGCGGCGTATAAATGCAGTCTAAATAATTATGTTGGTTAAGTGAGCACAAATCATATATAAGCTAAGGAAATATTGGAAAGAACACAGTGGAAACTGACATTGGAAAGGTAAGGCCTGCCTATTCTCCACGTGCGAGTTTGCGTGCGTGTGTCTGTGTGAGAGAGAAAAGGAAAGAGATAAATTAGAAGAGAGGATTTAAGGCAGGTAATTTATTTGAGGAGATCTGAGAAAACCAGCAAAAAAATTGAGACGCAAACCCGACGGAAAGAAGACACACCACAACGATGGACTAGCAACTGACATATATTTGAAAAACGAATCAACTCTTGAACGTCAACCGCCGACGCATGCGCAATGCTCTTAGCAAGGTAAAACATTTTTTTTAAATTGAAGAACACACCCATGTTGCCCTATCTATTTCTACTTTCCACTTCCTTGTCATTCCGTTTTTAAAGTAATCGTTTTAGAAAAGCCATCTCGTTATCACTCAGAGAGATAAAAGGAACACTTATGCATTTTCTTCCTCTTGTACACTGATTGATATGAAACACCCTCAGGTATTTCTCTTTCGGCTTTCGTCATGCCCCTGCCAAGAGTCGTCACATTTTCAAAAAGTTGTTGACGAGCTCCTTGCGAGTTGGTCAACGCACAATGTTCACGCATCCGGTCAATGACGCATCGGCATGTTTGACTGTGCACCACTTTTTGAAAATGCGACAATTCTTGGCAGGGGCATCACGAAAACCGAAAGAGAAATAATTGAGGTGCTTTATATCAGTGTGCAAGAGGAAAAAAATGCATCAGTGTTCCTTCCATCTCTCCGAATGATAAATCTTTTCTAAAAGGCTGAGCTTTAAAGGGCCCCTCACCAGACCCGACAGCAAATTTTGGTTATACGCTGCAAGTTGTTACGTGTCCTCTAGGGAGCGTTCTGCCGCAAAAATTTTTCAAGTCTGCTCATTAAAAGCCGAGATAGAAACATTTCAGTGCCGCGAACCCATGATTTCAGGAGGTGAGCTCCACTGCCAAGCAAGACGCTCTCTCCACTATTCTACGCAAGCGAAATTCCTTCCCTGCGTTCTGCCATACCAGACCTCGAGGCTCGCGTCACGCATACGTCACAGGCCATGCCTTCATTTTTATTCTCCTCGCTTCTTTTTTTCCATGCGCTACGCAATTACGCTGACCGCGCCACGCGCGAGCTGTTGTCTCGTTCGCGCAGCGTACGATTTTGCGCGCTGTGCACAAGGAAACATGACTAGCGGTATAATTCAGTGCTACACGAATACTGAGGAACAATAAGCGGATCGCAGAGCGTGATCACGCGTTGGAACACGGTAGAAAACGGATTAGTTTCGGTACCTGTGCACGTGACTGCACGACCGTGAGAACAAGCGGACGAAACGCAAGTACATCGCTCTTGTTTCGGTGTGAAGTAAAACAAAAAAAAATGCAGACATTCTGTGTGTGTGTTTTATTATTTCGCTAAACCTCAATTCGTCAATTCAAGCAACAGATCCCACGAATAACAGATGGTGCCTTGAATAATTCTCGAAGTCACGGGTCCCCACGAGCTACGTCACACTGCGGGCACGATTACGTAGGCGCAGCAGCCCCATTACGTCACCGTCCCTCTCCGGGCGGATTCGCCGCGAGTGAAGAGGGAAACGGCGTTCGGATTGAAATTTCAGGCATTTCCGCGGCGCACAGCGATGTAATTCTTTGCAAACACGATCGTTGGCGCCCATTGTATGATCTGCGCGAGTCAGCTCAAAATGGCCAGACCTGGTGAGGGGCGCTTTAAGGATAAGGAAGTAGAAAGCAGAAATTGATAAGGCAAAATGGCGTGTTCTTCAATTTAATTTTTTTTTACCTTGCTAAGAGCATTGCGCATGCGTTGTCGGTTCATGTTCCAGAGTTGATTCGTTTTTTTTTCTTTTCAAATATATGTCATTTGCTAGTCCAGCGTTGTGGTGTCTCTTCTTCACGTGGTGTTTGGGTCTCAGGTTTTTCACTGGTTTTCTCAAGTTTCAATATGAACCAATTGGCCCAGCAAGCAGCACTTCTGCAGTATATTTGAGGAGGTTCTGTTTCGCCGTCCTGATATTGCTAGTGTGGAATTAACGGTCGTTAACTCTTAAGCCAGCCTGGGGCACGTGTTGCGTGCAGATTCAAAAAATAAAAGGGGGTGGGGAGGAAGGTCGTAATGTAATCCCTTCGTCATATACGCTACCAGGATCAGCGAAGAAAGCAGCTGTTCAAAAGAAACTCGACGTCTCGGGCACCTATGGGGTGAATTAAAACCAGCTCGCATTCAACTGCAGGAAAAGCTCCGCGCGAGCAGACGTACCTGATTAGATTGCTATATGGTATCAGTTACTGTAACCACTTGAAACAATTCGGCGGATTTACGTGCCAAAACCACGATATCATTATGTGGCACGCCGTAGTGGGGGACTCTGGATTAATTTCGACCACTTGGGGCTCTCTAGTGAGCCCCGAATGTACGGTACGCCGGCGTTTGTGCATTTCGCCTCCATATAAATTGTAACCACTGAAGGATTTAGTGCTCCGAGCGTTTTCTATGAGAAAAAGGAGTGAGCGTTTATTCTGAGAGCTTGTGATTCCCAGAATTTTGTTCATATTTAGCGCCTCAGCGATGTTGCTGTTTTCGGTCGCTTCTGTTTCTGCTAGTCACGTGCGTTGAAGAAGAATGTGGGAAAGAGCCCTCTGAATCATCTTGCATCCTGTTAAGATGTATTATTATTTCTTTTGTGTGAAAGCTGCATATTATGTACAGTTTTATTCCAGATTTCAGCATTATTATTTTTTTTTGCAGTGCTACAGTTGTATAAAGCATCGATGAATTTATTGTCATGAATGCCTTAGGGAATTATCATTGTTCAGCGTGTACACACATTTTTGTATTTCCACGCTCTCACTGTATGCCATGTAAACGGGGGCTCGAAGCTTCTCAAGAGGATAGATCCACTTCTTTTCGAGCCCTCGTCTTCCACAAAACAACAGATTTGTGGATGGAATAAAATTTTTTGATTGATTGATTGATTATGTCCATTAATAGTGAGCACCACTTGAAGTGAAGATATGCGTTCACCACAAGTTGTGCGGACAACTTGGAAGATGCGATTGCAGAGGAGATAAAAACTGCATATAGTCAGCACGTAAGCACACTTTGCAGCTGCGTGTTCGTCATCAGAACAGTGAAATAAATCATCTGAATTATACACCAACGTGGAAGGAGTATGGCATAAGCCGAAACACAATAAACAATGGTGTGCTTGACACAGACGACTTCTCATTGGAGGTATTTGCAACTTCTGGATAACTGAAAGTTCCAAAGATCGTTTATTCCAGTCGTCGATACAGCGGAATGAGTTCTCTTTCGTCGTACGGTGCGATCGCTCTTCCAAGATACGTCGCTGTTGGTCAAACTACGCGAAAGGAAGGCGCCCGGAGGCGAAAGAATAATGAGAAAGCTGTTGACATAAAAGCCAGCCAGCAATCTGATGAAGGGTTGCCATGATGGCGTAGAGCGCTGTGGCGGGAACGCCGGTCAAGTGACAGTGGTGGGAAGAGAGTGACGACAAGGAGGAGCTGGGCGGAATCGAAATCTGGGAGATAGTGCCGTCAGACGACTGCACAATGAAGGCAGAAAAGGCGGCCGCAAGAGGAGAGGCGTGCGGACAAGAGGCAACGGGCCGCCGAAGCAGCGCGGGAGGCTTGCGCGGGAGAGAGGACCAACGCACTCACGCGCCGGACGCATGCTGCCACCGCGCCCACTCTTGGGCACGGGGACAACGAGCGAAGGCGTATGTATGTACAGGCCGGCGGCACTGTGGGCTACAGCGGGCGGTGGCAGCTCTGCTTGCCGCTATGGTAACGGCCGGCCACAACACTATCCTCACCTTTTCGCCGTGATCGAAGCGCCGTGGCGCGACGCCGTCTGCTTTACTGCGGGCGCCGACAGGCCCGCAGCCGCGATCCCCCGGCGACAAGTCCGGAGTCGCGCGTTCGGAGCCGCGAATTTCGGCGGCAAAAAAGCGCTGAACCCAATGGGGAGAGTGGAAGGCCGGACACACTTCATGTTCCGATCCTCTCTCTGCTTCTTTTTGCTGTTTGTTTGTTTCTCGCGACGTTCTTGTTCCTGTGTCATCACGCACCTGGTTAAGCATCTTCGCTATTACTCTCGTGGCGTACGTCTTCGAAGCCGATCTTGTACTACCTTTCTTTTTTTTCATTTCTCTAGACGAAAAACATTCGAAAAAGTGTCTGTGGCAGATAGCGCAACGCCGTATAAGATGGCATGAATTATTTGCGGAGACGGTAACTGCCCGCGCGAGAACCCACGATGTGCACTGTGTAAATTGTGAAAATTTCTCGTATCAAATTTTAATTTGTTACTTCAAAGCACACGCTCCAAATGCATTCTAAATATGGTCAGTGCTTGACGAGAGTTGATTCAGCGAGGGTCCGGTTTAGAGGCATCCGTCGCCGAAATTGATGAAAAACACGCCATTGGCTTTGCACTTGTTTTCTCGGAAATACTTCATTGCACACACTGGTCGAAAAAGCAAGCCTTTGTAGTTTGGTGCGCAAATTAGCCCGTGAGTACACCGTGCTTTGGCAGACGGCACGAAGCCCCACCTCCAAGCCCCCGTGCACTTGCGCCGCTCGGCTTCGATGCGCGGCCGCGGCGTGCACGCTGGCGTTCCGCGGAGTGCGGCCATGCTGCGCCGTGTTCGTAATAATAATAATATTTGGGGTTTTACGTGCCAAAACCACTTTCTGATTATGAGGCACGCCGTAGTGGAGGACTCCGGAAATTTTGACCACCTGGGGTTCTTTAACGTGCACCTAAATCTAAGCACACGGGTGTTTTCGCATATCGGCCCCATCGAAATTCGGCCGCCGTGGCCGGGATTCGATCCCGCGACCTCGTGCTCAGCAGCCCAACACCATAGCCACTGAGCAACCACGGCGGGTATCGTGTTCGTACTAAGTGTGGACGACCCTGTACATGAAAGAAGTAGCCATCTCCTCATGTTTACTATGGTAAAAGCTGCATTTCATTGCCTAAGCGCAAATATGAAGATAGAGCTACGTGTCGTATACATTGCCGTGTTGCTGCTGCGTCGTCAGTGTTCGCGCGATCTTGACGAATTCGAAGCACAACTGCAACGTTGCTTTCCGCCGTCTGTGACAGCACACAAGTCTAGATTTAGTGTCAAGTTTCTCGAAAGTGGACCACAAGAATATGGGTAAACCACTTCTGTAGTGTTCTACGTGCCTTGGATTTCATATTCAGGACGAATATTTTGAGCAATCGCTTCCAGAATGAACTTTAAAAAAAGATTGAAGTCAATGTGGTATTTAATGAATGTACAAAGGGTCTTAGGAGGGTATATACTTGTCATATGTAGTGAAAGTGACATTCATTAATCGAGCAAAGCAGCTGAATTAGCGGTATTGTTATGGATCAGAAAAGAAAAAAGGAAAGTAACATACTTCACGAAGTAGTTATGAGACTGTTTTCACAAGAACAATAAGTCTGCTTTTTTTACTTTTTTTTCCCTCGAAGGAGGAGCACCAAGAAACAATTCTCCACGGCTTCACAACACGTAGCAGGGCCGGTTATAAGCCTATTTGTCGTACCTATAGCTTCAATAAAGGTCGTACCCTATCTTTAAAAGCGCATTATCACTGATAACAAAATTTAAGATATGCTCAAGTTATTGGCAACGTGTTTTGTTCTCGATCAGAACGAGAATGATCTGCAGTGAAAATTTTTTTTTATTCAGGTGTCGATATTGACCAAAGAAATTTTGAACTGCCATGCAATATCTTAGGCATTCCCAAATCATGTCTGGCAGATTATCAGTTATCTGCCGGTAATGATTTTGCAGTGCCTAAGATATTCTATGGCTATTCAACATTTTGTTGGTCAATATTGACATTTGAATAAAACAATTAATATGCCGGTCATTTTTTGTGAGTCCTTGAAAAGTATCCCTGTAAAGCTATTTTTGATTTCATTGATTCTCAGGTTCAACGTGCCAAAGCAACACTGGGGCTATGAGAAACGCCGTAGTGGAGGTCTGTGGAATAATTTAGGCCACCTGTTGTTCTTTAACGCGCACCTAAAGCCAACTACACGAGCATTTTTTGCATTGCGCCTCACTCGAAACGCGGGCGTGGCGGCTGGGAATCGAACGCGTGGCCTCGTGCTCAGCAGCAATACGCCATTTCCACTGAGCCACTGCGCCGCGTGAAGTGTATAAAGCAACGCATTCCTCCAGTACTAGCTTACGTGGCTGAAGGTTAACAACGAAACTTGCGCAGAAGCTAATGACTGCAGCTGAGCTAAGGATTAGAGAGCAAACGAGTGTGGCTGACGTATTAGTGGAAAACAAAAGTAGACTTAGGCCATGTACTGGGCGCAGAAAAGATTAGCGGTGGACTACTGTTAGAGCATCACAGTGGGTGCAAAGGGAAAAGAAACTCGCTATAAGATTAGAAGGTGTTATGAGATTTGGAAAATTGCAGGTAGAGGATAGTGTGAGCTGGTGCATGACAGGGTATTTGAAGATGACTGGGAGAGGTCTTCATCATGCAGTGGACATAAATTAGATCACACTTAGTCGGCCTTTAGTTTCACATTGTGTACTGCTGCATGTGCTTCGAATGAACAAGAGCGCGGTTGATGCCCGGACACGGCCGCGCCGCCACGGAAGTTAGCTGAGTTGTATGCGTACATCAACCGCGTTGAGAACAAGCTCAGAAGCCAGAAGGAGCACACCAGACCTTACGTGAAATGTGCGACTGGCGTTGTATATGAAATACCGCAGTAGTGTGGAAAGACCTGTGTAGATCAAGCTGGAGGCGTGATCAGCGGCCGAGCAAGGGAGCATGAATTACCAATAAATAACAAAGGCAATACGCACTTACCTGCTCACTGCATTGCCGGCAAGAGTGAGCCACGGCGTCGTGAGATAAAAATACTGGGCAGAATTAGTGTCACGTTGGCACAAGAATTGTTGGAGGCTTTCCAAATTAAGAAAACAAGCATGAGCTGCATTAGCTATACGTCTGTTTATCTCTTCCAAAACGTGTTCCAACCGTTTGACACACTGAGACACTTTTTTGACGTGCTACTTCACGCATGCGCAGGTGTTGGATTACTGTGACTTCACTCTACGAATAAACAGTTGACATTTAGCACTCACTCTGTTTCTTCTTACTCCCTACTACTAAGTCTTTGCTTCCACGTCGTGCTAATATGTGATCCTTGGTCTATCTGGAAATGCGCAGTCGCAAATCCTGTTTCCATTGGTTCATCAGGAATGGGAAAGGCAGATCGAAATAGGTCGGGAAGCTACGGGTGAAAAGTGGTTCAGAAACAGTTGTCACTCACATCAACAAGGGTGATTATGGGAGCAGCGTTTGAAACGCGACTATGTGAGGAGGGAAAAAACGTTGGGACAGAAAAAATAGTGTTTTTAATTAACATGACACAGAGTTTTATTCATTCAACTAAAATAAAATTCCTAATCAACTTTATATACGCGTGGCGACAAAAGAAAAGACTATTTTACTTTAGCCTTATCTATAAGTACCTTTCATCAGCGCCCAGCATAATAGGGGGCGTTAACGCCGCTAACATTTACAATGCGATGCAGCTATTAAAGTGTGCAGAATGGCGTCATCGAAAAGTTCATCTATTAAAATGCGCCCCACACACACGGTGTGTTTTGCTTGCCGACGTTTGTCTGAATTTGATGGCGCAGATAGTTTCATCCTTGTACGGCGACGCTGTTAGGCTCTCGTTGGTCGGCATTTTTCGCTTCAATGTCGGTGGACACAAATTTGGGCCGATCCCGGAGGTAGTGCAATACCGGGCTGACCCGAGGCGGACGTGAAGCAGGCTTGAAGCAGACAGAAAAATGAAGCGAAAAGTGCGTACATTCTTTGGAATCACGCATAAAATATACAGAACAGCATTCGTTTCAATAAAGATTCATAATACAAAAAAGGGACAAGGCGTGCAGACACGGACGCAAGAGAAGTGGACAACACGAACGCCGACTATCAACTGAAGGAAGCACTGAGGCGAAAAAAGAAAGACACAAAACTCATCTGCGCATGCTCTGGAATGGTAGCACCACGTGTCAATCGGGTACACGTGCCGGTCTACGTGAGAGATCACTGTTAAGGCAATTGATCTCTTCATTATGTAAGGTAATCGAAGGCTGACTCACGCACGCACTTCCACCATTACGGATATGCCATGCCTCGACCGTAAGAAGCGTATCTTCATTCTTATACCTGTACAGTATCACGCATTCATCTAACTCAGGCCTGAGTTAGATGCGCGATACTGTACGGGCATAAGAATAAAGATACGCGTCTTATGGTCCAGGCATGGCATATCAATAATGGTGAAAGTACGTGCTTGAGTCAGCCTACGATTACTTTACATAACGAAGAGATTGAATGCCTTAACGGTTACCTCTCAGGTAAACGGGCACGTGTACCCAATTGACACGTGGTGCTACCATTCCAGAGCATGCGCGGATGAGTGTCTTCTTTCTTTTTTTTTTTCCTCAGTGCTTCTTTCAGTTTATAGTCGGCGTTCGTGTTGTCCACTTCTCTTGTGTCCGTGTCTGCACGCCTTACCCCTTTTTTTTCATAACGAAGCTTTACCAACTAACTCAGCTTTCTGTCGTTCTGAGTTTAAATAAAGAACAAGCACAAAACAAGCATCCAGACCACATAATTGATAATAAGGTGCAGCTGATAACAATGCGAAGCACGTAACGCTCCCCGCATAAGTTTCCCGGTAAAGATTACTGTTGAGCAAGCTGCCGAAGCGACAACAGCTTGCGACGGGGAAGTGACGTCACTAGCCTTTCGTATATAAAAGAACCAGCCTAGCAACTGATTTTTCAGCACCTCTATGAGTAGGCAACGCATGAGCGTTGAATACGAGGGGCGCCAAAGGGAAAAAGAAATGACTAGCAAATACGACCGGCGGCGCCATGCCGTCAAAATTACCATTACTCCCAATACTCTAAATTACCATTACTCTAAACCAATAAAGCATTGCATGCCCCGCTCAGCAGTTGTAGTGGTGGTTTTCAACAACTTCGCTTGACATCCACTTTCGCAGGGGCGGGATGGAGAGTCAATTTTTTCTTGACCTGTTCAGTCAAAAGTAGTGAGTAATGACCGCCCGATAATTGTTTAGCTGTTCTCGTGCGGCTGCGCTGGCCGACGGGCTTGGCGTCCGACGATGGGACCAGCACGACACACCCAAAGCTTTCGTCGTCCTCTAAAGAAATTATGTGCTGTGCAGGGGTGCGATTTCGACAACCTTACGGCTGACCTTTTGCTACATCGCTTTCCGCGATGAAATCTCGAAACGCCAACCAAGTCGAATAGCGGGGCGTTGAATATACAGCTGTAATGTCAGGTCACCAAAACAAATTTCGCGCCTTCGAGAACAAAATGACCTCACTTCTGTTTTAACAGATATGGCGTCACATTTTTTTTTCTTCTGCCGGAAGTATTCCCTCGTCACACTGATGGCGCTAAGACCCATGAAGCTCGCCCAACGTTACTAGAACCAACTAGCCAGACCACATAATTGATAATAAGGCGCAGCTGATAACAATGCGAAGCACGTAACGCTCCCCGCATAAGTTTCCCGATAAAGATTACTGTTGAGCAAGCTGCCGAAGCGACAACAGCTTGCGACGGGGAAGTGACGTCACTAGCCTTTCGTATATAAAAGAACCAGCCTAGCAACTGATTTTTCAGCACCTCTATGAGTAGAAGGGGAACTGGAGGTCTTGATGATTTTGGCTTCTAGCGCGAAGTGAAACACGGACACAGAAAGGAGCAGACAGGACGAGCGCTATTCTTGGTTTGTTAATCATGATCTCATAAAGCCAACAGACAATGAAGCCAAGGAAAGCATCGGAGAAATTAACTGTGGTTTAAGTTAGAATATAGAAAATAATCAAAAAGAGGGGAAATGAAAGTGGTCGAAAAGATTATTGTGGCTGGTGGAAGCCGAACCCACAACAGCAGCATTACGTGTGCGTTGTACTCCCAATTGTTCTACGGCGACGGCTATCAATTTGTCTACTAACTTGGGTATTTATGTTTTACTAGATCTAGCCCTAGGAGTGTTAGTCAGCGCCAAGGTGGGTGGATGTAGGGGACCAGCCAAGGTGGGTGGATGTGGAACATCCTTTTTCAGCAGTTGCTTAGGCCCTGATTCAGAAAAGAAAATGCGGAAAGAGGGTGGCCGCTGAACGTGAAACGTTAAGGCCTGTGGTGGTGCCTTATCCTACTAAGATCACTGAACTCAAGAGAGTTGCTAGGAGGCATGGTGTCCTTCTGGCGTTTTCTGCGCCCAACAAGCTTGCTAAGCTGTGCTCCCGTACTTGTGCTGACAGGCAGCGAGGATGCCAAATCGGGCACGGAAACTTCCACATCCCATGTACCACCGGCGTGGTTTATGCCTTCCCTCTCTCATGTGGAAAGACTTACATCGAGCAGACAGGGCGATGTGTGAATGAGCGACTTAGGGAGCATTATTATTATTATTATTATTATTTGTTTTCAAAACATATATACATTTCACAGGAAAGGGAAAGCGAGGAGCAGGCTGGCAACTGCCACCGGAAGGGGCACAACACCTGCCTACATACTCTTCAGAGAGAAGGGGACATAGGGGACATGGGTACATGAGCAAAAAGTAAATACTAATGCAGTCTAAGGTGCATATGTTGTTGCCCGTCTTAATTCTTGCCGCAATTGTAAACCGCGATTTGATAAGACGTCGATTCTTGGCAGAAGCATAAATGAACACGTGCGGCTAGCTTTGCAGGCTTTCCACATAAAGAAAAAAGCAGACGACTGTATCAGTGATACCTCCTTGTCCCTGTGCTCAGCCGAATATAATTTCTTGTGCGCACGTCTTCGGTAACTGGCCCTGATGTGACATGCGTATTCCATGTCTTGTGTTGCGTGCGCATGCGTGTTTAAAGGCGCACTAAAGGCAAATATTAGGTCTAGATAAAGTGATAGATTAGTGCTCAAGAATATTTAAGGCGTCAATACTATCGCGAACAGAGCCTTAATGATCGATAAATTGAGGTAAATGCAGGACATTATTAGAGACTCCCCGGGACATTCAAGCACTTGCCTGATGAGGAAAGCACTCCTCAGTGTGCACCCTTCAGTGCATTCTTCGGTCACCAGCACTCAACCACTCGTTGCAAAAAACATCCTTGTATTGTACTATAAGACGAAATAAAATGCTACTTGTTCAGTTCTATTTCATTCTTAGAAAGCAGATCTCATTGAAATTACCCTTGACAATGACGCGGGCGGTCGAATGCTCTCGTTTTCGCTCGACTCCGCGCCGGCCACGCTTGCGCGTTTCGGTAGTTTCGTTATCACGTAGTGCTGCGCTAGTTTTGCTGGCTGGGGAAACTGGCACAAACTGCAAGTAGCAGAAAACTCAACTTCCATGTAATGTCGCGGGATGCCCGAACAATCTACGCCACTCGACGAAAAAATTTGGACGGCGCTTAAGAGGAAGCTTTAGCTCGGGCCCAAATCTGACGCGGCCTATTCAAATACATGTAAAACGCAAAAACGTTTTTCTGCGATAAGCCCTGGACCGATTTTAATGAAATTTGCTTCATTTGAGATAGAAATATAAATTCTGGTGAATGTTGCAAGCGGAATTTAGATTTAGGGCTTGCATTTTTTTAAAGAGATATTCAAATATTCGATTGTTTGAAAAAAAATAGAAGCATGAAGTTTACAAATTCATAACTCTGCATCAAGAATAGATATGGCGGTTCTGTAAACGGCATCCATTAGGTAATTCAAAGCAGACAAATTCGATGTCATTTTACATTTTACGTGAATTTGTTACGTCGTGTACAAGGGTTCTGTAAAAGCTGTATTTCCATATTACTAAATTCCTTTATAATCATGTGTAACGTATTAATTTTGTCCGCTTTAGATGTACTACTACTGCAATTCGCAGAATTGTATTATCACTTTTAGTTGTTGAATTACAGAGTTGTAAACTCGATAGTTTCGTTTTCTGAAAATTTTCGATTTTCGCCAATTTTCAATAAAAAATTGTCGACCTAACTCAATAATTCGATACAAACAGTCACTACATTTTCAGTTTTTCTATTAAATGCAACAAACCTCGTCAATTTTGGTGCAGTGGTTGCCGAGAAAAACGAATTCTCCTTTTACATGTATTTAGATAGCAGCACCCGAGCTAAAGCTCCCTCTTAAGCTTCGCCTTTAAGAGTGGAACGCGATAGACATTCAAAGATCCCTGACTGCTTCTCACGCTTCCTGGCAACTGCAACGTATGTAACCATAATGCTTACCGGGAAACGCTGGCGGCAAACGCTAGGCATGAAGGTGGGCTTTCTGGTAGAAACGCGGCCTCTTGCGTAAGTCGCGATGCGGCGGAGGCGAGTATCTGTAGGTTGTGTGTAAGTCTTACTTTACGATATTTCTACGTGTTTTAGCTTGGGAAATTTAATTCAGTAGCTTCTTTGCGCCACATGTAGGGCCTGCGTATGGGTGGTTCGAAAACCTTTTTGCCGTAACGATGTTCGACGCTGGACACCGGACGCTGATGTGGTATGCCGACGCCGGATTTTCTGCGACGCAGGGCCCTTAACGCTGTCGCGTTAAAAGCAGCTGCAGCGGTGAATCCACCGCTTTGTCTTGGCTTGGTACCGCCGTCTGTCGGGAGCTGTTTTACTCACCAACGGCAGCAAAGGATGGTGATGTAGTATGCACCTTCACCACTCCCCCGGTTTGGTGGCGGGAGATTTGAGTTTCGAAAAAGGTATACGGACACTTCAGATGCAATTTACTCGTAAACTAAGTCTTTTCTTGTCACGAAACAAGCATTGCGAGGTTTCTGGAAAGGTATTTGAACAGTCCACGTCAACTTAGTATTTGCCTTTAGTGTCCCTTTAAGTGGTTAAGGGTAGATATATGCGTTGTTGTAGGAAGAATAAAGCAGTTGTTATCGACAGTGCTTGTCTGAGCTGTCCTTTGTGGGTTGTCCTGGGTGTTTGCGCTGAATTTTTTCACCTTTGTCTCTCTATGCTTCATTCTCTTGTATTAAAATGGGTTGCTGTAGAAACCTTCCAGCGTAACATAGAATCCTGGGATATTCTGTATTGCGAATAATGTTGACTTTCCCGAGCGCTGAGTAGATATATGGGCTTCAGACTTGCTTTGGTGTCCAAAGCATTTGAAGTATTTTGATTTCGGTGACGCGAGCGCTTCTTGGATTTCCGAGGTTGGAAGATTCCTCCGATACGTCCGATAGCTCTCTCTTCCACGTCGGTGTCTGGAAACCTCCCACGCTTTCCGGCCAGAGATGATGTTGTGTGCTGAAGGCTGCTGACGCTCGGCAAAGGAACATTTAAATGAGCTTATTTGGCATTTTTGTCGGTATTAGGCCAACAAGAAAAATAAATATGAAAAGAAACATGAATCGACATCAAGACGTGCGCTGGCTGGAAAAGTCTCAGGAATTACTTCCTCATGCCTTCGCGCTGCGACTTTTTATGCAGTTCTTCTCCCCTCTTTCGCTCGATGAGGGAAATCACTGTCCAACAATCGGCCAATCGGAATTTCAGCACAGTACAGAAAATCCCACCCATGGTGTCGCACCACCTCGCCGGACTCCGCCTCTCGTATCCAACCTTCGACCCGCTCTCGATGCAATCCAGAGGAAATTTCAAGTAAAACCGGGGTCGACTCTGTTCCACGGAAATTGTCAGCGTTGGCTCTCTGTAGGCTTGATTGTCGCCATCGTTTCCAAAAAATGCGGCGGCTGTGGTTTGCCTGTCAGTAGTCTGCGCCGAACCCCGTCGTCGTAAAGGCGGGCACTGGTGCTTCGAGTGAAGCACATACTGACGGGCGTTGCCGTTTACAGAAGCACATGGCTGGTGACCAACTACAGTTTGGGGTCCAAGAATTCGTCTCGTTCGTCAGCTCGGGGTTGTCGAACAGACGAAAACGCGACACGTATATAATCGCTTGTCAATTATCTTGATATGACTCTGGTTTTGTCGCCTACTCTTTAGTTCGAGAAAACGATGAAGCGTGGATGGCATTCCATAGCTGCCCGCTAGCCGGTGAAGCACTCTTTGTCCAGAAGGACCGCCAGGCATAACAGCAAGAAGCAGCGGCAGGAGGCGCTCGGCAGGCCGTACCTAACAGGGCACACTACCTTCAGAGATTCCGTACGCGTGTTTAGGTATTCCAGTGTTTCTTGGAGAGTAAACCTGGTGATAATTAAGAAAATTTATACCTTGTAGAATGCAAATGGGAGTTATTACAAGCTTAAAACAAGTCTTATTTTCTTCATTATGAAACCATCTGTGTCGTAACAGCCTTAACAACGCGTTGATATTTATTGCTTATGTGCCTCCATGTTCGATTACCCACCGGCCAAGCTCCGAAACCCATAACATGGATAATAAATGTTGAACCCGCTGTTGATGAGACGGCCGCTACGAAGACTTGAGCACTCTGGGACGTCCATCTGACACGGCTTGCGCTCGACGCCGTAACGTTGTGCGACGACACTAAGGCGCAGCGTGCTTTGGTTAACTTTTCCCCCGTGGGAAACACAACTTCTCATTGGGAGGGTCACACGCCAACATCGTATGCAGGACATACTTTTTTTATGATAGATATATGAAGGCGGCGTTATAGGCTGCTCAGTGTACGCCATATTTATGTGCTTGATGCGTGGCGTTGTTCGTAAAACTCTTAAAGCGTCACCAGACTACGAAGTTATTGACCGTGCACAAGAAAAAAAGTTGGCTACATCCGTTCGCGACGCGTCCGTAATCGCGGCCGTTACCACAGTACGGGAAGCCTCGAGCTCGCTTCTTCCCGACGCCGCCCCGGCGGCGGGGGCCGCCGACGACCTTCTCCATCGGCGTCGCCGCCGCTGAAAGGCGGCTCTCAAAAGTTCAGAGTTGGCAGACCAGCTCTGGGCCGTCCGGAAAGTCAAAGATGCCGGCCTAGTCCAAGCACTTGGACCCGCCACCTGAGGCCACCACAACGAAACTGCCGGACCATTCATGAATAAAGTTTCTTCTCTCTCTCTCGGAAGCATGTTACACTCCTGTCACAAGTGAAGGCGAAAGCCTGCTGCACACTTGTTAATGAATTGGGTTATGCGATTGTAGGGGTCAGACTTCTTGCAAGACATAACGAGCCGCAGTGTGAAGTGCACGTGTGACGCCTTAGGTCGACCTCCTCAACGACACATGCGAGCTCTTGATGCACTGCCTAAAGGTGCAGCATGCTTGTCGCCAGTAAGTGTTACAAATCTGTAACACAAACCGAACACAGCTACGTTGCATCCTCTCAGCAGGGGAAAGCAGCACTCGCGGTCTAACGCCTTGCTACCGTCGCTTCTCACGTCGCACCTCGTTTCTCGTTTGGCGAGCATCCTCGGCCGTAGCGTACTTCCGAGGCCTGCTGCGCAATCCGCTAGACCCCGGGCGAGCGTCCTCCGTCGCCGCCTCTCTCGCTTCGCAGTCGACTGTCACCACAACTGCCGCCGCCGCCTCGTGACGTCAGCGACGCAGCCCCTGTTTTTCAGTCTGCGCTCGCCGCTTGTTCCTCTCACCACCCGCCTCTCGCTCGGAGGTCCCGTGGGCTTTTGTGCCACTTTTAACGCGATAGCGTTAAGGAGCTCGTGTCGCAGAAAAGCCGGTGTCGTCGGCGTCGGTGTCGGCGTTTGCGGCGTTGACCGTGAGCGATAAATCACCGCAGGCGCTTCATAAATAAAAAGCAACTTCCAAGATTGGCCCGGTGGGAATCGAACCAGGGTCTCCGGAGTGTGAGACGGAGACGCTACCACTCAGCCACGAGTTCGATGCTTCCAAGCGGTGCAAACGCGCCTCTAGTGAATGCGGTGTTGCCTTCGAAACGAGCCGTGGAAAGTTATACTGCGTTGTATATCGGTAATTATGAACATGTAACGTACAGAAGTCACAATTCCACGAGTTGCGAAATGCGTTTCCGCTGCATTTCTTCTGCGCTTTCCGCACACGCAGAGCCATCTTGCGGCAAACACAGAAGACCCCCTCCTCTCAATGTACGGCGCTGCCCCGACAGGAGGCGCGCCGCGCGCGCATTGGGACCGCTGCCAGGCGCATCGCGGGACTCCCTCTCCCCTGACGACGCTTCGCCGTGCTCCCGGTCCTTTCTTTAGATTACTATCTATCTCTCTGCCCGTGCCGATCGCGACGTTTGGCTGGCGTAGATCGTTTCCCCTCCGAGACACCGAGTTCTTTGGTTCCTTCCGTTCGCTCAGGCGCACGTTTCGTTGCCGCGCCGAATGCTGCGTTGCTCGACGCTCACCGCGTGATAGGTGGGCGCTAAGTCCGATGCGGGGCGCATCGTAAGTGATCGCTGTGCCGTAGCGCATTCTCTTATACCCCTTGGCGGGTCGACGGGAATGCTGTCGCGTCCCACTCTTGAAGGCGAAGCTTAAGCGTCCTCCAATTTTTTGCGTCTGCAGTGTTTCGCTCAAGTTCACCGTGCAACGAGCCACTTAAGGTTCTCGCCTTAAAGAATCCGTTGGCGTAACATGAAGACGAGCGCACTCTGATTCCCACGCAGTATTTTCGGGCTTTTCCAGCATGCTATACCGAGAGGTATACGATGGAAAGAGCTCTTTGAAGATTGCCTCGCGCATAGGAGCAATGTCCAACTGGCATTCAAATTAATGATGATTTGATCTGCTACCATTTGCCTTGATCGCTCTGAAAGTCGAAATATAGGATCTCATTCCTGTTTAGTTTAGGTATACTGTACTAGCCACAGCACCGCAAGCACTCTAGTGTGCGGACACACATATAGAAAAAAAAGCACTGCCAATGTAAAACGTCTGTAGGAACCTAATGAAGGTTTCATTCTTTTTTCTGAGATAGCTGCCTACACGCGTGCCGACGTGGTTGTGTTCCTCATGTGTACATTGCAGGGCTGCTGTTGGCAGACTTCGTTATTGGGTTAGCTCGAAAGGCTGCCTTTTACTACCAAGCACCCCTTTGGAAGTTGAAAGCGACTGACTGGGAAATTTCCTTCGGCAGCACTTGGCGGACTTTTTTCGTTTTAGTCCGGTTTTATTTCAAGGTTCTCTTTTTTTCTTCTTTGCGCTCTAATGTAATCAACTTCTGGCTAAAGTGGCCCGGACTGTGTATGGGTTGGACCAAATAGACGCGCAGACGTCGAACTTGCGGATTGGCTACACGTTGCCTTTGGTGAATGTTTGAAGCAAACTTTTACCAGCGCGAAGAAAATGAGACGAAGGAGGAGGAACATGAAGAGACACAGGGATGTTTGGTGGCTTCCTCGGCCGTTTTAGCATTGAATATTTTTTCCTCTATAGTAAGGTCCAGTGACAGATGTACTTTGATTCTAGGAAGTCGTGATGATGCTGTATAACTAATAATGCAGGTGTTTGTCTGACACCAGTCGCTGGTGGCATATGTTCAGCCGGATTAAGCTGAGGGAACTCAATATGAAAAATGGCAGGACATAAAGCTTTCTGCATCGTGGTGCAGTTATTTGAACGATTGAACAGTAGCGGCGATAGAGTTGTTTGCTATTGTGAGCAGGGGTGCTATAACGCAAAACTATTCTAATATGTTTTTATTTCAGTTTCCTGAGGTCAAATTTACGTGATCAGCGACGCGAATATCCGACAGTAACCTGCAGCATAGTGTGAAGAGCCCAATCAAACGTTCTCATTGTTTGTAGGAGGTCACTTTTGTTTGCTTTCAAATCAAATAGAATTGCCTACATCGAGTGGTTTGTCCTTATCTAATTGGCTGACAAGAGGTGAGGAGTACGCTGAAGTGGAGAGGGTTTCGGTGTGGCCGAGCCAGCGCAGGGAACCTAGATAACCGGATGAGGAGAGTGGTGTCGGCGTCTTCCATTGGTCCACTTCTATGTTCTTACATAGCTCGTGGTGGCTGGTCAAAAAATCTCCGCCTCTTCCAGTCCGTGAAGATGGCCGAACAGCGAAGCTGTGTTAATTACACCGAGTGTTACACAATGCAAATGAAACTTCCAAGCAGTCCATATCGTAAATCTTCTGTTTCACCATTTTTCCACCTCCCAGCGCTGCCGATGTGTTTCTGCGTCTCGGGCGCGCACTTCGGGATCGGCCTCCCGGCGCTGCCGTTTAAACTCTACATCTCTGGCGCGCAGCTCGGGGTCGGCCCTACAACCACGAGCCCTTTCACGAGTCAACTCTCGCTGACGCTCGCTGTAGGCAGCTTCTTCTTGAGGAGTACGCACTACTCGTGGTTTTCCTCTAGTTGTAGCTGGGATGGAATGTGACGACCCACTAATCCAAAGCTTCATATACTGGGCGCAGGGTCCACCACTGGAGATGCGGGCGCTGCAATGGTTTTGACGATTAGTCAGATTGGTTTGACGATTGACGTGACTGCCGGCACTTCTTGCGCCAGAAAGTATAACCGTATAAGATTCGCGTATAAGATAGCATTTTCACACGGGGAAAGGGGTCACTCCATCCCCTTTTCCCCTGTTGATCTCTTCCTCTACCGCTAGATCACGTGGCCTCTTTTAAGCGAAGTCCGACAACGATGGCATGGGGTCCGCGTGAACAGCTTCGCTGTAAAATCACTGCGGCGGGCATTTATTATACGCAAATAAATCTATAATCCCGGTAGCTCCGAGTTGCCAGTGCCAGAGTCATCGGTGGGCAGAAATTTTCTATTTCTTTCGGATCGGGGGAATTCTCCGGTATTTCAGAAAACAAGAAAGATCAGTTTTATTCGGTATATTAATGTATTTTTAACGCCTACACGTCAGTTTCACCCCGTTAGTTTTTGCGATTTTCTGACGTTGCGTGACGGACAGGCGAATTGGGGCTCAGCCCGAAAACTTTTGACCAATGCCAGAGAGGTAATGGCGAAAAAGGCGTCGAATCGGAAATAATTATTTCATTGCGATAGCAATTATGTAGACACTCCAGGTGCATTTCCGTCGGCGTCGCCGTGATGTTACGGATAAAGTCCAAATGCGATAACACCGTGGCCGCGCGCTGTATCGTGTAGGTGCGAGTGATAGCGGGCGAGGGTGAGCCGAGGATGGTGGCTTGACCTCGCGCGCGCAAGTGAGAAAGGCGTGGAGGAAGCACGCTGTCTTCCACTGCACGCACAACACCAGCGGGGGTGATAGAATTGGGGGTGGGGGGGGGAGGGAGGTCTTGCGCGCGGTCTACTCAGGCGGCGGCGGCGGCGGCGGCGGCTTATGGCACGGCTGAGCGCGACCGCGTGGGCCTTACCTTGAAAACGATCTGCGATGAGTAGTCTATGTGCGCCGAGGGCTGATAATGTCGTGTGCACTGTTTTCTCGCCGCTGAGCACTCGTTAAAGAAAGAGGCAGCACGAAGGTCAATTCGCTCGCCGCTGCTGCCGCTCTTCCTCAAGGCAGCGTTTTGACAGCGAGTTTCCACTTTCCTCCCTCATCGAGTGTTGCTGTAAAAACGTTTATGAAAATAATCATAAAAAGCGAGTGAGATGTGTTTATGTTATCCTGTGCGCGCGTGACACCATGTTTGTTACTTTAGTAAGCGAATGTTTACGAGTTTATATAGCCGAAAGAACTACTATCCTTACTTCGTATAGCTGTCTATAATTTGCTATCGCAATCGATGCTTCGCCTTTCGGGCTAAACTGCGAATTTTTTTCTTTTGTTCGGTCTAATCATGCATTTTTTAAGCACATATCTAATTTCTGGAACCTGCATGATGAAAGGTTGTTTTTGCATTGCATTGTGTGTTGTGGTGTTGGATTTCACTCACTAATATTCCGTGTGCTGCTCAGCGTTGTTGTGGCCAGAGGTCACCTTAAGCTGTCCTAAACAGCTTTTTTTTTCTGATCACCCGCAGCATTACCTTTGTTGCTGCTTGCTGCAAATAAATTTACATTTAAATAATCAGTGTGTACACGTCATATCAGATGGGGACCTTTCGCGGTTTTCGTGACGTTGCGTGACAATAAGGCGAAGTAGGGGTGAGCCGCAAATTTTTTCACCAATAATAGAGGGCTGATTGCACAATTGGAATAGAAACAGTTTGGAATAGTTTTGCGTTATAGCACTGTAGTCAAAAATATATATATATACAACCGATCACCCAAAATTATGCATCATTGTTTTGACAATCTACTTAGCAATATCCTCTGACAGCTTGCTTTATTTATCTGCGCCATTTATATTCCAGACTTGTAGATCATGCGTAGAGGTGAAGTTTAGAGTCAGTTTTAGTGGCGCGATCCTTGGTGTTTGCGTTCTGGCGGAGTGCAAAACTCTTCCGTAACTTTATGAAAAGCTTTTATGGTGTAGGCTGCCTGGGGACGCGCCAGAAAGGGCTGGAGAAAGTAGACACTAAGCAGCCTGCGCTATCCTCGAAAAAAGCGCTGAAGTGGTGGGCGCTTCGTCTGGTCGGTAATCTGGAGTGCTTGGATGGCTTAGAAGGCGGCCCTACGCTCGAGCTGCATTATCTAATGGGAGCTTGCCTCAGATTGGTCTTGGGCGTCGAAGGCTTTCGAAAGCTTTCGCATGGCATTGGTAGGGCGTGCCAGTCGTTCTACGCACTCAGTGGGGCAGAAGTGCTCGTGATGTTTTCGGGGCAGTACTACCCGGCCAACTTCGTTCTGCTTCCAGGCAACGGTTTTTTGTATTTTTGTCTCTCAAGCTATCACTTTCTCCAGGTAAAAAAAAAAAAAATTGAACCAGTACTAACGTAAAAAGCTGTCGTCTCTTGCTTTCTTTTTCTTTTTTTTTTCACCTTCGTGCAACATACCCAACCACGTTAGGGCAGCGGGCTCTTGCGGGTATGGAATTCCCCGCTTCGAAGTAGCATTTTCGAGATACGCATGCAGTACGTTTGGTCAGCCTTGATGCCTTTCCTGCGTGCTTGTAAAAGCGGCACCAACGGAACATGCCGGTGGAATCCACAGAGCCGTTTACACAGTTCCGTCGAAGCGCACAAGTCGATTTAGCCGACCTGGAAGTATGTCCAAGTGTCTGAAACACTGTGAACTGTTATTCGCTGAACGACTTCCCAGTGTTAGCTAGATAATGAACAATTTGGCGTCATGGCATGCGGCGGAGGCTGAGGACACAAACACAACTTTAGCTAAGACATTTAAACAATAACACTGTCTTTAAGGGTTATGTTGTGTTTGTAAGTTGAGGTACATTGTTAGCTAAGAAGGCGAGCAATAACTGCTCCTGCAAATATCCAGTTTTACGTGGAGTCTTGTCAGTTGGCGAGTAGATGAGAGCTGCGTGTATCTCGAATATACTAACACCGTTTTACTGTGGAGCAGTCGTAATACTAAAGCGGCTTTTGCGCTCTCTTTGGGGCATCGAAAGCGCTAGGTTTAAATGGCAGCGCTTTTGTTTGCAAGCCGCACACCAGCTCATAACGACCGGCGAATAAAGATATAGTCAACGGAAGCTTCGTAACACTCTCGGAAAACAGATTGCACGTAACTTCTTTTGAAGTATTGCGCTATTAGACCATGTAAGCTGCCGCACGTATAGTAATTTGGACGTTTCATACAGTTTCTTTTTAAAATTGAAATATGTTGGTGGACATCGCCAGTAATTTGTTGTGTCAAGATTAGGAAGTGATATACACTCATACACATATACTACCATGCACTGGTACAAATGATTATTGCAGGGAAGTGATTTTGTCATGAAGAAATACCTGTACAAGAAAAAGCACACAGCGTAATAGTCGAATCGATAGTCGAAGCAATGACTGTGAAACAATTTGGAACGATGCGGCTGCGTAAGCTTTAAAGCAACATTACCGATAAAAACAGCGATATGCATGGACAAAGCGCTTGTGTATTCAGTCTTCGGAACAAGGTCCATCCACTAAGACTTGCCAACAACGCCGCTTTGTCCATAGTAGGATGTTGCCCTTTCCTTCCTAACCATGCGAGGCTGGTTCGGACGCCGGCCAAATCAGCCCCAAGAGCACGCAGGCGTTTAAATACGCACCTGGTCTCGGCGCAGCTACCGCGGCATCCATCCTATACCGTGCTGCGCGCCTCTCAGGGTGCTCTGATCGTACGTTTCTCGCACTTAGGAAGGAGGGTGAGGGGCGTTCCATTGATTTTTCCATTAAGCTCTTTTGCTTTCCTTCAGACGCAGTCACGGGCGCTGCATTTTGGCGTGCCACACCGAACAGAACGGTGCGTGACGCCGGGCCCACCGCCAATGCCGCACGCGGTCGCGTGCCACCGTTCGGCCACCGTGTCTTCCGATGGCGGCGGGGATGTGTCTCTGTCTTAAATACCCGTGCTGGCTACTTTTAACGCGATAGCGTTAAGCACTCCGCATCGCAAAAAAAAAAAGGCCGCTTCGCGAAAAATCAACCCGAACCACGACCACGCAGGCCCTCCACGTGGCGCAGAAGCGTTGCTCGACTAATTGGATTCCTCAAAGTAAAATGCGTCGGAAAAATCGTAAAGTATGACCTAAACGCAACCTACAGACATGATAGCGCCGGAGTTTAGTTTGACTATTCTAGAAAACATAATTCCGTAACGCGAAAGCTCAAACCCAAACAGCTTTTCCAGCGTTTGTACCATTCATAGAGCGGCGCGGCCCGCTCAGTTCCTTGCAACAACGCTATCGCGCTCGCCTTCGCGCATCCGCAAGAAAGCTGCGGTTGCCAGGAAGCGTCAAGCAGTCAGCAATCTTTGAATGCTATAGCGTTCCGCTCTTATAGGCGAAGTTTAAGCCTCCTCCAATTTTTTTTCCCTGTTCCGCGTCATTTCTTCCCCCAGAAGCTGCAGTTTACCTATGGCTAAATTTCTCAGACTTTCGGTGTCAGGATAAAACAGAAATAATCTCGGGAACAACGTCATGACCCTGATACATATGGGGATTAGAGACGGCTCTTGAACAAAAATAAAGAAAGAATAGGAAAGCGCTAGCTCAGATATCCGGTGCTGGGATTTGAACCACGGTCCTCCTGTGCTCAAACGTCACATGCCCATACACGCCCGCTGTAATGCAAAGCGTATATATTGAGCCAAGGAATCTGTTTTCAAGTGTACATGTGGAACTTCGCGCCGGCAAATTTACCGCCCATCCTGAGGCACCAGCCTCAATGGTGTCAAGCTCCTTACCTAATTCGGCGCCGGCGTGCCAGAACGCGGGAGCGCAAGAGCTCGTTTGCATGCTCATTGCGCCGCCTTGCACGAAAAAATAAAATTAAATTATGGGGTTTTACGTGCCAAAACCACTTCCTGATTATGAGGCACGCCGTAGTGGAGGACTCCGGAAATTTCGCCCACCTGGGCTTCTTTAACGTGCACCTAAATCTAAGTACATGGGTGTTTTCGCATTTCGCCCCCATCGCAATGCGGCCGCCGTCGCCAGGATTCGATCCCGCGACGTCGTGCTCAGCAGCCCAACACCATATATCCACTGAGCAATGACGGCGTGTGCGCAAAAAATTGCTTACTCTTGAAATTGTCTGAGGAAAGCAGTTCAGCGCATTTTAGTTGTAAAGGCTCGTAAAGCGGCATCTTGTTACAAGAAGAAAAGCTGGAGGAAAGTTTTAAACGAAGCCTCTACGGGACGAAGGCTCAGGAGAATCCTTGGACTACCTGTCGGTAGTGGCTGAAGCATGTTTTGACTCGTGTCATATTCTCATACGTTACTCTTCATTGCCAAATATCGACAGAAAGAGCATCTTGCGCAGAAGTGGAGGAAAGGTGATGAGAGCGATGATTGTGCGCGCGTTTGATATCCGCGCTTTACGTCGAAGAACAATGGTGAACAGATATTACTTGCTAACCATTACGAATATTTTTTATCCGAACATTCGTGTTCTGGCCATGAATTTATAAAATATTTAGTGCCTGTTGCTAGTCTCGCTAGCTCTTCCGCAGATGCCTTACGTGTTTTCGTTAATAACCTTCATTTTAGAGCACAGCTCTTACGTGCCTGTGTTTGCCTATCGCGTTGGCGTCATACCTCATTGCAACCGAGCGACCGAGCACAGTGAAAGATGAAAGATCGAACGCGGAGCGCAACGGGGCATGAAAGACGGCGCTAGCGAAGAGAGAGCGAGGAGGAAAGGGGAGGAGGAAGGTGTAGCAGAACCATGAGGCGGAAAGCAGAAGACTGTATGGCGAAAGCGCGAGAAGAAAAGCATAGTGCCGCGCAAGACGGTCTCTGTGGCCACAACCGCCATGAGATGGCGCCAAAGTAGCGCGCCGTCGTCTGTTCACCGATGGCGTGTGGTCAGGGCGTCCACCGATACCATATATGGGAGCAAAGCGCTGCATGAGCGGAGGTGTGTCTGCGGCGGCTGGTGTGAATCGCCCACGCGCTGCCTCTAAACCACGCGCTGCCTCTCGCGATCTCCCGATTAGCGAGGCAGTCGCGCCACACTTATCTCCGTTTGCAATGTGCCGCATGACAGAGATTGTCCGCGCCAGCCAATATATAATATAATATATAATATAATACTGCGTATTACCTATAGAGCGGCGCTCAAATTTCGCATTACGGAGTATTATATTATTAATATTTGGGGTTTTACGTGCCAAAACCACTTTCTGATTATGAGGCACGCCGTAGTGGAGGACTCCGGAAATTTTGACCACCTGGGGTTCTTTAACGTGCACCTAAATCTAAGTACACGGGTGTTTTCGCATTTCGCCCCCATCGAAATGCGGCCGCCGTGGCCGGGATTCGATCCCGCGACCTCGTGCTCAGCAGCCGAACACCATAGCCACTGAGCAACCACGGCGGGTCATTTATTATATTATTAGGGCATTATATACGTATATAATAGAAGTTTGATAATAGTCGAATCCTTATTTCTTTTCGTCCCTTTGCATTATTACCGCTGTTACCGCGAACCGGTGACGTTATCTTCAACATCGGAAGCACAGTCTCCTATTAACGAGCGGCTCACAGGCGGCGTTCCATGCATCCACTGTTGGGCACCACTCGAGAGGGCTTTCTAAATTTTCTAGTAGTGTCACCCTAGTGGAAAGCAAGCGTCGCTTGATACAAATACAGTTGAAACTCGATTTAACGAAGTCATGACCACGCTCGAATTATTTCGTTAAATTGGGAAGTTCGTAAAATCGAGAAAGGAATTGTTCGGTCCTTCGAAATCTAAAATTGTAAAGTAACGACACACAAAGGCTACCGCGGCATTGCATTTGCCGCTAATCTAGCCATCCATCGCATAAATCATGAAATAACGAAAGCAACCACCGCCGCCCCTACCGAGGCGGTGTTCAGTTGGCTGTTCCGTGCAAGGGCGCGGCGTGCAGCTTCGTAAAAATAAAGCTAGGGGTGTTGCCATGGTGCCTATAGGTGTTTTAACACGATAGCTTTGGAGCGCACGCTCGAAGAAGAACTCGTCTGTGTCAAAATGAGAAAATCACCGCTCTTTTATTCATTTATTTCAGGAAGAACTCCGTCAAGTTCGGCCAAGTTTGTTTCGTTAATTCGGGTTGATGATAACATTGAACCCTATGGGTACCTGCCGGGGAATGTAAATTTCTTCGCTAGATCGGGAAATCCATAAAATTGGGTATCGTTTGATCGAGTTTTAACGGTAGTACGTATGCCGCAGCTGGTTCGTGCTCATGTGCAATATCGTGCCAGACAACCTGTTCCTCTTCTTGCTCGCATATTGCTTTACATAGAAGAAAGCGACGCGGAAAAAATACGCCTTGGCCAATTAGTCCGTGTTCTCGTCTGCGCACAGAATCTGCACAACAGAGTTTGCTTTACAGGCTAATAATATCTTAACGCGAGACTATTAAGGGCCCTGTGGCGCAGAAAATCCGGTATCGGCGCCGGCAGAGTTATCCGTGAGCGAAAATTGCCATATATATTTAGGTATATGCATGCACCACGCCTTGCTATATGACATGTGGTATATGCGGGTTATATTGCCACGACGTTCTATCACTAAAGTTGTTGATACCTTGTCTTACGTTCTTGAGAAGTTATTCCTCGAAATTTGGACAGTGACGGCCGACAAACAAATGTCATGAAACAAAATACCGACAGCGCATACCTTTTTTGTTAAATATTCTCACATTTAAATATTAAAAATGCGAAACAAGATGAGAAACTTGAAAATGATGTTTTCTTTTTTGGCGCGGTTGTGCACAACCTCCGGGATCGGCGCATGCAAAGAGGCCGCGTTTCTACCAGAAAGCTCGCCTTCGTGCACGCTGTATAGCGTTCGCCGCCAGCGTTTGCCGGTAAACATTACGGTTACATACGCTGCAGTTGCCGGGAAGCGTGAGAAGCAGTCAGGGATCTTTGAATGCTGTCGCGTTCCACTCTTAAAGGCGAGTTTGTCTCATCGCATTGTAATGACCTTAGCAATATGCGTATACTATAGAGTTCGAACTCATTAACATGCTTCTTTCTCCCACTTTCAAAAGCTAGATCAGGTATGCCATTAAGAACGTTGAGCACTTACTTCGAGGATGGGCAGATTTATTCGTGCTCTGAAGACATACTGCAGGGACTTCGTGCCGTCCTTTGAGGGGTATAGCGAAGCTGGAGACGTAATGAAATAGTTTACCTTAGAGAAGCCAGGCGCAATTGAAATAAAATATTGCGTCATGTTTCTGTAAGCCCGTCGTTGGAAAGTTTTTTGCGAATTATAGTTAATCTTTGTAAGCACCGGTCGCATGTCTGGATGATTGTGAACGTACTTGGAGGGTTAGCTCAACAATGTCGCCTCCTTCTGCCCCTTGCTGTACGACAAGGCGGCGCAGATGTCGATGTAGCAGAAATTTCTGCACGCGTGGATAGCGGACTCGGCTTTCCAGTCTATACGACATTTGTCATTTTCACCCCTGCAGCTCCCGAATTCCACATGTGAACGTTATTTACTCCGTGGAAGAGCCGGAAGCCGGCTTGCAGAGTGCAGATATTTTTCGTCACCTACATGCGATAATGTGCCAATTTCTGGGCCTTGGAACCTTTTCAAACACACCAGAAGGGGATTTATCGACCTGCACATTGATAAATCACATGACAGCATGGTCCCTCACTAATGAGAATCCGCTCGGTTGATCGTAATATAGTGAATCCTTGCAAATCTCTTTTACACATCATGTTATCACTTCGTTTTATCGAACTGGCCACGTGCTTCCGCGAGATGAAGCAGAGGATGGTCCTGATGCGCTTGGAGAATCACAGCGTCTGGCCCACAAATCGACGGGATTTCTACGTTGCTTTTCATTGATCAATGAAGTTGTGGACCCTGTATCGCCTGTAAAACAACTTAAGTGCTAAACTAAATCACTGGGTCATATTCGTAGGTATGAAAAAGACCTGTTACAATCTAGCTCATCAGACCATTTTGGACGCCATTAGAGTTCTAAATATCAACGTTCCGCAAAAAAAAGGAAAGAAAAGAAAGAAACGAAGATAATGATTACACCTGTGCATGTAGCATCATTCCTTGACAATTTCTTAGTGTACTTCAACTGTAATTGCAACTGTGATCCACGCATAAGCTTTGGTTATTTGTAGCCAAATGGAACTTATTGAATGCGCGGAAGCATGTATGCTTGCAATTTGTTGCATGGAATGCGTGATACACACATCTTACAACCTTCTCGTGCACTCCGACTCGTTTACATCGTTGTTTAATGGTTCGTTCGGCTGGTTTCTGCCATGCTCCGGCTCGGTTTGCAACGATGCGGAGCTCTCTCGAAATTGAAGCCATAAAACGCGTTCCCGAGCCGGACACCCAGTTTCTCCCAAAGCAATCGGAGGAGCCATGTGAGGAGACTTATGTGGGATCTCGGTCGCACTCCCAGTTCGTAGGTGAGAGCGCTTGCACTGAGCTGGAGTGCGGTACTCCCAATTAACGTAGGTCAATGTGTTCCAAGTACTCGATTCCGACCATCCCAATGTAAGGCGTGCCGCGAGAGCAGTCTTTAGTCCTCGAATCCGACCAGTAGAATGCACCATAATACTGCACTAACAGTTTGCTGCCTGCCTCTATGAAGCGGCTTTACTCTATGAACGTGCTGACTTCGGGTATCCATACCGCAGGATGTTCTTTGTAAATTTTCGTTGTGGTAGTCTTAAATATGGAATTCGATGTCCACGCAATGCAGGTGTTCCAATAAGTGTGGCATCCACCTCATCCAGCGAGCGCTCTGCGGTGCTGCACGCCAAGCTCTCAACATGTAGTCGACGGATCGCGAATGATTCAAGTAACCTCAAAGTTTTATTTGGCAATTCGCACTCGGAACTGTCACCTTACTGCCATCAGGCTGGCTCAGTAATTATTGAATGAAGACATGCATGTCTAAATGAGTGGTTATGTCGTCAGTATGTATTTTTAATCTCTGTTTTCTCCCTACGACACATTTGGTAAAGGCGCTCAGTGTCAAAACCCGTCTAGACATAAAAATAATTGGGCGTTTTTTCTTCTTTCTTCCTGTCAGTCAAAGAAGTTGAGTATTATCAAGCTTGTCTTTTTATATACGATAATAGATGTGAAACGCCAACTAAATCGAACGTACTACGTAGCGCGTGATCAGTGGAGTCCGGCAGCTATGTTTACTTCAGGTGATCAAGGCTGCCAAAGCCAAAGCCCTCGCTATTCAGCAAGCGAAAAGAGTAAGGAGAAAAGATCATGCGAAGTTAAACGCAATGATGGCACGGAAACCAAAGAGGAAATGAGCTTGACCTAACTTTGTTTAGCTGAACTGCTCAATTAATTCATGATGAGGCTTAAATTTGCAGATAGTACTCTGTTTAATTAACGAAACGAGGAAGTAAGAATGAGAAGAAAATGCAACTTTCGCAGCCGCTGTGAGCCGACCGCACGTTCTCTGCACGACGTGTGTGTATATATATATATATATATATATATATATATATATAAAAGCGACAAAAGCTGCGCCACTAGCACCGGCCCCTACTAATCGCTATTATTACCAGCTAATTTGAAGCTAAGAGACAGACAGAGGAAGCGCAGAGAACAGAAGTAAGCAGGTTATAACCAGAGAGAACTGCGGCGGACTGCTATTCATGTGGAAATTGCGGCATACCACATCTCACGATGACTGTCGATGGCAATGAGTTTAGCAATTAATATAGCGGCACGACGTATATTGCCACCGTCGAAACGGGTTATGTATGGGGCGTGTCCTGCCGCGAGACTCCTCTTTCACGCTTCCCTAACAACAGTCGGCGCAATCTAGCACCACCGCGAAGCCTGCGCATAAACTACGAAATGCATGGCGCGCCGGCGCGCGCGAACGCTGAGAAACGCGCCATGTGGCAACCGGGCTCCTTTCTCGCGCATCATTCTGGACACGCGGCGTCATCTAGTTGCGCTGCCGAGAAGTCAGCGCGTGGCTACCACACTTAGTGGCTCATACTCGGTGACCCAATTTCGCGAGATGTTCATTGAAGAGCGGCACATACCCAGTGCATTTGTGGCGCAGCCTGCCCATGCGTCGGGTTGCTGCCCTTGAGGAACGCATGTGACGTGGGCTCCATTTCGCTCAGCATCGGAGAAAGTTAAGGGATATGTTTCGTCATTGCAGGGCGGCACATTCTCAATGTCACATATATACCTAGTTACCCAAGTTGACATCAAAGAAGTTCGTTGAAGAGCGGCACACACATGCTGGCACATACCCGGTGACACAAGTTAGCATCAGCGAGGTTCATTGGGGTTCAGCACAGACCGAGTAGCACATGCCCATTGCTCCAAGTCGCCGTCAAAGAGTTTCTTCAAATCACGGTACCTAACCAGTTCCACATTCCAGAGTGGCCCATGTCGGCGTGAAAGAGGTTCGTTGAAGAGCAGCACGTGTGTTGCACACATATGGGATACACATTGCCCCATTTTCAGTGGTGCAAGTTGGTCCGATGGTTGCTTTTGAACCATGTTACCTCAGCGCAGCAGTCCGATGCGCTGGCTATTCGACCACGAGCTACCCAGTTACTCAGACAGGCGGGAAAACGGTTAGATGCGAACATACATACATAGATGCGTAAATAGAAACATACATACGTAGCCTCAGAAAAGTGCGATCCTGAGAATGCTGACGCATTGAAAAAGTGTATGTAGAGATTATGGCATGAACATTGGTCAAAAGAAAGGAACAACGTGGGCTTATTGTCGAGGGAGCAAAATACGCAGTGATAGGATGCTAGGCAACTCCTTCGCCTTTTATGAGCAGAGAACGCCTTTGGCGTTAAGGACGTAGATGCCGGCTGGAGCGAAGCTCTTAGATCTCTCTTCTTCGATCCTGAATGGTTGCCTGACCTGTCAAAAGCTCTGCGGAGCACATTTAATGAAGCTATGAGAAACTGTATCAACAAGACTTATTAGAATCTAAAGCGGATATTGCCCAATGAAATGATTCACTAGTTGCCTGCAGTGTAAGATAGTAGGGATGTGCGCCGGTGCCATTATGCCCTGATATGGTCCCAAAATTGTGACACCAGGCAACGCTTGTTTGGACATCAAAAATGTATTACTAATAGTATAACATTACTGCTGCGTTGTCTGTCAACAAAATAATGTTCGTTCACACCACCGAAAATGACAGGTGTTACATAAATTACTGAGAAATCAGCCCGGAGTTTCATTTATAAGCCCGCTTATGATACACACTAAGAAACAAAACTCCGGATGGGGGGGGGGGGGGGGGGTTCTTACCCACCACATCGTTCTCGAGCGCGTTGTTGACGTGCTACGTGCTGCACGCGCTTCAAGCGCTTATCCAGGGCAATAGGTCGGCGCTGTGACGAGGCGTCGAAGGCTGCTATAAAGGAGCGCTGCAAGGGCCACGGGCGATCCTTGCACGCGTCTCCCAGGACGCGCAATAAAGGCGCCTCGGGTGGCACCGCGAGACGAAAATTTTTGAGTAGGGCCTACGGCCGTTTCTCGGCCGGGATAGCGCAGGAAAGGTAGGCTCTAGCAGCTCTAGAGCACGTTCCTCGCGAGCCATAGGGTGCGCCCCGCTGAGCCGGGTAATTCGGGCGTCGGCGGCACTCGAGCCGCGTTGTCCCCGCCTCGACGGCGGATTCCCACCGCGGCTAATGCGTTGTTGGCCGCGTTTCTTCGCTGACCGGAATGCGTGCCGCCGACGGCGCTGCGCCTTGCGGTCGCCTTCGTCAGTGTGAGCGGTGGCTCAGTGCCTCCGACGCGTCCTCCATCTGCTGCCGGATATGGGCGAAACGTGCTCTCCAGCGCGATCGGCATTCTGCTCAAGCGCAGGCGTCGGGAAGGTTTAGACTTCAGGAGCAGTCGCGCTGCAGTAGCGAGCGCGGAACGGGGCCGGAACTGCCTCGCGAGCTTCACGAGTTTTGTGGTCTCTTAAAAGGCTCCTCCGTTGACTGCGTACGTGCTGCGCACAGCTAGACTCGTTATACAGTGCTCGGTTGCTTCCTTTTGCGCTTTTGCGTAGCTTCGGTTTGTTTTTTACGCGAGTATGGTAGGTTAGAAAGCAACCAGCATGTACACAAGCGGAAACAAGTCCTGACGGTGAACGAGCGTTCGCTTATGCTGCATGGCTGCTGACATGTAGTGACGGTGACATTGATAGATGCGCCCGACAAAAAAGACGCCACTGCACAAGATGAACATGTGAATAACAAGAGCGGCAGAGTCTAGCAAAGCCATTTCGCACGAACGCACTCAGGGGCCGTCTAGCTTTGGGGCTGTACGTCGCCTGCCTCGTGTGCGGGCCGCCTCTGAGATAGCTGCCGGCAGGAGAAGGGCTTGGGGAAGTTATGCAGCCCTAATGGGTACTCAAGCTTTCCTGGACATGGTTCAAGTCAACCGAGCGCGCGTGAATAGCCTGACGCGGAATTGGCAGTGACTGATCTGTCCCCGATATTTACTGGTCGTTAGTTATTTGGTTCTGCTTGGCTTAAAGAAAGACATGCCTGCCGAATAAGCCCTTATTTGCAGTTTTCCTTGATAATAAAGTGTTCACTTAGCTTCGTTGCTGGGACGGTTTTTCAGTGACTGATTAGCCTGCGAAAAAAAAAAAAGGAAGAGACGAGCTGAGCTCAGCCCTACAATTTAAATTCAGCACTATGTAGGCTCACGATCTCCTTCGCTACATTGTTTGTCCTTGGCCGTGTCTCAGCGCTTAAAGATAAAATAAACATCTTCTGTTAGTGTGTTTTTTATTGATACGGGGAAATAGGTCTTTTCTAACGTAAATATATTTCTGCCAACTCGTCCGTGTATTGGAGACATCGAACTTGTTATCAATCCCTGCGTCTGTTGCCCGGATCTTCAGGCACGCTGCATTTGGTTCCCATCGAACTCACCCCTGGCAACGACCTGTGAAGCGGCTTCGCGGTTGAGCCGTCGTGCCGGCAATGAGAACAAAAAATTAATATATTGCGTTTTCGCTCGCACCGGGCCTATGGCCTCGCCCGAAAACGCGTACTCGATTTTCAAGGAGATTCGCATAAGTGCATTGCACGGGCGCTTATTTCGCTCCTGTACTCTTAATTTAATTTACATTTGCTTAAGTCAGGGAACCGCTTGATGTCTTTATATGCACTACGAAGTTGATATTGCAAATTACTCGTGCAATAGCCATGTTCCATTTTTCAGGATAAAAGAGCAAAAAAATTTGGGAGTGCGACTATTGGAGGAATAAAAATTTAGCTATCTTCTTTCTTAACATTTCCTTGCCACAGTTGGCCTTATTGCATTCTTAATCGGAGGCTACCATCTACAGGTTCGTACAGAACATTGTCACGGGCGAGAATGAAAATGGTGGAGGCGCAGGGGAGGAGGTGCGTGGGGCCGCTTTCCTTTAGATTGAATGTGCAGCGTCTGAGCGGTGAGCTCCTCGCGAGCAGTGATGCGCTCGTAGAGGAATGTTTTTTATTTACATTTAGCTTAACATCTCAGAAGAGTGCACGTTCTACGAATGCCCGTGTAGTATATAGTTCCGCGCTACGTGTTCAGATGCACTGTGAAAGCAAACGCAATAATGCGACGCCGTCGTTCTAGGACTGAATGCGGAAACTCGGCGGAGACGGTCAGCCCGAAGGTTTCCCATATTGTGAAAAGCGCGCACGTTCATCTTCCGTCACAAGAACTTAGTCCCAAAATCTAATTCCGCAACGCACGCATCACACCTCACGTTCCTGAAGGAGAACATTGGTGAGGGCGTTTCTTTGGTGGTGGTGGAGGCTGGTTTAGCCTAATTACCAAGGCCGGCAATTGCTCCGTCTGAGCGTCCTTTACAATATCGCTGCGCTATGCCCCCGAGTGTCCATCAAACGAGTCTCTCCTAGCAATACAGGAGGAAGGCATGAAGCTTCCAAGCGGGCTATTACTGACCATTCTGGGAACACAAGGTGTTGCAGGCACACAGTGCTGTTTTACGCGAGAACATTGATTTCGCACAGATTTTCTAAGGGGAGGTGGTTAAAAATACTTGCTTTGTTCTACCCTACTTGGCTTCTACTATATGGGTTAACGAGTTACGAATGATGCAAATAATTTGAAAAAAAAATGAACCCAGGGATGAACATGAAAAAGAAAAATTATCGCGCAGTGTCGGATACAGTGGGATACATATTGGCGAATTAAAAAAAAGCAAGAACAAAAGCAATGTTTAGGTTTTAGTGCATCCGCAATGTGACTACTTTGAGAATAGGTGACACGTAAAAAATATATTCCGCACAGTAGGTGGTAATGCCTTCCTTGAATTGGCCCGTGAAGACCAAGGCTCTGGGTTAAAGCCTAAAGAGAGTGTACGATTCCCCAGCGCTTAAAGTTTGACGCCCACATCTCGCGTATGCTACAGGCATAAAACTGACAGGTTAGCAGAGCATCTGATGCGCTTTCACCTGGTTCGCCACAAGCGCGTGATGAGGATTGAACGCGCCAAGTTTCACGTAGGACCCGGTTTGTAAAATATACATCTGGGAACTGCTTATGAAACATCCCTTGGTATGTCAACAGAACGCCTGAATTTTAGGTCCAGGGTCCACTGCACCATTTTCTCTGCGTCGTTGAACCGTGTTGTCGGAGACAATGCTGCGAAAAGTTTCTTCAATATGTACAGGCGTGACCACTGCTAGTGGGAACACGGAACCCAAGACCTCACTCCGCAGAATGCCCCACGACCGGCGCCTCATGAAGTCTTGCGGCGCAGGCGCAAGCAAAGCAATTCGCAAAAAGCCCGGAGAGTCGTCTGCTATGGTAACTCGTCTGCCAATTAAGGCTTCACGAGGCGCTGGTGGTGGCGTTTTGCGGAGCGCTGCCACTGGCTCTTGAGTTCCCGCTAGCAGTGACCGCGCCTGTACCTGGTGTCATAGCTGAATAGACGAAGGATGCACATATCGCCACATTTATTGGCCCGTTTTGCCATTTCGTCTTCCTGGTTGTTCCCACATATGCCAGTGCGTCAGTATACCTGCTGAAATGCCACAACGTGTCCACGAGGTGCAGCGCTGCACATTTTTCGCGATTGAACCAACCATGTCATTATATGATGTTTTGCGTTACACACAAGCTCAAGCGCCCACTTCGATGCTGAGACGACCACCCAGTTCTCAGGCACGTTCGTTTTCGATATGAACTTCGTTGCTTCCAGTATTGCGCATAGCTCTGCTGTAGTAGGCGAAGTGGTGGGAGAAACCTTGAACAGACGTTGCTCAATTAAGACTTGACCGAGAGTGGCGCACGCTGAGCGCACCTGGATGCAAGTAATTATTCAAGAGCTCATAATCATTATTCTTAAGTACGAATATTTCTCGAACAGTTTACGAATCTTTCAAGGCGTAAACTTTGCACTTGCAAACATACCATTGAAGCAAAAGCACGATAAGTGTCATATGCGCAGGCATAGTATGGGCATAAAGCGAGTACTTAGTGGAGCAGGCAACGTAGCTCAGGGAGCAAGACTTCACCGGCTGTACAGGGTATAAAGCAATCATTCGCACTTTTTGAAGAGTCTTGTGCATGCGAACAAACTGCCTTATCGTGTACTGCGTATATGTCCCTAATGCTCCATTTACAATTCATAACATGAGAGCGCTTCCTATATATAACATGTAATGTAGTGATAGAAACTTGCTAATGTTATCTATACTATATAGGATGTGAACATTATTTTATATTCCCGACGATAACGTCTGCGCATTATTGGCACACTGTTCGAAAAGTATTCGATATTGGATTCGATTCGATTCACATCTACAGCTTTTCTGTCCGTATTCAAATTGGTACACCCAGTGAAGTATATATATATATATATATATATATATATATATATATATATATATATATATATATATATATATATATATATATATATATATATATATATATATATTCTCCCACCACTTCGCCTACTACAGCAGAGCTATATATATATATATATATATATATATATATAGAGAGAGAGAGAGAGAGAGAGAGAGAGAGAGAGAGACCAGCATCCTCCTGAATCGCGAGAATTGCCGAAGAGAAACCGACGAAAACAAAGGCTGGTGATACCGCTGTTGAACATATTTCAGGTCTTCTACGGCGGGAATAAGCACGGCATATAGCACTACGCCGTATTCTTCTTTTGAGTGTCTTAGAGACGATCTTGTAACTTTAACTCTGGTACCCTGCTTCGTTGTGACTGCCTTCGTTTTTATTGCGGTGGTACATATGAGCCCTGCTGTGGTGCAAAGATGGCAGGAGATGTCGGCTCTTTTGTGGTCCTTGAATGTTTTTGTTTGTCATAACACTTTCTAGCAGGTGATCAAACTGCCTTGTATCAACTTCTCAACCATATTGGAACAGAGCTGCGGAGTGTTATCGTTAATAAATGGGAATTTGTACTATTAAGCATCTGTGAACATTAGGCTTAACTTAGCTTGGCGATATGCCAGCCTGTAATATGCTCAAAGGGATTTTTGTCTCTCTTTCTCTTTCGCAGGCTGCTTCCCGCGAAGGGATCCGAATCGATGTCATTTTCGGCCAGCGGCATGAGCAACACCTGCAGAGCCTCCAGTCGCGCCAAACTCATCATCCTGCACCGCAAGAGAAGATGCTTACCCACCTAAGCACAGCCCGCGGCATTGTAGGCAAGAAGCTGGACTCCTAGGCACACCCCCCTCTTCACTGTGACGTCTAGCTGCAGACAAGCTCCTTTCACGCTGCCCCCCTCTTTTGCTTTGCGGTTTCGACGTTGATCCCCTAGAGAACTTCTACTGTGCCGCCGCCGTTAACGTTTGGTTCTCAGGGTTTTGGTGTTGGCTGCTTTCGGTGTTAGCGCTCCTGTTCAGTCCCACTGCGAGCTCCTTTCGGCTCCTTTCGTCGCTAACTCTCCGCACTCGCTTCGAGACGGCGGTTGGTAGGCAGCCGCTGACGCTCGCCGACCGCAAACGCTGTCCCGGAACTTCCGGCACTCGCCGCGTGCTCTTCGCTCGCGCACCCGAAGCTCGCCGCGGCGCGCCCCCATGGACCGAGCACTTGACTCGCGCGCCGGGCCGCGTCTGCTGCTCGCGGCCGCCCTGCTCGTGGCGTGGTGGCGGACGGCGCTGGCCGGCGTCGCGCCCGAGCACCCGTCCCCGAACGGCACCAACGCCGGCGGCGAGGCGCCGCCGTGGCCTCCCGGCGACTGGCACCGCCTGCTCGGGGGATGCGACGAGTACGTGGACGCCACGGCGTGGAACGGATCCACCGCCGCGGCGCGCAGTGCCGACTCGTCGCGGCTCCGTCTGCAGCATCCGTTCCTGTCACTGGCGGAGGGCGTCGTGCCGGATGTCACTTACAGCGGTGAGTGAGAGCGCGTGCTTTCTTCTTCCCCACTGGCGTGCGTTCAATCTCGCGACACTCGGAGTGCACTGACAGCCGGTGAGCGGGAAAATCAGCTTTGGCGAGTTTCAAAGATGCTTTTCCCGGTTCCGGAGTGCCTTTCCTTCCTTCAATGCCTACTTCTTATTTGCTTTTGTTTTCATGTTTTTCACGTGGTACATGTGTTTCTGTGCCACCAATATGATGTCGTAAGAGAATTGCATTATGAAGAGGGGTATGTTGTTATATTGTATGGAACTTGAACGCATACTTCCTTCTAAGGTATAAGTACGGGGGGTTGCATATATATATGCACATCACTGATGTTATTGTATTTGCCACCCGTAGAAATTTATAAAAAAATATGGGACCTTCACATGCCAAAGCCACGGTCTGATTATGAGGCACGCCGCAGGGTGGGATTCCGGAAATTTGCACCACCAGGGGTTCTTTGACGCGTGCACTTAAATCTAAGTACAGTGGTGCTTTCGCGTTTTGCCCCCATCAAAATGCTGCCGCCGTGGCCGGGATTCGACCCCGCTACATTGTGCTTAGCAGCCCAGCGGCATAACCATTAAGCAATCACGCGGGTATTACATAGGCAGTAATCCTTGGGTGAGCTTACATGTCTTTATATAAGAAGGCCGGCATTGTGAAATCGCATAGTATGCGTCAAAATAAGTTTTTATGGAAATGCAGAATTATTTACTAATTAAGGCAAATTGAATTATCTAGGTACAAGGCTAAAATGAATTATATGGCTAAATTTGCGATTATCTTTATATTCTTGATAAATAAAAGAGAAACGAGCGTGGAAGAAAATAGAACTTGCCGCCCACTACCCCCCCATGGCACGTGCTATGCTGTGCCACTTGAGCTACGGCGGCGGCTGCAGTCCCCCTTCCACTTTCTTGTGTATTCGTGTACACGTAACAAGCTTAGCTCTGGGGGCATTAGCCTCTCTTTCTTCTTTTCTCACCCCTGATTTCTTCCCTTCTTGTCTGTTCAGTGAGGCGGACACCAGACAGCCGTCGCCGCTTGTTCGAAAATCACAAAGTTGGTTAACTTCATTGTTGCTGATTTTAAGGTAAACACAGACAAGCACACACGCGCACACACGCACGCACAAGTACACACACACGCACACGCACACAGACACGTTCGCACAGACGGACGTTTGATAACTAACAAGTACCCGCAAAGCCTGTGAGCTTTCGCGCATTCACAACACAAAAGCAGGCTGCAGTGCGCCGGTGCGCAAACATGCCACGCACGACGAGCAGGGACGGCACTTCGCGGCATGTCTGCCGGCGAGCGTGCATGGTATACCCGGGGCGCTGCCGCTGAGTGCACCGGGCGCCATTCGATCGTTGACGCTTAATTACCGAGCCATTAAGCGGAAACCGAACTGCACGGACACACACTGATCGGCGACGCGAAGTTGTTTCTACGAAGCGCTCGGCCGACCACCACCTGCTGCCGCAACCGCTCGGTGTGTTTCGCCACCTGGCACACACCGGTGCAGCGCTTCGCCCGGTCGAAGTGGCGCGCGCTGTGCGGCTCTGCGCGCGAGCTGCGTCTATGGTGGCACGCATGGCGCAGGCTGCGCGCAAAGCAGTGCCAGTTGTGTTAATCAACCGCGAGGAAGCTGTTTTGGGTGGCTGCCGCTTGCCCAGCACGCTTTCTCCACCTGCGCTCCCCTAACACTGATTCAACGCTTCTGCGTCCCTGGAATACTTGTTCATGCAGTTTGTTTTTAAGAGGCTGATTTGTTTGTGACAGACATGCTTGAGTCGCTGTCAGCTGAGGCTGAGGTAGATAACAAATGTAGAACGAGCTTAGAACGACAGAAAGCTGAGCTAGTTGGTAAGGATTCATTATGCAAAAAGGTGAGGCGTGCAGACAGGACACCAGAGAAGTGGACAACACGAACGCCGGCGTTCGTGTTGTCACGGGTAGTGAAATAGCACCGAATGAATTGGTTTTCTTATTTGGATAACTGTAGAGAAACGGGAACATTAGGTAAAATTTGAGCTGGCCGTGAAGACACAGTATATACATAATTCAGGCGCAGCTAAAACATATTTAAGACACACTTAAAACACAGGGCATAAGATACAGCTAGATAAGACATTAACACACTTAAGATACATTTGAGACATACAAACTGTTAAGACACAGATAAGAGACGGTTAATACACAATTACGAGGCAGTCAAGTCATAAACGCAATTAAGACGTAGTTAAGAGACAGCTCAGACACAGTTAGGGCATAAGACACAGCTAGTTCCGACAAAGCTACGACGCGATTAATACGCAATTAAGACACAGTTTAGACAGAGGTAACACAAAGTTATAATATATTTAAGACATAGTTCAGACACAGTTTAGAAATTGACACTGCCCTTTTCATTAGGTAAACACACAACACATCATCATATCATACCGGATGACCGAAGACATTCGCTGTCGAAGAGCTGACGCGAGCATGCGCGGTAGCAGCAGCGAGTGAAGTGACCTTCGTGTTGTCTATCGCTTCAACGCAAACTGTCCGTCGAGGACACACAGCACACACAAAGCTGCGAGCCGTCGACGCACCTAGACTCTGCACCCAACGAACATCGCTCTCAAGATACGACCCCGCGATCGCGCGCAACCGCCACACATGCAATTGCAGCCGGAGTAGAACGCTGCTCCTCCTCCCTCTCTTCCTCCCTGTGCCTCGCAACCGCAACGTTGAGTGCCTCGCGCGCGACGGAAAACGGCGTGCTTCCTCCCCGCTCGGCTGCCTTTCGCGCGGGCGAGATTGAGCCGAGATCGTCGGCTCCCCTCGCTCGCTTTCACTCGCACATAACAGCGCCGGGCGCTCGGCGACAGTGTTATCGTCCTTGAACTTTATACGGAACATCACGGCGACGCCGACGGTAGAAATGCGCCTAGAGTGTTCATATAATTGATATCGCAATAAAAAGGTTAGCCATAGAGGCTAACTATGCCAACTAAAAGAGGCTAACTGGCCGTAGAGGCAACGTGTGCGCAGGTATGCATTAATGAAAGTTCATGCGAATGTGCAATAAAGCGCTGTTGTACAAACACGCACGTTTTATATTGTTCAAGCAAACCTGGAGCAAATATTTTTTTCATTCTAGGGTTTTACGTGCCAAAACTACGATTTGATTATGAGGCATGCCGTAGTGGGGGCGTCCGGATTAATTTTGACCACCAGGGGATCTTGAACGTGCCATAATCATCATCATAAAAACTTTACTATACAGACTGAGGCTCCCAGGCCCACGCACGACCCCAATGCACTGAGGCGTTTATGTTACTAAGGTCCATAACGCAGGCAGCCCGGTCAGTAGCCATGGTCTGCACGGCCAGGTCTTCAGAGCGCAGCAGGATCTCCCATTCCTCCCAGGTCTTCAGGTGCTCTAGGCCCCGCTGGGAGAAGCCGCCAGGCAATGAGAAATGAGATGGAGAGCAGAAGCGCGAGATTTGGGACCGAGAGTACAGGCTGAAGTGAGGATCATCTAGCAAGCAGTTCACAGTTGTTAACGGTCACGCGTCTCCACTTAGCGACTCTGTCACTCTGGTTGGGTCACTCTGGTGTACCTCAAGGTAGCGTCCTGGGCCCGTTGCTGTTGCTCAGTTACATTAATGACCTGCCATCTAACATTAAATCAACCATTCACTCGTTCGCAGACGAACGCATTCTTTATCGCAAAATACGTTCACCTGCTATCACGCAGCACTTCAAAGTGACCTCGATCACGTAACCTCTTCGTGCACATCAGGAAAAATGTCACAACATCGATAAATGCAAGTTAATGACATTCAGCTGGAAAAATTGTAACTCTTCTTACAGTTACTTACTCAAGAATTCTTTATTGTCTCATGCGTGCTCATACAAATACCTTGGTGTTCATTTCACAAGTAAACTCGCTGGTCCGCTCACATACAGAAAGTAACAGCTAAAGCATCGCGCAGATTAGGGTATCTGAAACGTTATCTTCATAGAACTCCAGCCACAACCCGTAAGCTCGCCTATCAAACATTCATTCATCCGCAGCTCGAATACGCATCACCCATCCTCCCCCCATCAGGCTTATCTTATAAATTCCATTCAGATGGCTCAAAATCGTGCAGCACGTTTCTTTTCCAGAAACTACGACCGTCACCCGAGCGTACAAAACATTAAATCATCGCTCTCTTTTCCTACATTGCAATCATGGAGAATAATCGCATTAATCTGCCTATTTCACAAGATGGCATCTAATGCCAGTCATTCAACGCTGCCTCTTGTACAACCTTACCGCTCTTCACGTCCGTTAAAGAACCACTTAAGCTTCCAACGCATTTCTGGTAGAACCGTAGCACATAATTCATTCGCCTTGCCGCAGGCCATCATCCACTGAAATCGTCTTTCGGAACACATCGTCAACGTTCGTGGTTCTGTTCGTTTTAGGGCCGAAGTAACCGCCATATTTTCTAGTTACTAACGTGTCATTAACTGTTGTATAAAGATGTTCTTGCGTTTTAGTGATCGGTACTAACAGTAAATAAGCTGCTCGTTTTTAGGCCCGAAGTAACCGCCATATTTTCTGGTTACTAAGGCGTCATTACCTATTGTATAAAGATGTTCGTGCGTTTTAGTGATCAGTGCTAACAGTCAATAAGCGTTGTATAATCATGTTAGTCAAGCTCCTGACTTTGCCCCTATGCTTGTGAACCTCCCCCCCCCCCCCCCCCCCACGCACAATGCTCCGGTGCTTGGAGCCTGTGAGGTGACTTGAAAAATGAGTGATAGTGAGAAAGAGTGAGAGGAGAGGCGAGAGCGTGTGCTTGTAATTGGCACCAAAGGGTTGCTTGTCGACTGCTAAGCCAAATGCACAGGACACGGGCGTTCTTGCATTTCGCCCCCATTGATGTGCGGCCACTGCGGCCGGGAGTCTGTCCCGCGACCTCGTGTTTACCAGCGCGCAAACCGTAGTCGCTAAGCCAGCGCGGCGGGTGAGCAAAGATCCTGTGTGTGTAGAATACGTAACAAAATCTACAAATCAAATGAACAAATCAAATTTAGCTGCGGTCCATAAAGATTTACTTTAGGTCATTTAACGTACATATTCATCTAGCGGGGCCCCATGACTGACCATATAGACCAGAGGCTAAGTTCACACTTTTTCGTCCGTAAGTGCCTCTTGCGAGTGTCGGTCGCCTTCGCTCATAAGTCCAGCGTCAGAATTCGTCGGAAGTTTTTCTTAGGACCAATTCTAGCGTAAGAGATTTTTGTGTATTCGACCCCAGGTGCTTGGTTTCAGAAAAAGAAAGCACTCTAGACAAGCGGCTCCACTTCTTGCCACTGGCATGTCTAGAGGGGTGCAATTGCGACCCGGCACGGCCCGCGTGCAAGCACGCCAATTCCTTTGCCGTAGTACGACTTATCCTATATAGTACTCGGATAGCATTCGTCCAATGTTCACACTACTCACCAACGAAATATGTATTATTGTTGCGCGCCAGTTATCTTCTAGAGGTTTGACAATTAAGCCTTTAAACATTATTTTTTTCAGATCTTAATAAAAATATATTTCATCTCGTTATTTCTTTCATCTTTCCTTCTCTTCTTCCTGTTTATTCATTTCCATGTTTGTACCCCTCTTTCCGGAAGAGCAGGGAGGCGTAGTGCCTCTTTCGGTGGCAGTTGTCAGCCTGCTTTTGCCATTCTTTTCCTCTTTTTCAATTGCATGCATTTTCACTCGCAAGCACACACAAATAATAATCTTAGTTTCATGTGGTACACGCTCACATAGCGTATTATCGCGAAAGAGACCGCGATTTTAAGCACCCTCGCTTTATTTTGACGACCGAACTCCAGAAGGGAAATACAGCACAGAGTACACGACTGCCTACCTTCCGCAGTGGCTCCGAAGCTATGCAATATTAAAATTTAAAAAAAAATATTGCATAATTTGGGGCTTATATTGTTCCTCAAACAATAACCTTCATCAATCTTGCGTTCAATTTCCTTATTTAGCGCTATGCTCTTGCTACTGTCCTGTCAGGGATGCTGTCAGGCTGATACGTGGGTGCCGTTCGTGACCCGAAATTACCGTGTGTGCAGTGTTAGAGAAGGGAGATGCTTGGAAGACAAATTACCGTTATCGTTGGAAGACAAGATAAGCACCGAGGGAACATTTTTTTTATTTATTTATTTATTTATTTATTTATTTATTTATTTTTTGCCAGAGTGCGGCGCTCGGCTACTGAGCGCAAGGGGGCGAGGTCGCGGATTAGATTCCTGGACGCGACGGTCGCGTTCAGATGGGGCGGAATTTAAAAGAAGACGGCTCGTGTGCCGTGATTTTGGGGTACGTTTATTCGCTCGAGGTGCTCAAAATAAGTCCCCCTTCACTCCCGCTATGGCGTCTCTCGTAGATCGCGGGTTCTTTTATTACGTTAAACGCGATACATTATCACAGGATTCAACCTTGAACACTTCTTTTTTTGTGTATGTGGAGATGCAAGATATGAAAAAAAAAGGTAAGGCAGCTTAAGTTCAGGCTATTACCGTAATTTGAATTATCGAGGGAATATCGAGCAACTGGTTATCCGCAATACGCAAATGATATTTACAATAATTGAACGATATTTGTTGGAAGCTTCGATTTCTTGTCCTGTAGGTCCAGTTCCCCTCCATATCGGCCGGTTAGATTCAGCTTGTAAATTTTCGAACATGTTTCTGTTCATGTTTCATCAAACGCTTTTAAGGCGAAAGCCTTTCTAGGCTCCTGGTGAAGTTTGTGTCAGCAGACCTGACTGCCGGAGTGTCCGCCGAAGCGTCATCACGCCATACGAAGACAGATTAAAAAGGGAAGAAGGATTGATAGGGACAGTTAGTGAATGACAACGTTTTAATAGAGATTGGTGGAAGTGAAGAATGACTAGTAATGACCAATAATGACTACGAATGACTTGTAATGACTACTAATGACTCCGAAATGACCAATATGTCTAACGACAGCTTGTAATGACTACAATTGATTAGAAAGGACTAAAAATGCTTACTGCTGAGCACTAATGACTAATAATGAATGATATCACTTGTAATGACTAGTAATGACTACAAAATGACCAATATGTCTAACGACCACTTGTAATCACTACAATTAATCAGAAATTACTAGACATGCTTAGTAATGACCAGTAATTACTAATTATAACTGAAATGACTTGTAATGACTACTAATGACTACGAAATGACCAATACGTGTAACGACGAATTGTAACGAATACAATTGATTAGAAATGACTAGGAGGAGGATTAAAGAGAAAAGCAGAAGGCACGGAGGCTAAATAGAATGACGTCCGGTTGGCTACCCTACACCGGGGTAATGGGGAAGGCAGGGAGAAGATGACAGGGAGAGAGAGGATGGAAGGAAAGAAGGAAATTAGCGGTGAGTTCGCTGACGCGTGTGGTCTAATAGTAATTGCACTTATAGTCACAGACATTCACACAAGCCCGTCGTCCTCAAGAAGCACAAAAGTGACTTCACTGCTTTATGGGCAGACGAGCGATGGGGGCGGTGTGCCAGCAGCGCCTGCACGGAAAGTGGCGGATTGCCCAGTTTTTGGAGAGCGTTAGGAAGTTCTTGTCTTTCTGGGGCATATCGTGGAGAGTGGCACAGCAGGTGGTCGATATTTTCTTAGGTGCCGCAGACCTTGCATGCTGCACTGTCAGTAACTCCAATTAATGTAGAGTATGCCTTTGTGAAGGCAACTCCTAACCAAAGGCGACAAAGAAGCGTCGCTTCACGTCCAGGAAGTCCGAGTGGAGGTTGGAGTTGCAGGGAGGGGTTTATTCGATGCAGTCGTGTAGGTCTTAAGTTTGGCGAGTTCCACTCGGTCAGTGAGACACTGCGTACCAGGTGTCGAAGCTGCCTTGCGGCGTCTGTCCTCGAAAGCGAAATTGGAACGCTGTGCTCTCCTTGATGTGCTGTGCGAGTAACGTTATCGGCGGAATCATTGCCACTGATTCCACAATGGCCTGGTACCCATTGAAAAACAACCTCGTGGCCTTTTTGTTGGACGTGATGGCGAAGTTTCACGATTTCCTATGTCAGCTGTTCGTGACATCCGCTTCAGAGAACTGACTGCGTGCACTGCAATGCCGGTTTTGAGTCAGAGAACACGGTCCATTTTCTAGGTCTTTCAGAATCAATGAATTCCAGTGCACGACGCAGGCCCGTTGGTTCTGCCGCCGATGAGGTCGTGACATGCGATTTCTTGAACCGCAGTGTTATTCCTCGCGTTGGTATAACCACCGCACCACCAGAACTGGACGACGTAGTTGGTCCATCGGTACAGATGTGCACATGGTTGCTGTACTTTTCATGCAAAAGAAGTAAGCTTAGCTGTCTTAGAGCAGGGGCCCGGTAGAACTGTCTTCTTCTGTAGTGCTGGAATTATTATATGTACTTGTGGACGCCTCAAACACCACGGAGGAAACACTGGCTTGGCCGCAGGTGCGTACCCTGAAATAAACGACGCACCATGTGCACTGACAGTAGCCTGAGAGAAATGATTAAAAAGGCTTAGTAAGGACCAGCAATGACCAATAATGACTGAAATGACTTGTAATGACAACTGATGACTATAATATGACCAACATGTCTAACGACGTCTTCTAATGACCACAATTGATTACAAATGACTAAAATGTTTATTAGTGAGCAGTAATGACTAATAATGACTGAAATGACTTCTAATTGCTAATAATCACTACAAAAATACCAATATGTCTAACAACTTGTAATGACTACAATTCATTAGAAATGACTAAACATGGCTTAGTAATGACCAGTAATGACCAATAATGACTGAAAAAAACTTGTAATCACTACTAATGACTATGATATGATCAACGTGTCTAACGACGACTTGTAATGACCACAATTTATCACAGATGACTAAAATACTTAGTAGTGAGCAGTAATGACTAAAAGAAAGAAGATAAAGTGAAGAGGCAAAGAGAAGGAGGCGAATGATAAGAGGAGGAAGAGTAGGCTTTCGCCGTTCACCTCTTAAGAGGATGCTTTAGCTCGGGTGCTCCTATCTAAATACATGTAAAAGGAGAATTCGTTTTTCTAGGCAACTACTGCACCAAATTTGACGGGGTTTGCTGCATTTAAAAGAAAAACTTAAAATCTAGTGACTGTTGGTTTCGAATTTTCGATTTAGGTCGTCAATTTTTTATAAAAATTTCGCAAAAATCGCAAATTTTCAGAAAGCGAAACTATCAAGTTTATAACTCCGTAACTCAGCAAGAAAAAACGATATCGCAATTCTGTGAATTGTACCTGATAGCACATCTAAAGCGGACAAAGAACGTAAAGAACGTAACAAATTCACGTAAGATGTAAACTGACATAACAAATTTGTCCGCTTTGAATGGTCTAATGGATGCCGTTTACAGAATCGCGATATCTGTTCTTGATGCAGAGCTATTAGTTTGTAAACTTCGTGCTTCTATTTTTTTCAGACGTCTGAATTTTTGAAAATCCTTTCAACAAAATTCAAGCCCTAAATCAAAATTCCACTTGCAACAGTCACTAGAATTTAACTTTTTCTCTCAAATGCAACACATTTCATTAAAATCGGTCCAGGGGTTATCTCAGAAAAACGTTTTTGCGTTTTTACATGTATTTGAATAGGCCACGTCGGAGTTGGGCCCGAGCTAAAGCTTCCTCTTAAGAGAGATCTTAAGAAACCCTGTAATGTTTTGTAGCGTTACTAACTTCGTTTTCTTTTTCTTGTCTGTTATGATGCAAAATTTCATAGGCCTCCTACATAGAGAAGCTAGTCTACGTGGTGATATTCAAGTTACTAAGATCCCTAGTCGAGATATTAAACCTTACGCCCGTAACCGGCTACGCCAGCCCTGGTAGTACCAGTTGGGTAAAGAAACAGAAAAGAAATTACATGCAATAAAACCACAACTAGGCAAATTTTTCCAGCAATGAGTCACAAGACTAACAGAAATAACACTGTGCAAGCTACGTATAGGACACACATTTGCCTATTAACAGGCACACAACTACCCATACGCGCAAAATGTGGAGAACAACTCACAGTCCGGCACATCTTATTTGAATGTCCACGGCTTCACCAAGCAAGAGTATAGCATTTTCGAGAGCTTTGCACACATTATATACCATTTCACCATGCATTATTTTTACGCCATGACCCCACGTTTAGTGTCAGCACAGTTTTTAAATACCTCGCCAATGTCCATTTTTTAAACAATGTATACTACAACCCAAACCGCCATGCTCCATCACAAACGTGAGTAGCCTGAGGAGTTGAATGCCTCGAGATCTCGCACTTTTCGCATGGTAAAAGTACTTTGCTGACGGCATCGAGGCAATATTTATCGCTTATAATCACTGAAAACTACAAATAATCTGTATAACACATACATAGCATATAACATTTAACAAGTGATCGCTCATAGTCACCGAAATCTCTATCTGACCCACACGCAGTTGAAATATCTGATATAACATAAACAACATTGTTTAGCTAGGCCTTTTAAAGCTTTGCCACTTAGAAATATTTGCCGCTTTATACAGCGCTATTTGACATGCTTACCATTCTAGTCTGATTATGGTATTTATATTATATATCCTTGAATATATTCATAGACTTGGGGCTCTTTGGTCAAAGATGTCCTTTCGCCATTAAAACCCATCAATCATAGGCCTCCTACATCGATGCCGGTAAGTACTGCACTCACCGAGTTACACCGAGGCCACAGCGCGAGCCGCCGTCATTGCTAACTTTTCTTCTCTCTTTTAGCTTGAGTAAGCGATCAGCGACTCAGGACCGTTGTACTTTCCTGGCCGCCGCTCGAAAACTCGCTGACGCGAAGCGCAATCCTATTTACAGGGTGTCTCCGGGCAAAGGCCAAGTCTGCTCAGCCAACCGAAGTTGCGCAAGTTCTGTTTCTTCCTGTAAGAACCAAAATCGGGCTGTTGCTTAGCGGCACCGTGGGCTGTAAAGAAAAGCCGGTGCCCTGTAAAAAAAAGCGCACGCACGCGCGCAGATAAATTTTTGAGTGGACCAAAGGGAAAGAGACAAAGGAGGAGGAGGGGGGGGGGGCGCGACCAGGCGCGCGAAAGGAGAGGCCAACTTGCGGGGCTCGCTTGTTCGTCGGAATAGCTGCTGCCATCGCTGCACCGGCAAAGGCCACCGTATGGCTATTTGTCGGAGCTATGTCTTCTCTTTCGAACAGCCAAGCTGCCGACGCATCAAACGGTGGTACAGCACAGACACACACACGCACACACACACAAAGGCAAAAGAAGGTTTAGAGCAGACGGACCCTGTTCGTTCACTGGCCGCTGGGAGATTACGGGGCCTTGCTCACGTTTTGTTCGTTTCTTCTTCCTCTGCCTCGACGTATATAGCCGTCTGATAAACGAACGGTGGATGCTCAGTGGATAAGAGCGCTGTGCTGCACCAGAAACGCAACCGGCTAACAGCACAGCGCGCACGCCTTCCAAGGGGGAAAAGAAGACGAAAGAAAAACGACATAGATGTTGTTTTTCTGTTTGTCCGTGCTGCAAAGTGACACCGGCGAGTATGTGTGGCATTCGGTGTGTGAAGGTGTTGCATGCTCGCATAAATTGGCGGTGGCCCGCAGGCGATGCCAGATCTTCGAAACGCGCCGAATGGCACGCAGCAGCGCAGTGGTGACATCGCCGTACGTGCCTAAAATAATGCTACACGCCATTTCATCCTCGCGCTTGCTGGCCGGACGGCCATTGGGCGCTGACACGAACAGCCATAGAAGCCCGACCAATATTTCGTCGTTGCCCTTAGCTAAGGCCGAAAATCCAGACGGCAGAAATGCGATAGCTGTAAACTGTACTCCTATATCTTAAAATTTTCCCCCTACAGATGGTTCTGGTGATGTGCATTTACTGATTGCCTAAAATCGAATAGGCCATCCCGCTTCGTATGCCTCCGATCTGGCAAACATGTTAAATGATGCGATGGTGGCAGCCATGAAAGAGGTGGCAGCCATGAAAGAGAAAGAGAGAGGAGGGAAGAGAGTGGGAGGTTAACTAGACTTTGCTCAGTTTCTGTGCACGTGGGAGTGCACGTGGGAGTTCTGTCACGTGAGAGTGACAGAAGACAGCTGTTCAGGTCAATCATGTGACCGTACACAAGACTGCATGTCTGTAGTCGGGCACTCAAATGATGTCGCCTTGAAGTACTACAGAAGAACTCGTGTGGTTTTCTGCACTGATAAGCTGTGAAGCCAGGCTCCCAGGACATTTGCTGCGCTAAAAAAGCCGATCGTTCAGCATTCTCAAGGCACACTGCAGAGTGTGGCGTTATTTCCCGAACCGGTAACAGTCGCAAAGAAAGTGAGTCTCTTCAATCTGCACTTAGCCACTCAGTGACGATATACCGCACGTGGTAACTAGTTTCCTGAGCAATACAATCGTTGCAGCTCTTGAGGCACATCGTGCCAGGCCGAGACATGTTTGAACTACTTGAGTTTACACGCTCGGTTGTACGCTACAGGTTGCACTGCATTCTGCAGTCTTGTGGATTAACTCATCAAGTATGGTTTCCATCTCGCTTCAACACTGCAGAATGCTCAAAATCCACGTTGTGGTGCCTCACACAATGTTTATTTTGCTCTGGAGGAGGAGTAATAGACGGAAAGACTGGGAGGTTAGGCAGTTCTTCGTAACTTACGGGCTCGTCCTTATAATGTTTTGTTTAGTCTGTTCACTTTTTATTTTTAGTATTATATTTTCTTTATTATTTTGTACTACCAGCTTTTTCAGCGGCCAAACATCGTGTGTCAGCTAATAAAGAGGAAGAAGCCTCTCGTCTCAGCTCCTGGGATCGTAAAGAAAGCTGCCTCGCCCCAGTGGTCCTAAAGCGGCTGTCACTTTTTCTTTTAGATATTCCCTTGTTTGACCGTGAGCGGGCATACACTGATAGTTCTACTAGTTTTAATAGCTCTAGCACGGCTGATTGTCGCATGGAACTTTGCCTATTAAAATGAGTTTCTGACACTACGATGTTGACGGCAGGAGAACTTGTCGCTCTGTACGGTGACGTCGATTGCGTGCGCCAAAGGAATATCCACCTAACCATTGCGATTATTCATTAATAATAATCATAATAATAAAATAACAATGACGACGAGAACAACAAGAATAATATATATATATTGCGATTCGAAGACAATGCCACACCCGCTAGTGTGCCCTGCGTATGCACAAAATCACGTTTTTCACAATCAGTTTGAATATGAAAAATCAGCCAAGTTAACAAACCAAGCTTTGCGTAGCAGACATGACATTTTATTTCCACGGCTACCGGGCAATGGCGAAATGGTCGGCAATGACAGCTTGGATGACGCTGCGCGCTCGGTTCACCAGCCATACCTGCACTTGCTATAACGCCGCTGTCGAGGACGGATGCCGTGCGGAAAGTTTGCTATCTTGCCTGTTTGATCACACTTAGACAGCTGGAATTGACTGGGTTGCGCCACTTGCCGCTTGCGCTCACTCGACTCTTACTCACGGCTTCGCGTGCCCCGATCGGACTCTCCCGTCGCGGAACTAGGCGGGGGAGAGTGACGGGAAGGTGGGGTTGTCGTTTGGGAGCGCTTCGTCCTCCGCCATCGGAATAGCCAAGAAGGCCGCATGGAATTATTGCGAGTGTGACGAAACTATAGAGTACCCTCTGTCTCACTGCCTATCAGTTCAACTTCGATACTAGCGTATATATGGCTCAGGCTACCAGATAGATGTGCTGTGCTTCTTCATTGCCACTGGCATACACTACGACGCCTGCGTCAGCGAAGTTTCCTCTGTGGGTGTGCGTGCACTACATACACAGGACCAGCTCGTCATCAAACGCCTGTTTATTAAAGCGTGCAAACTGCATCACAGCATTGTGTTGCAGTGTGCCCCTGTGACGTGCAATGTAATGTTCATTGCCGGAGCCGCGCCTACGTACGGAGCCGGTTTGGGTACGTCTTGTTACGTAAACATGACCACATTTTTTACTGATCGTGCGCCGAATACTATTGCGTTAACTATATTTGTTGCTATTCATGCACGAGGCTACTGTGAGTTCCATGGACCCTTAGGGCATCATGTAAGGTTAGGATAAATGTGGTACTCGCTAGGCGCAATTTCACTGGATAAACAACGCGGAGTATCCTTTCGAGGTATACCGTTAACACAATGTCTGGGTGACCACGATGGGTAGCAAATGTTGCCGGCAAAAAAGGTTTACTCAGTTAGCCTCGGAAGACCTCGTCTCAAGAAGGGCGTTTAAACAATTCATACCAGAGGTGTTAGTTTTAAAGCGAAGCTTTTGTTTGCCTATACTCACTGGTCTGGCTTTGTCTATATACTCAGGGACGGGAGTTTTCGGTTTTTACCGACGAACGCCGAAAATTGCCTCCCTATTTGTAATTTTAGGAGTTTGGTTTAAACCGAGAGGTGCCGAATTTAGGAATTAGTCATGGCGCGTCATACTGGGTCCACACAACATGAGTGGGGCTACTGGAGAAGCAGGGTTTTCTTTTGCCTGCCTCGACCAATCCTCGCCCGAATATCGGTGGCCTCTCCAACCGCGTCCTTACAGTGGGGATTGTATAAGGGAGCTTTGTGCGCGTACATTCCTCGCGGCTCTTCCTGCGTGTCTTCGCCATTCCCTGTGGTGGTAAGCGAGAAATGGACGCTGAAGAATTTGCGGACTATGTGCTCTACACAGTGCAGTCCAAAGTCGATATCCGTCCTTCTCTAGAATGCGCGCCGATCTTAGTGGCTCCGTCGTCAAATGGGAGCGCAGCGTTCCCCAAGTGAGAATGAGAAAGAGAAGTGAGCGCTGCCAGCTCTCTGACGAAAATGTCTGCATACATATGTATGTAACAAATATATACATACATATACATACATACATATATATGTATGTAACAACTTTCTAGTGTAATTATTTTGCTTACTTTCTTTCTTCCTTACTTGCTTTTTTTTCGTTTTACTGTTTTCTTTCCAATCAAAATAAGCGTGAGCAGTTTTTCAGAGGACCGAAAATTCCAGAATGGCGGCACTCTACAAAATGAAAAAGGGAAACCAGGTGCCGATAAGTGCATAACTTTGTAAGGATAATAAATGCTAATAAATGTCTGCGGAATTTCAAAAACTTAGATGCCAAGAAATTGAATTTTCAGTTAGGTCTTCTGACAATGTGTCCAATGCATTGGTTGAGTGCTGGGGAGGAACTGATTTGTAAAAGGAGTAATGCGGTATCTAGATGGCACAACGGAAAAATATTGGAACCAATAGAATGTGCCCGTTTATATTCACTTACATGTTACGCTGTACTTGGATAGGCAAGCAGAGGTAGACCTTAGGCCGGACTTCAGTTGGTTTGGATGACACATTAAGAATGTGTATTAGGGGAGCGAAATTTTGTGAGAAAGCCAATAGAGCAAAGGAATAAAACAAAAATGAAAGCCATGTGTTCATCGTTGAGGTGGGTGATAATGCCGTAGATCCAATACGTGCTTCATGGTCAAAAGACGTTGATCGAGTAAATCCATGTTTTCCTGGCATAGGGATTTCATCTCTTCGTATGCTCTACATTTAAGTAGAACCTGCTCATGCGTCTACGTAAAGCCATAGTTGTCGCAATATGAACTGGCCGCAGTTGAAGGTGATTGCTGGAGCATGTAAGGGTTAGTAGAAGTCGATGGTATAGGGTGTTCCGAAATTGCAAAGTACATGATTTGAGAATACTTATCGGAATATGAGATCAAGAGAGGGTAGAAAAGGATGATGACGCAGTGGTAATAACCGTAGGGGGGCCGTAGTACACATTGATTCTCAATGACCTACACAGCGATTTCATATAGCAACATGCAACATGCGGGTGTATGGGCGACTGTGCCATACGCGCCGTCTCATGATAACTCCGTGGCACTATTGACGAAAGTAGAACGTGTGCCACGAAAACGCAGCACCTGTTGTCGGGCAGCATAGGAAGAATACGAATAGCGGCGCTTGCACGAAGTGGTTTGATTCGTGGATGCATCGTTCACACATGATGTGGAACTCGCGTGATGCCCGCCCGTCGGAATCGAGCCATCGCATGCGAAAGTTGATTTTCATTTCCGTAAGATTGAAGCGGCCCAATGGACCCAGCAATAATGGCTGCGTTTCCGCGAAACACTTTCGTATCCTCGCCCTTAGTGCCAGCGGTTATCAGAAGACAGTGCTAATGATTCACCGTCGGCTACACGCTAACGTGTTGTTGCTATTAACAGATCTAAGCTGCTAAGTTGTGCTTTCCTAAACTTGATTGGCCATTTCTATAGCAGTATCATCGGTCGATCTGTTTGGTGGACAGCTACCACTTTCGCATGATTTCGCATGACTCCGCACCAGACACATCGGCGTCTGCGAACAAAACACCCCTGCTAGCACTGTGCGAGTGACGCAAAACGAAAAAAAAATAATGGGGTGGGTGTCGAAGATATCCATTCACGATGAGCGGCACCGACCAGGCAAAGTAAAGCATCCAAAGAAGGAGCGGATTGCACACGATGCGTTCTGCAGGTAAGGCTACTAACGACAAGGGGTGAGAGAATTTCGTGGGAATTTATTTTGCAAGGCAGGCCTGCGGTCATTTTCTTGTTAGGTGAAATAAACGTAATTAAAACTGGTATCAGGAAGTGGAAACAAAACATGAAGCTTTTGAACTGAGAAATAACCGAATAAAGCTAGCCTCCCGGATCGTTAATTGTGTAGGCGTTGTTGCTAAATCTCTTTGTTGCAACAAGCAGGTGCACAGACATTGAAAGCTTGGGAAGGTATTTGTACGGATATGCGATGGGGTGGGTGATATCGGCGGCACGACAAACTTTCGTGACACATGCTTGCATAAGTTCAGTAACTTGGCACGCTGCCAAAAAAGGCTGGCGCTTCCTGCTTGACACAGTTGGTCAGTTGGCCACAAGGAAGCAAGCGCACGACGGTGACTTACGCTTTCCTTTTTTTCGTTTGATACTTGGTCACGGGGGAACAACAGCTGAGGGGTGATGCGTTCCACCTATGTGATAAGTGGAGGCCATCACCCCTCAGCCAGGCGAATAAACTGCAGCCGCTGTGGAAACAATTAAGTGCAGCTGTAGATGACAACTGCCTCAAGCCACACTGCCTCTTTATTTCAGTGCAGTATTTGTATTCCTTGTGTAAATTGCAATGATGTCAATTAAATCGCCCAAGTACCTTTGCCTGTGCTTAGGAGATTGAAACTTGGCATAGAACTAAGCATGGCTTCATGAGAAATGCTGAGATTCTTCCACAGACTTAAAGAAATCGTGTCTGCAGCCCCGATGCAAGCACTAATCTGATTCTGACTGGCCGGCGATCACGCGGTAATATAACGCAAGATAACACAAGTCCCATGACCTTCTTCTACAGACATGCCTTGGTCGAGGGCGTGTATGTATATTTATTAAAAGGCTATTTCAGCTGTGCATGTTGCAGTACCAAGACCATTTATGCTGCGGCCTCTCTACGTACGCTTCAGCGATGTACGTACATGTTATGTGTGTTTTCCGCTTGTCTTGCAAACTGATTTGGCCTGCTGTTTATAGGCATTTTTTCCGTGCTCCCACTTTCTTTTGTCGGTGTGTCTGTCATTTGTTTATTTCCTATTGCTTTGTTTCCTATCTTATTCTCCACTTTTAATTCCCTCCTCCCGAAAGAGTAGGCAGGCGTTGTACCCCTCTCGGTGTCACTTGTCGGCTTGCTCCCTCCCTGTTTCCTTTGTGTGTTTGTATGTTTCCATATAATAATAATAATAATAATAATAATAATAATAATAATAATAATAATAATAATAATAATAATAATAATAATAATAATAATAATAATAATTTCTCTTCTGTTTTTGTCGGGTGTATAAGGCGAAAGTGAGAAACTCGCAAATTTACGAAACAGCAGAAGCAACATCGATACTTATTTGGTGATTGACTGATGACTTATTGCTTTATTCGAGCTTGTCTATTTCATCCTTTCATGGTTGCTGTTCGGCGTAGCGTTCATCTTCTCGGATCCCATTAGGCTGGCGTGGTGTGAGGCTCGCGTTTGTAGAGTGACGCCAACATGATTCGAGTGGAATGGCTGCTTCGGTATGAAGGCGTCAGCTTTCCTGTTGCCAAGCCTTCCGCCAATCTTTAATATCACGGTCAGCACCAGCTTAAAGAAGGGGAGGCCAGGAGTATTCAGGTTGTCTCGATCGGCGGACAAATGTCTTGTAGAAGTTGGTCGGGATTCCCGGAAGATTGCATACGAGGACCGCTTTTTCCCGTGCTTCCCGTGATTCGTCTAATCCATAACACGTCGTCGATGTCGGCTCCTGTCACCAGTGTGCGGCCTCGGTCATTCCATCTCCAAAGAACCGAACCGCTGCGCTAAGGTAGGGAGCGGTGTCCAGCGAATCTGTAAACTGAATCGTCTTTTAGTGAGCACCAGGAAACGGGTGTCCTTCCTGACTGTTCTAGCCATGGTTCCATTTAGTTTTTCATTTGCGTCCACCCGATGTAATCAGCCAGCGCCGGTCTTCTGTAAGGACTCCTCTTATTGCATTTACTTTGCCCTTCGTCACGGGCTAGCCCAAAGCCATGCCCCCGCTTTATATCCCGGATCTTCCACTCAGTGATATGGATGGTAAGAAATGAGTAGAATAGGAGAACGAAATATCCTATATGATATGGTCGCAGGAGCTCGGAATAGTCAATTTAGAATGAACAGCTGTGATTCCTTCTATATTGTTTTCGTGGTGTTAGATGCTTTCTATGTTTCAACTTTGCGTTTTTAATGCTTTCTGAGTTTTATGTCATTTCAGCATGTTTTTTTTTTGTGAAGGGGGGGGAGGGGATGGGAGCAGTGTCAAGCTGCATAAGAGCAGTTTTTTTCCCCATCTCCTCAGCCATGCGATGTCGAATTGCTATTCATTGTATTGTACGTTCCATTTCTGAAATAATAAATAAATAAATAAATAAATAAATAAATAAATAAATAAATAAATAAATAAATAAATAAATAAATGCACCGTGCATTGGGTGCATGTTAAGGTACCCCAGGTGGTCAAATTAACCCTGAAACCCCCACTACGGCGTAGCTCATAATTGTATCGTGGTTTTGGCGCATAAAATTCCAAAATTAGCGTTATTTGTTCAGCTTTAATTTTTCGTTGCAGCATGCGCCCCATTTACAATACATGGTGATCATTTGTTTAAAGTTTACAGAATTTTTCACGATAGGCTGCTGCAGCGAACTTAATTCAAGTCCTTCACATGGATTATTCAGAGAGGCGGACGTTACCTTCACGAAAAAATTAAAGCACATATAGGATTAATTAACGAAATTGACTAACTATTTCGTGAATTAATTACTTTACGGCACATATTACAATTTACGAATTATAACCGGTGAGCTTGCAAGGCGTGTCCACTTGAAATAAATTTCCAGAACGACGCCAATTTGGAGACATGCACCACCAAACTCGCCGTGAAAATGCACTCTTGTTTCACTTACATTTTTTTAAACAAAACGCTGTTTATGCATTAAAGCACAAAAGTAGCTGGAACGCCCATTTATTTCGTTACATACTTTGGGAAATATCTCGAAACTGTTGCTACCCTGGAAATTCAAGTGGATACGTCTTGCAAGTTCACCGGCTACAATTCGTAAATTGCGATATGTGCCGTATAGTAATTATTTAAGAAGTTAGACAGTTCATTAAAAAATTATCTGATATCCGTCTGAAAACAAATAAAGAATGGTCTGTAAGCACGAATTATGTTCCTCGTGATGTCTTTATTCGCTGAACTGTGAAGCGGATAAGTGTGGCTGCGAAATCTTAAGATTTCCGCACGAGTTATGCACTTTCACTGGGCGGAGTATTACAGCGCTCGGTTCGTTAAAAAAAAAAAAAAAACGTATACCTAGAACGCCACTCGCCGTCGGCTGCATTTCATTACTTTGGCGTTCTGGGATGGCGTAAAGGAGGGAAAAACATAGACTTCGGAGCGTGTCCGTTCTGCCGAAGTGTGGACTGTCACCTTATCCGGCGAAGACGTAAGAAGGTTCTGTGCTTGCACAACCCTCCGCATGCCCACGGACAGGTTTGACGAGCACCTCGCTCGGGGTGTTGTAAGCCACTTGACGAGTTAAATCAGGAGCTGGCTTGCGGGCCGTCTCTGAGCAAACTGTCCCCAGGCGTTGACGACGCCCGGGGGCATGAAGCGCGGCTTTGAAGGGCGCTCGCTGCATCTCGTAGCGTTGTCACGCACTTGGAATTCGAGCAGCGGCGACAGAAGAACGCCTCACTGTCTGGTTTCTAGTCTCTGCGCTACAATTACGCGGAGTTCGCGCCCCTCGTAGATTGGCATAGGGGCTCGTGCGTGATATCTATCAAACACAATAATATACATTATATATATATATATATACAGTGAAAGCTCGTTAATTCGAACTTCAATAATTCGAATTTATGGATAATTCGAACTGTACGATTTGGTCCGGCCAAGCTCCACAGAAGTCTATGTATAAAAAAGTCCGTTAATTCGAACGCGAGAAGGTTCCCTCACGGATAATTCGAACTACGCTCGCCTGGCACACGGCCAGAGAAACGCGCCTACTGCCTACACACAAGGTTGTATTGCCTCCTAAACGGAGAGAACGGCGAGAGAAGGCAAAATCGGAAAAAAATCTAACCGACGCGGGGTCAGCCAGAAGGCAGCGGCGGCTGCCGCCTCTCCGTTCTACGTAACCTCCGATACTTCTTGCCCGTTGCGAATCTCGGACGCTTTGCAAATCTTGTACAGCTGCTAATGCTGTGCGGAGATGGCACGGCAAATGCCAAAACACAGCGAATCAAGTACGCCGCAGCTGCGCTTGCAATCAAGAACCAACGAATCAGGGCCTTCGCCACCTTCACATGTTCGGCGTCTTTGTCTCGGCAGTCGTCATCGGTTGTGCACCTCTGTTTTCAGCTTAGGAGGTATCGGCCGTCGCGATTCATTGTGATGGTGTTAAGCCTCGGCTAACGTTCGTTTCAGTGGACATCGGTGGTGTGGCGCAGTCGGACCCAGAGCTTCGACTTGAAGATGGCGTGTGCCCACGGCACACGCCATCACTTTCTGACACGCCAAATTTCTGACATTCCCTACTGCTTCCAAATCGCAGTGTACTGTTGCTCTCCTTCACTTTCGTCAGTTCGAACTTTCGTTAATTCGAACTGAAGCGGCGTCCCCTTGCGGTTCGAATTAACGAGCTTTTACTGTATATATATATATATATATATATATATATATATATATATATATATATATATATATATATATATATATATATATATATATGTTTTAAGAAACCCACAAACACTGACACCGAGGACAACATAGGGGAAATTACTTGGGCTTAGTAAATGAAATAATACATTAATGAAAATTAAAGGGGATGGAAAAGCAACTTGCTGCATGTAGGAACCGAACCCAAAACCTTCGCATTTCGCGTGCGATGCTCTCCCCATTGAGCTACCACGGCGTTGTTTCTCCATCCATTTTCTTGGATATTTACGTGTCCTAGTAGAACCCTGGGAGTGTTAGCCAGTGCCACCAGATACATTTTTACATTATTAACGCGACAGCGTTAAGGAGCTCGTGTCGCAAAGCCGGTGTCTGCGTCCGCGGCGTTGGCCGTGAGCGATAAATCCCTGAAGGCACTTTATAAATAAAAAGGTGGGCAAGGTCGGCTGGTGGGAATTGAATCAGGGTCTCCGGAGTGTGAGACGGAGACGCTACCACTCAGCCACACGTTCGTTTCTTCAAAACGGGACAAAATCGCCTCTAGTGAATGCGGTGTTGCCTTAGAAACGTGCCGTAGAAAGTTATACTGCAGTGTATATCGGTAATTATGACCATGTAAATTACAGAAGTCGCAGTTTCATGAGTAGTGAAGTACGTTTCCGCTAAACTTCTTCTGCGCTCTGCGCACACGCAGAGCCATCTTGCGGCAAACACAGAAGACCCCCTCCTCGCAATGTACGGCGCTGCCCCGACACGTGGCGCGCCACTCGCCCCATGACCGCGTCCGCCTTCATGGCGCGTCGGGGCCCGGCTATCTCTGCCGATCGCGACGTTTGGCTGGCGTAGCGCGTTTGAGTAGGCGATGCGAACGGGGTGCGATAACGCTATCGCATTCCACTCTTGAAGGCGAAGCTTAAGCGTCCTCCAATTTTTTACATAATTTTACGTTTACATAACGAGGGTCTCGAATCCGGCTACATTGATGCCTTCAGGTAGCATATGTGGGTTTATTGACCAGTTGCCTTCACCAGAAAAGATCACGTTCTCGTGACGCCTGCGGCAAAAAGGACGTTCCCCGTCCACCGCCAAGGTCTGTGAGTGGTGGCGCTGGCTAACACTCCCAGGGTTCTACTAGGACACGTAAATACCCAAGAAAGTGGATGGGGAAACAGCGCCGCGGTAGCTCAATTGGTGGAGCATCGCACGCGAAATACGAAGGTTGTGGTTCCCACCTGCGGCAAGTTGTTTTTTCATCCCCTCCACTTACCTTTGACCTATTGTTTCTTTATTTCACTCATGAAGCACAAGTAATTTCCCCTATGTTGGCCTTGGTTGCAGTGTTTGTTGGCTTCTTATGATATGACTAATAAAAATCGGGCCCCTCGGTTAACCCCCTACCTTCCCGTTTATATATATATATATATATATATATATATATATATATATATATATATATATATATATATATATATATATATATATATATTGTTACGTCCAAGAGCGTCAAAGGGACGCGGGGATCAAGAAGAGAGGGGAAGAGGAGAACGAAGACTGTGCAGCGGCCATTCCTGTTGTTCGTAGCCTGCCGTTCCTGCTCTCGTACGCCTAAATAAACCCCTTTTCCCCGTGCTTGTAACAAATTGGTGGACGGTGCGGGGTACACCTCGTAACCACGGAGCCTACGCTGCTACAACTTCGCCGAAGCCGTCGACTTGCCGGACTTCCGCCACCATCGCCTGACATGACTGAATACGCCTGCCAGATTCCCGAAGGTTCTGACGCGGCTTCAAGGCCAGCACCTGGCGTTCCGTGGCAATACTATCGGGTGCCACTCACTTTCGGAGGAAAAGCCGGAGAAGATGTCGACGAGTGGCTCACAAACTACCGAAGGGTGAGCCGATCTAACGGTTGGAACTCGACCGCACAGTTGTCAAATGTTGTGTTTTCTCTTACCGACACAGCACTCGTCTGGTATGAGAATCACGAAGACACGCTCACTTCATGGGAGCTTTTCGTAGAGGAGCTCAGAGCGTGTTTTGGAGACTCCAGCGCAAAAAAGAAACGCGCCGAGCAGACGCTTTCGCAAAGAGCTCAGATTCCCGGCGAGACCTGTACGACTTATATCGAAGAAGTGCTGAAACTGTGCAAAATAGTGAACTCTCAAATGTCTGAAGAGGACAAAGTTGGACATTTGTTGAAAGGGATAGCCGAAGACGTCTACAATTTTTTGATCGGCAAAGAAAGCTTGGATTCCGTGTCTGACGTCATTCGCCACTGCAGGACCTTTGAGACGCTGAAGATGCGACGGATAATACCGAAGTTTGGTCGCCTGGCTAATGTCACCACGGTGGCAAGTGTAGACCCGAGTTCGTGTGTTGACCTTCCATCAACAATACGGCAGATTGTTCGCGAAGAGTTGCTCCATCGGGAAGAAATGTATCGTAGCACACCCGGTATCGCTGGTGCGTACTTACCACACGAGATGCGAAACACGGCCGTTTCGACCGCATGGCAACCCACGGTTCACTCAGCGACCGTCGAGTATAGGTCTACCCCCCAAACGAGAGGGACCCTAAGCTATCAAGATCATGGCAACGACCAACGCCCTCGCCGCACGCACGCCCCCGGGCGGCAGATGCCTAGCCACGATGAATGGGAGCCACCTGCTGGCTATGCAGTCGACAGCAACATGCGTGACTACGTGCAGGAACATCGAAATTTGCGGCATCTGCCGGTGTGCTTCCAATGCGGTGTCGTGGGCCACATAGCGAGATTTTGCAATCGTCGCCCAACAACGTGGAATCGTCGATCGGGGCCTTCAACAAGGACCACACCTCCTACGAGGACAACTCAACAGCCATACACCACCTCTTGGTCAGCTGGCGTCCCTCCTGGCAACGATTACTGGCAGAGAAGCTTCCGGAGCCGCTCGCCGGCATCTGACAGGAGTTTGACGCCACCGCCAACTTCTCGTGCACCGCGTTTACGTCAATCTCCATCGCCAGTGCGCCGCTCAGCCTCGCCTTCACAACCGGAAAACTAGCTAGCGCGGTCGATGGGGGTGAGGTCGCTCGACACGTGCTATCGACAGAAATGCCTCCTGCAGTTGCTATGATTAAGAACAAAGTGCATGTACTAGTTGATGGTGTTGCTACAATGGCTTTAGTGGATACCGGGGCAACTGTGTCCGTAATGAGTCTCGGTTTTAAAGGTCGGTTGGGGCGCAAAGTTGTATTTCCGTGGGACCAGGCTGCAACGTTTTGTGGAGTGAGCGGCGAGTCGTTGCGCCCTGTTTGTGTGTGCACTGCTGAAGTGTCCCTGGTTGGTGGAGTTTTCGCGACGGAGTTTGTAGTTATTCCTCGATCGACGCACGAAGTGATTTTGGGCATCGACTTTTTGCGGCAGTGTGGTGCGACCGTTGATTGTCGCACGGGGGAAGTTTGCGTCGATGGTCATGTTTCGTCCGGGCTCTTAGAGGAGACTTGCAGTCAAGGTGAACTTTGTGTGTGTGCAGATACTGTTGTGCCTGCGTCCAGTTCGGTGTGCGTGCCGGTTGTATGTCGCGGTGAAGTTCGAGACAGTTTCGATGCCTCCGTAGAGCCAATGCATCTAAATTGTGTGAAGAAGAACGTTTTTGTCCCTCATTGTATGGTATCCATCGGCAACGGGCGTGCTAGCTTGTGGACGGCCAACTGCTCGGCAGAACCCGTCCTGCTTCCAGACGGCTTGAAACTCGCCTACTTTACAGAATACACGTCTTCGTCCGTAGCCGTACTAACAGACTCGCCGTGTGAACCTGCTGACCATCGCCAAGTCTCAGACAAAAAGCTTCTGTCTATGATAAACAAGTCGCTCAGCACAAGGGAGCGCCATACCTTGGTGGATACGCTTTCTAAGCATCTGTCAGTGTTTGACTTTGCGCAGCCGGACAAAGCGTTCTCGATTCCCGAGTCACGAACGCGCCATACCATAGATACGGGATCTGCGCGCCCGATCAGGCAAAAGCCTTATCGCGTGTCGCCTAACGAGCGCAAGATAATCGGGGAACAAGTGAGTGACATGATGAAAAATGGGATAATACAAGAGTCCTCGAGTCCTTGGGCAGCTCCGGTCATACTCGTCAGAAAGAAAGACGGTAACTGGAGATTTTGCGTCGATTATCGAAGATTAAACGCCGTGACTAAGAAGGATGTCTACCCGCTGCCCCGGATTGATGATGCAATTGATTGCCTTCATTCGGCCTCTTATTTTTCTTCAGTGGACCTGCGCTCAGGATAATGGCAAATCCCGATACACCCGACAGACAGAGAGAAAACAGCCTTCATAACCCCGGATGGATTATTCGAATTCAATGTGATGCCATTTGGGTTGTGCAACGCTCCAGCAACCTTTGAAAGGTTCATGGACACCATTCTGCGTGGGTTAAAATGGAATATCTGTATGTGCTATCTTGACGACGTAGTTATATTCGGGCGCACATTCAATGAGCACAATACGCGCCTGAATATTGTCCTCGACTGCATCAAAAACGCCGGCCTGGTTCTGAACTCCAAGAAATGTAAATTTGGTGACCGTCAAACCCTTGTGCTGGGTCATCTTGTTGACAAAGACGGTATCCGGCCTGATCCCCTCAAGACGGCAGCTGTCGAAGCATTCAGTGCACCGCAGTCAGTGAAGCAACTTCGTAGTTTTCTGGGTCTTTGTTCTTACTTTCGCCGATTTATTCCTGGTTTTGCTGACGTCGCTTATCCTCTGACAAATCTGCTACATAAAGACGCACGGTTTGAGTGGACACCCGAGTGCGATTCTGCATTTCGTCAGCTGAAGTTCCTGTTAACCTCTCGACCTATCCTTCGCCACTTTAATCCTACTGCGCCGACAGAAATCCACACAGATGCTAGTGGCGTTGGTCTGGGTGCCGTATTGGTCCAACGCTATGACGACCGTCAGCACGTGATTGCTTATGCAAGCCGCTCATTAAGCAAACCTGAACGGAATTACACGGTGACAGAGCAAGAATGCCTCGCTGTAATCTTTGCGGTTCAGCGATTTCGCTCGTACTTGTACGGACGCCCATTCCAAGTCGTCACAGACCACCATTCCCTGTGCTGGCTCGTGAACCTTCGCGACCCTTGTGGTCGCCTTGCGCGCTGGGCTTTGAGGTTGCAGGAATATAACTTCACTGTTGCCTACAAGAGTGGCCGAAAACATGCTGACGCAGAGTGCCTTTCCCGTATGCCGCTTACTACGACGGACTGCGACGCAGACGATTTTGATCATCTCATCGCTTCTGTGACATCCGCTTTTCCAGAAATCGATGCGTTCAAAGCAGAACAACGGACAGACACCAAATTGGAGGCACTCTTCACTTCTGCCCATTCAAGTGCAACAAGCAGCTACTGTCTACGTGACGGGCTCCTGTACAAAAGGAACTACTCAAGCACGGGTGCACGCCTCCTCCTAGTGGTGCCGGAGTGTCTCCGGCCAGCAATCCTTCAGGCTATGCACGATGACCCTACCTCCGGTCACTTAGGCATTGTGCGCACCCTTTATCGCATTCAAGAACGCTTTTACTGGCCCCGGATGCGACATTCGGTTGAGTTGTATGTCGCCAGCTGCATACAGTGCCAACGTCGGAAACGCCCAAACACTGCCCCATCTGGTCTCCTTCAACCTGTGCCGCCTCCCAGCTCACCCTTTCGGCAAGTTGGAATTGATCTGTTAGGACCTTTTCCAAAGTCATCTAAGGGGAACCGCTGGATAATTGTCTGCGCCGACTATCTCACGCGCTATTGCGAGACGGCGGCTATACCACCAGCCACCGCCACCGAAGTATCGCTCTTCTTACTTCACGCTATTGTTCTGCGACATGGACCGCCTGGTGTTATTATAAGCGACCGGGGACGTCAATTCACGGCAGATATAGTGGAAGAGCTTGTGCGTTTGTGTAACTCGCACCTCAGGCACTCGACGCCATATCATCCGCAAACGAACGGCCTCACTGAGCGCACTAATCGAACGATCACAAATATGCTTTCCATGTATGTTGCGTCCGATCACAAGAATTGGGATGAAGTTCTACCGTTTATTACTTACGCATACAACACCGCCAAGCACGAGACAACCGGCTACAGCCCCTTCTTCCTTCTATATGCTCGGCCACCCCGGTATACGCTCGACACTGTCCTCCCTTTTTACCACCACGACAATCCTACGGTCGCCGATACGCTGTGCCTCGCTGAAGAGGCTCGGAGACTTGCGCGTCTTCGGACTTTGGCATCACAAGAAAACTCCAAAGCCCGCTACGACGCACGACATCGGCCAGTTACATATAACCCTGGTGATCTCGTTTGGCTTTGGACACCCACAAGGAAGCGCGGTTTGTGTCAAAAGCTGCTGGCAAACTACGATGGACCGTATGTTGTCATCGACAAAGTCAGCGAAGTGAACTATACTCTCGCGCGCCTCACGAACACTGGTAGACGTTCTGCTAGGACACAAGTCGCGCATGTCGCACGGTTGAAATCATGCACGCCACGACAAGCTTGTTGACTCGCCCAGGGGGCTTTGTCTGCGAGGGGAGGTATGTTACGTCCAAGCGCGTCAAAGGGACGCGGGGATCAAGAAGAGAGGGGAAGAGGAGAACGAAGACTGTGCAGCGGCCATTCCTGTTGTTCGTAGCCTGCCGTTCCTGCTCTCGTACGCCTAAATAAACCCCTTTTCCCCGTGCTTGTAACAATATATATATATATATATATATATATATATATATATATATATATATATATATATATATATATATATATATATATTTCTCAACTCGCAGCCTACCATGCAACGATCGCCAAGTGAACTAGAGGAAAGAAAAGCGCAATGTCCCATGCTGAGGAAGGCAGTGAGACGAAAACCCAGGCGTTCCCCCTCAACGCCCAACGGCTAGGGATGGTCTCCCTCCAATGGCGGGGTGTGGTGAAGTGCTCTGCGTTACTTTCTCTTCCTTTTACAGTGAGCCCGAACGTCCCTACATTTTTAATAACCAATGCGCGCAAGTATTCCTTCTCTCCTGCACGTACCTATATTAGAGGTCGTCTAGGCCCCAAATCGATGCCGTTAACCGCTGGGCGGCCAGCGCCCCGGATGCCCGATCAATGGTCTAACCACGGGCGACCCGCGCCTGCTCTTGCCTTTCGCGTGCCGAGGGGAGAAGTCAGCCGAGCGGTAATAACCTCTCGTGTTTCGGCGTTTTACGACTTCTCTCTTTCTCTCACTTTGTGGCTTATCTTCAACTTATTACCAGCAAGCCAGGCTTTCTGGACAAAGGTCTGTAATACGGTACACACTCTTAGGATGCTGTCCTCTGTCGGCGCTCGCACGTAATATCTGGAATGATATACAGAATAGATACTCTATATCGACGGCTTCACCCATTTGTTTGTCTTCCCTCTTACCTATACGATGCCTTCCCTCTTTCGTTTTGTTAGGCGAACGCGTCACCGTCAAATTAATTCCAAGTCACGAGAATACGCCATAAAGCTTCGCTTTTTTGCTCATTTTTCGCCTCGGCAGTATTGAATGGAAAAAGAAAATAAATTACACTAGTTCAAATGATGAACTCTTTAATCAAGCGCTGTTTTCTAGTCTACTACTATGCACAATGACACCGCTTCTCGCCGCTGCCACTCTAGCGTTTTGTTAATGTTGCCTTCGCATACAAGGGTTCTGCACTATTAAAAGAAAAAGAAACGAATAAAGACTTTTCGGTGTTTTGACTTGAAAGTAACAACGTCCACTGCCGTCCGGCTCGATCTCGCTGTAAAGAAAGGGAGCGCCGGAAGTGTGATTCCGTGGTGATTTGTAAACGAGTTTTTGAACACGGGTAAGTATGTCACCTGCGTTGGGGCACAGAGCTATGATATACATAGACAGAACATATAATTGACCTTCATCACTCTAGGCGAGATACGTTTGACAGCTTCTGAAAAAAAAGAGAGTGGTATCGCAAATAATAACAACAGGAGCAGGAGCAAATTAGCGTAGCACATCTTCGTGGGATCTTAAGCAAAGAGAAATGCAGTTTTCAGTGAGCAGCGGTGCCAATATTGGTAATCGCAAAAGAAGCAGCCGATGTTGCGTCGTCAATCAACTTATCAAATAATACAGCCTGCTTTGAGGCGCCTGATAAGAGGCTTCACGTTAGTTATAACACTGCAGTAGACGTTACATTCTAAACCCCATCAGAAGTGACGTTGATATATGACACGATTTCAATAAGCCCATCAAGAGTTCCCGCGAAACAAATATTCAAGCTCCCTTTTTTTTTTGTGAACGCTTCGTGATATTCGATGTGTCGGTTGTGACCAGGAGCATGGTCCTCATAGGTAGATGGAATGCTTGGCCCTTTTTTGATTCTCTCTTTACTCTGTATATAATGTGAGCGTTAGTTTTATTTTGCCCATGATGCTACCACAAATTCATAATACAATTTTGTTCTTCACTCTTTCGAAGGGCAATAAATTTGGCAACGTGAACGAACGAGAAAAAATGAACAGTTGGTAAGTTCCTCCCTGTGAAAAATTTAAATATATTAAATAGAAGCGTTCACGTAGTAAAATCTGTGAATTAAATTCAATACGCATGTTCGAGAAAAGCTATCTACAAATTGAATATCGAATATTTCTTTATTTCTAAAAAAAGGTAAATATAAAATTTACGTAGACTCTGTCTGTTAAAATAAATGTTCATTTCCATTATTTGATGCATGTATGTAATACCGTTTGAAACGGCACGTCCACTCAATTGAATGAGGAGCTCGTAAGTGAAAGACAGCTTCATTCAATTATTTGGCGCACCATGACAATGACAGTAATAAAATCATGTAACAGCACATCACCAGATACACGTAGAGTATTGTCTTTGTTGAAGGATACAAGTTTAATGTTACGGTGCCGCACGTTGTTTTAAAGCGATGCAAACATGGTGAGAGAGAGCAAACAAGCTTTATGAACGCCCCACTTTTTGCAAACCCGGTGAGACTATCCAAGTAATAAATTGCATGCTATGACTAAATCAACAACATATTGGTATATAGGCTGCCTAAAAGCAATATACTTACAGGGTGTCCCAGCTAACGTTAGCCTAGCTCCTAAAAAGAAAATATAGACTATACCAGGACGCAACCAACGGTATTTTGTCAGCAGTGACGTATAGCACTAGTAGAATTTTTTATAATTGAATTATCGAAAAGTGGATGAGAATAATTAACGTGCTTTTTAATTGCTGAGCCGAGGGTGCGAATTTTGGTAGAAATGTAATAATTGTGTTTCAGAACACCCGAATCAGTTGTTTCCAGTGTGCCATGCCTCGCGTAATTATTTTTTGCGCTGTTATAATGAAAACGTGCCATATAGGATAAATAGACGTATGATTGCGCGTCTGTGCGCCGGGACACCGGCGGTCCCATGCGTTAGTCGCACGAATGAACTCAATGCCTCAATGCCTTTGTCTCAATGGCTCAATGCCTTTGTCCTCCCCCTGTGCGCCACTTTTCACTGCACTAGCGGCGCGCTTCATGCGGAGAAGACAGCTTGCAGTTCGCGCTGACCAACGGCGATGTGAGTCACCTTCACGTGGCCGCCGAGCCAGGCACTGAGCAGCGTTATTTCTTCCGAGCAAGGCCTGAGACCACTGGTGCCGCGGCGCGGGGACGCGTAATCATGCGACGCTAGCTTTCATATTTCGCGCATTTTCTTTATAATGCCGTAAAAATAATTACGCCAGACAACAACTGAATCGGGTGTTCTAAAACACATTTATTACCTTTCTAACAAAATTCGCGCCCTCAAGTCAGTAATAAATGTGTTCCTTAAGTATTGTCATCTAATTATGGGTATCTGAATTATGAAAAAAATAGCGTCCTTCTGGTGAGGTAAGTCACTGCTGACAAAATACCATTGGTTGCGTCCTCGTACATATCTTATTTTTAAGAGCTTGGCTCACGTTAGCTGGAACATTCCGTGTGTCGAATGACTGGAAATGACTAAGCAGGTGTTATGCGTCCCGAGCGCTCACGCAGAAACTTGTGCACCTACGCGACAGCCGTGGCTCTCCTGCTGCAGAGTTATTCTGAACAGCCTTCACTCTCGTCAATATTTCTCCCTCTCTCCCTCGAGACTTCAATGAGTATCTTTATCTCTTACTCTGGTTATATCTGGTTAACCTCCCTGCCTTTCCTCTTCATTCTCTCTCTCTCTTTTTATCTCTTACTTATTCGAAAGAAACGAATATTAGACAACTTCGAATTGTAAATTCTCTAATCGAACATGAATCGAATATCAAGAACTAGATCATTCGTATTAGAAATTTCAAATGATCGCACACCCCTAGCATTAATGTATGGGGCTTAACGGCCGAAATCCACTCACGGGTAGTGAAAGACTCCATATGGTGAAGTGCTCCGGATTAATTTGAGTCACCCGAGGTTCTCTAACGTGCATTCAAAGCGTGGCACGCAATTGTCCTTGCCTTCTGGCTCCATCGAAATGCGACCGCCGGGGCTGGGAATCCCACCCACGACCTCGTTCTCAGTAAAGCAGACATCCATATCTACGTGTACACTGAGCAACCGTGACGGGTGCTTCTCCGATGCATTGAAACGCTATTACAGGGACCGAGGTTACGTACACTACAACAATGTGCGAGTCAGCGCGCGAAACGCCTGAGGACCGTTCGGACTGATGGAAAAAGCCGAAAACGAAACGAAAAAAAAAACTTTTTTTTTATTATTCTTCTGACGTCGCAGCACGAGGCACGAAGCACACGCGCCGGAGCGCGCCATATATAAAAGGCGGCCGAGGAAGACGACGGTGGCTGCTAGACTACTTATAGTGTTTACTGCGTAGAAATCGTGTTGCTAAGCATAATTTTCCACTCTATACGTTAATTGTTAACTGTTAATTACATCCATGTGCAGAAAACAGACAACGAAGAAACAGAAACATATGCACGGAGATAATTGTTATGTTTGACTTAAATGTAGAAGTAGTAAGCCGTGGTAAATTAATTGGTAAAGCGCCACACGAGTGATGCGGAAGACCTGTGGTGTGCCCCCGCCGGCAGCAAGCTCTCTCTTCGTTCAACTTTAATTTGCCTTGTTCTTATTGTTTCAACATTTAAGATACACATAAAAATTGCTTCTGGCTGTACTTTCTCTGGCCTCATTGTATCTCGTATGCATAAGGCTGTAACGAAAAAAAAAAGGAAAAAGAAAAACCGAGTCCTTCGGATCTCCTCATTTTTCTAGCTCCTCGATCGTGGAGGACATTGTTTAATATGTTTTGACGTACTGTCATAAACGCGGTTCCAGGTTTGTGGGGTGGATTGGTTAATAAATAGAATATACAATTTTCTGAGGAACAGTCTGTTCTAGCAGTCTTAGGCCATGCTTGAAGTTATGCTCGAGTCTCCTGTACCAGAAACATTCGGTTTTTGTAAACCTTCTGACGCAGCGCTTGTGTCTTCGCACATTGACCGCTTTGAGAATTACATGCATAGTTCACCCCTTTAGAATGGCGTGAACACAACCATGTCCAGTATAAGAGGCAAGCGGTTCACCTTTCTTTATTTTTTATTTTCGTGCTAAGGAGCCATTGAGCCTGACATACAACACTATACTTTGATGTTGGCTAAAGACTATAGATAAAGGTTGAAGGATAACGCTGCGGCTGTAGTAAGACACAGTTAAGAAATTGAGGCTGCCCCTTTCTGCAATAACACGCGCACGTACACCACAAACAAACAGGCATGCTAGGTCTACAAAAAGAAAAAAAGACGCAAACAAGACAAAAGTAGCAACGTGCATTCTTTATTCATCGTCTTCTTCTGCGTGGTCACTAGCGTACTGTTCGCGGCCACAACAAGGAGTCGGTGTGGGACGTCTCCCCCCTCGGCGCGTGTGCTGCCACCCGTGGTGCACGTGTCGCGCAGTTACAGGCGGAGCAGCCGAGGACGTAACTACACGAGACGTGCACGAAGGGTGGCGCACGGGTAGAGGAGAGAGACGTAGTGTCCTTGATATCGACGAGCAGCAAACAAAGCAAGAGAAGGACGGGACAAGCGCTGTTTAAAGACTAAAGATTTATCGGAAACGAAACGTGATATATGCATACATATATATGAGCGCATTGTTACGTTTCGCCTATGACGCGCGCTGTAGCCGGCGCGGATTCAACGGACGCCGGGGCTTCGTTCAAAGCGGCGGACATTTTGGCCCGTTCGGAGCGGCCGCGACGCATCCCCGCCGAGCGCGTCCCGGCATGTTCAGTGCCACGTGTCTTTGTGTGTGCGTGTGTGTGTGTGTGCCCACGCTTGTCAAAGCGCGGCAGCCGGGGAGAGGAGCTCCCCCAGTGTGAAGCGAGGAGGTCTGACCGGCGCCGGCCCGGCTGATGCGTCACGTCCTTGTCTATACATGTCTCTCAGTCCGTCCGTAGCTCGCTGTCACGTGGTGTCATCTCGTGACCTTCCTTCTTGCCCGCGACGCCAAGAGTATAAGAGCAGCTGCCCCCGGACGCCAGGAGAGAGGCTCCGATTTCTTCTGTTGAGTAGCGTGCTCTCCCGTCTCTCTACTTCGTTCGACCTGACCGCCCGCTCTTTGCGATGCTAGAATAAACAAGTTGTTCTGTTAGCAGTCGCCTCATGCTTTGCTGGGACCTTCGGATGCTTCCAGTGTGCCCCAGGCCGCCAGGCCAACGCTAGCCTTGGGGCTTGCGACCCATTTGCAACAACGGGCGCCAGCGGTCCGATTGCAATAACGGGTGTCAGCACTGAGGTTCCAACAGCTGGTGGCAGCGCTGAGATTCCAACAGCCGGTGCCATCGGTGCGGTTCAAACAGCTGGTTGCCAGCGGTGAGATCGCGACAACGGAGGCCAGCAGCGAAGATATGCGGTTGACTGTATGCTGAGCAGCACAACGACCATCCGGGAGCAGTGCAACGAGCCCTGTGTGATGACTGGTTGCCTGCAGCGGAACGACTGCGCTGAATTCTTGACTGCGAGGTTTGGTGAGTGCGGGACTTTCGTCTTCTGAGTTTTGCCAGGCTTTTGTTAGTGTCAGAAACAGAGCTGGTAATTGTGGTTGTCGTTGTTGCCGGGTTAGTTTGCGGCAAGACAATAGTAGGTAGTAGAGAAAGCAGCATTCAGAGCAGCCATGGATTTGAAGTCGTTGCGCAAACCGAAATTGTTGGAGCTTGCAAGAGAGTTGGGTCTGGATGTCTCAGACAAACTCAGAAAACCAGAACTGCTAAGGGCTATTCTTGAGTTAGGAGCTGAGGATGACGAGCTGTCGGAATGCCTTGAGACCATTGAGGAGAGGGCTAAAAGACAGGAGCGCGAACATAAAGAACAAAAAGAGAACGAAAAAGAAGAGCGCGACCGTCAACACGCTTTGGAAATGAAGCGTCTCGAGGTGGAGATGGAACGCGCTCGTAATGGAAGTCAGGCACACGGTGCAGGAGAACGAGTATCGTTCAAAATGACTGACCTGATGCGGCGGTTTAAGCTTGGAGAGGACATAGGTTTGTTCCTGGTTAACTTTGAGCGAACGTGCGAGAAGCAGGGGTTCTCTCGGGAAACGTGGCCACAGCGCTTGCTCACTTTATTACCCGGCGAGGCGGCCGACGTAGTCGCTCGCTTGGAGAGAGAGGAGGCAGAGGATTTCGACAAAGTGAAATCGAGTCTGCTAAAAAAGTACAGGCTGTCAGCGGAGGCGTTCCGTCGGAAGTTTCGAGAAAATGAGAAAGGCAAAAGTGAGTCGTATACAGAGTTTGCCTACAGGCTAATGTCAAACATGCAGGAGTGGCTCAAAGAAGAGAAAGCTTTTGGCGACCACGAGAAAGTTCTGCAGTGTTTCGGGCTGGAACAGTTTTATAGTCGGTTACCTGAGAACGTGCGGTACTGGGTCTTGGACAGGCCAGACGTTAGTACGGTGGCTAGAGCTGCTGAGCTAGCCGAAGAGTTTGTGACGCGTCGGGCTCGCGGAGCTAAGGACGGTCAGAAGGGTGAATTTGGCTCCAAGTTTGAGAGGCCGAAGTTCACGCCCATGAGAGCAAAGGGGGACACACGTAGTGCGGATGCGAGTGAAAGCAGTCCGACCGAACGTAAGGAGACGGCGGCAACCAAAGCCGAACGCAGAAAGCGGTTCGAGACGAGGCAAGCGCGCGTTTGTTATACGTGTCAGAAGCCGGGTCATTTTTCGGCGCAGTGTCCAGAAACAAAAACAAAAGTCGTGTTTTTGTCGTTATGCAGCACTGACGAGAACATGAAGCTTCTCGAGCCTTACATGCGAGACCTCCTCGTGAACGGGAAAGAGTGCCGAGTGCTTCGCGATTCCGCAGCTACGATGGATGTAGTTCACCCCTCTTACGTAGAACCCGATATGTTCACGGGCGAGTGCGCATGGATCAAGCAAGCCGTGGAAGCTCACAGCGTGTGTCTGCCCGTAGCAAAAGTGCTTATTGAAGGACCTTTCGGAGCACTTGAGACGGAGGCGGCAGTGTCATCTATGCTGCCCCCCCAGTACCCGTACCTATTTTCGAACAGGTCCGATCACCTCCTGCGCGAGAAGGGGCTTTTGTTTGGTGAGGCTAGCGTTCAGGCCTTAACCAGATCGAAGGTTCGGGAGCTCGCTGCAAAGGCGGTAGTTGCGGGGCCGACGTTGTCGAACGATGAGAAAGGGTCAGAGGCGCAGCAAGCTGATATTCAGAGCACGCCCGAACCGAATAAAATTGAGCCTGTAGCGTTAAAGGCACCAGATACTGGAGAGGAAATGCCCGACACGGGAAAGTTAGAAGAGCTATCTGAAGATTTGCTCATCGCGCCTACGTCAGACGGACTTAATAGGTTGCTAAAAGTCAGCCGGTTGGCTTTGATAGCCGAGCAAAAGAAGGATGGCAGCCTAGAAAACATACGCTGCATTGTCAAGGAAGGTATCGTCAAGAAAAATGCTCGCTTTGTGGAAAGAGGTGGGGTCCTGTACCGGAAGTATGTAGACCGCAGGGGAGTGGAGTTCGATCAGCTGATCGTGCCTCAGTGCTACCGTCAGGATCTGTTGCGCTTGTCGCATGGGGGTTCGTGGTCCGGACACCTAGGAGTAAAGAAAACTAAGGACCGTCTCTTGCAAGAGTACTATTGGCCAGGGTGTTTTCGGGACGCAGACCACTTTGTGAAGACATGCGACACCTGTCAGCGGGTTGGCAAACCAGGGGACAAATCGAGGGCGCCGTTGAAGTTGGTACCTATCATTACGGAGCCTTTTAGACGGCTCGTTATTGATACAGTGGGACCTCTGCCGGTAACAGCCACGGGGTACAGACACATTTTGACTGTGATCTGCCCAGCGACAAAGTTCCCTGAAGCAGTGCCGCTTAAAGAACTCAGCTCAGTTGAGATAGTCAATGCACTACTGTCCACATTTGCGCGAGTTGGTTTTCCTGCGGAAATCCAATCAGATCAGGGCACAGTGTTTACTAGCGCTTTGACGACAGCCTTTCTCGAAAGGTGCGGGGTAAAGCTGTTACACAGCTCAGTGCACCACCCCCAGTCGAATTCCGTTGAGAAGCTCCACTCCGTCATGAAGCGCGTGTTGAGAGCATTGTGTTTTGAACATCAAACTGACTGGGAGCTGTGTCTGCCTGGGGTGATGTTTGCATTACGGACCGCGCCGCATGCGGCTGCGGGGTTTTCGCCAGCTGAGCTGGTGTACGGTCGCTCGCTGCGGTCTCCGCTTCGCATGCTTCGAGAATCGTGGGAAGGCAGGGGCGACGACCCAGTCGTGGTGGAGTACGTGCTTAAGCTCCTCGAACGCTTAAGAAGGGCACAGGAGTTGTCAGGTGAAGCAATGGCAAAGGCCCAGCAGAGGGCCAAGGTTTATTATGATCGGACAGCCAGGGCCCGTCGTTTTGAGGTGGGCGATGATGTCATGATATTGCGCACATCGCTAAAAAACAAACTCGACGTGCAGTGGGAGGGCCCAGCACGGATTGTTCAAAAACTGTCGGACGTCAACTACGTGGTCAGTCTGCCAGGAAAACGGAAAGCACAGCAAGTTTACCACTGTAATCTGCTCAAACCCTATAAGCAACGGGAAGCAGTAGTGTGTATGATGGTAAACGCTCCCGAAGAACTTCCGGTCGAGCTTCCGGGACTAGGCTCAGTGACGAACAGGGAAGACACCGATCAAGTCATTAGTGACTTAATCAGTAAAGCACCGCTGTCGCCTGAGCAGAAAACCGAACTACACCAGCTCTTACAAGAGTTTCAAGGTCAGTTCTCTGAGAGGCCTGGTAGGACTTCTGTCCTCACCCATGATATAGAACTTACCTCCCCAGAGCCAGTACGATCCAAGGCGTACCGGGTGTCACCCCGCCAGCACGATATTATGGAGGCTGAGGTAAAGAAGATGCTACAGCTCGGTGTTATTGAGGCGGGTGAGAGTGATTATACCTCCCCTTTGGTTTTAGTTGAGGTACCGGGCAAGGAACCTCGTCCTTGTGTCGACTACCGCAGGCTAAATTCCATAACTAAGGATCAAATTTATCCGATCCCTAACATCGAGGAGCGCCTTGAGAAAGTTAGTAGCGCTCAGTTTATTTCCACCCTAGATCTTGTCAGGGGTTATTGGCAGGTTCCACTTACAGAAGAGGCTAGTAGGTATGCGGCGTTCATTTCACCAATGGGAACATTCCGTCCTAAAGTGTTGAGTTTTGGTTTGAAGAACGCGCCATACTGTTTTTCAAGCCTCATGGATAAAGTGTTGCGGGGACAGCAAGAATTCGCTTTACCGTATTTAGACGACGTAGCGATATTCTCCGCATCCTGGTCTGAGCATATGGCACACTTGCGGGCAGTGCTAACCCGCCTGCGCGAAGCGGGCTTGACAGTCAAGGCTCCCAAGTGCCAGTTAGCACAGGCCGAGGTTGTCTACCTTGGTCACGTGATTGGTCGGGGTCGTCGCCGCCCGTCTGAAATAAAGGTGGCCGCTGTGCGAGACTTTCCGCAACCGCGCACGAAGACCGATATTCGGTCGTTCTTAGGTGTCGCCGGCTACTATCAGAGGTACATCCCCAGGTACTCTGATATCGCGGCTCCCCTGACGGATGCTCTAAGAAAGACAGAGCCGCAAACAGTCGTCTGGGACGAGACAAAGGAAAGAGCTTTTAGCGCCCTAAAGAGCGCCCTAACAAGCCAGCCTGTGCTACGATCGCCCGACTACACCAAAGGGTTCGTTGTTCAGTGCGATGCTAGTGAGCGAGGCATGGGCGTTGTACTGTGCCAACGGGAAAATGGAGAAGTAGAACACCCCGTCCTGTATGCTAGTCGTAAGCTGACCAGTCGTGAGCAGGCGTACAGCGCCACCGAGAAAGAGTGTGCGTGTCTCGTGTGGGCCGTTCAGAAATTGTCATGCTACCTAGCCGGCTCGAGGTTTATCATTGAGACGGATCACTGCCCTCTCCAATGGCTGCAGACCATCTCTCCCAAAAATGGCCGCCTCCTGCGCTGGAGCCTCGCTTTGCAACAATATTCCTTTGAGGTGCGTTACAAAAAGGGGAGTCTCAACGGTAACGCCGATGGCTTAAGTCGAAGCCCCTAACGTGGGAATCAGCCTCAAAATTGTTTGTTATTGATGTTTTTCTTCCTGAGGCAGGATTTTTAACATATTGCTTTTGTGTAGTGTTTCAAAGTGATGATGTGCTTTCTAGTGCAATTTTCCGATTTGTGGACGCGTTCTGAGTGCTGCTATAGACTACTGTAAGGAACTAGGCAGTAGTATAAAAGGGGAAAGAGCCTGGCATGGCTTAGTGAGGGTTGTGCCGTGCTTGCTGACTGAGCGGCTGAGTTTCGGCGCAGTTCTAACGCTTGCGAACAAAAATGAGAACAAAAATGGCAACTCTCCTGAAGTCACTTTGCAGTGTCCTGTGTGAACCTGAACGTGAGAACGAGGCCTTCTCGGTGCGCTGCGCTCAAGAAACGCCGAGGGACGACCGACTTCGGTTATGAGCATCATCGAGCGACATCCCTCCGGACAGCGGATGCAGTCCCCTGACCATCGGGATCTCCTTCCCCCGGCGGGGCGGTCTGTTACGTTTCGCCTATGACGCGCGCTGTAGCCGGCGCGGATTCAACGGACGCCGGGGCTTCGTTCAAAGCGGCGGACATTTTGGCCCGTTCGGAGCGGCCGCGACGCATCCCCGCCGAGCGCGTCCCGGCATGTTCAGTGCCACGTGTCTTTGTGTGTGCGTGTGTGTGTGTGTGCCCACGCTTGTCAAAGCGCGGCAGCCGGGGAGAGGAGCTCCCCCAGTGTGAAGCGAGGAGGTCTGACCGGCGCCGGCCCGGCTGATGCGTCACGTCCTTGTCTCTACATGTCTCTCCGTCCGTAGCTCGCTGTCACGTGGTGTCATCTCGTGACCTTCCTTCTTGCCCGCGACGCCAAGAGTATAAGAGCAGCTGCCCCCGGACGCCAGGAGAGAGGCTCCGATTTCTTCTGTTGAGTAGCGTGCTCTCCCGTCTCTCTACTTCGGTCGACCTGACCGCCCGCTCTTTGCGATGCTAGAATAAACAAGTTGTTCTGTTAGCAGTCGCCTCATGCTTTGCTGGGACCTTCGGATACTTCCAGTGTGCCCCAGGCCGCCAGGCCAACGCTACCCTTGGGGCTTGCGACCCATTTGCAACAACGGGCGCCAGCGGTCCGATTGCAATAACGGGTGTCAGCACTGAGGTTCCAACAGCTGGTGGCAGCGCTGAGATTCCAACAGCCGGTGCCATCGGTGCGGTTCAAACAGCATCAACGAAGAAACCTAAAGAAAAGGTATTAGACAATACGCCCAACTCGCCCAGTTCACTATCCTTGTGAAATACAGTGTAACAGAACGCAAACCTTCGTGTAGTTGAGTCGCGATGGCATTTCAGGTTCATAGAGATTTCTGCCGCGGGCTTTCTTTGATCTTGCTGCTGTTCTTATAGCGGTGTTCTGCAGTGAACCACAATCTGTGGTTGCTGCTTCTCTGTGGAAAACAGATTAATTTAACATGTAACCTGCATTATTCACGCGGAGAAGACAGCTCGCAGTTCGTGATGACCAACGTTATGTACCTTAAATGCAGCTGAGGCGACCGCTAACTTGAACGGAGATGGTTGCGAATGTTTCTGATCATTGCTGGAACAGCCCCGTTAAATGTGGAGGTTACAAGGATCTTGACGTGGTCTAGGAATGTCGCGACACTTCTGACAGAGCGCCTGGCATTGTCACGAAAATGTCGCACTATGGCTGCTGGCCCGTGCAGTGCAAATCTGTAGATGGATCGAGTGCTTGAAATATTTGTTCATTAACCTTTAATAAAACGCTCAAATGATCCCATGTCTAGACCCATGAATACTAACACGCTGCTGAGAGGTGAATTTTTTGCGATAGCGTATGCCTGAAATTTTAACTCTAATAAAGAAAGCGGACCATACTTGTTGCAGTCTGCCGCAAGTTGTCAAATGATGCATGTAATGTGCTGGTATGATGATCACGTCAAACAGTGCAGTAGCAGCACACAGGTGATGGACCACTCATATGCAAAGGAAATGAGATGTCAGGGTGGTCCCGGAACGTGTCTACCAGAATCCTCCAGAATCCGTGTTGCAATATAGGAAGCGCAGAACCGAACTGTGCTTGCGGCTATGTCTCCGTCACTTCAAGCTCCAGGGATCGCCAGGCGCTCAGAAACGATAAGGTCGTGGGCGGGGCATCGGCGCCTACGTTTATTAACAGAAGCCTCCTGTGGCGGGCGCCTGGCCGGACTCGCACCGGCATTAACTTCTGTAAGCAGCTACACACGAGTAGCCACCCAACATTGTTTCCCTTGTGCCACATCAGCAAACTAACAGTCACCACTTGCTCATACCGGTTCTTTTATTGCCGTCCTCACGTGTGTTCATGTATTTCTTCACATTTGCTAAGGTTCTGTCCTTTCATCGTTAGAAGTTGTTATTCCTATTTCAAAGGTTGTTCGTACATTAAACACGATAAGAGAGGGAAGCCAACAACGCTGTTGCCTCACGTCATATGAGGCGTTTTATTCTGGCTGTCCGCCCACAGTTGAACTGGCTTTGATGTCGCGGTCACTGAATTTATGGGAAGGGGTGAAATCTAGCTCTCAGAAGTTATTATTCCAGGTTCCAAATACAAACTGCTGATGGCGGTGTTCAAATAAAAAAAATATGACGACATATAAAATGCTGCCAGGGCCACCTGTTGATAAAATAGTCTTTTGGAGGTAGCGCAAACGACTTCAAGAACCCATCATTGCGGAGGCGGTGGGGCGTGTTACGAAAAGCAGAAGACTAAGGGAAAGAAAAAAAAGATCAAAGCCCCTTTTTTAAAGAAAGATGGTTGAACGCGAAGCTTTCCCCCAATGCAACCTGAATCAGATTCCAAAGCCAACAACCACGTGACGAACCCAAGAAATGCTGAGCGACCCGACGCTATGCATATGTGATTTGATTGCTTGTTTAGGATTGTACTTTTTGAACGTTGAAGTTGACTGAAGACACATTTCGTTAAGTTGCATATCCTTTACTTTAGATCATGTAGCCGTTGATTACACGCACACACACTTTCACGGACGACTCTACACTTGCACAGCATTGCCTTGTGATCACTGTGGTAGACGGTCAGAGGCTCTGCCATCGTAACGTGACATAGCCTGCTTGTAAACGCGATATCAATGCAGGAACGGTGTTGCGTGGTGGGTCTCTCTAGCGTCTTCAGTTTCAACGAGTAGCGATCTAGCATGAAACTCTCGATCCATTTGCCATGCTCTTTCGCCACATCGATGTTAAAGTCACCGTACAGGAGGATCGGCGTACTGTGTGGCTTTAAGGTCTTCATCGTTTCTGCCAGGAACGTTTCCGCGTCACAAAGACGCGTGTTCGGTCTGATGTACACGCTGACGACCACAAGACAAGTAGGCATCCCGACTGCACGAGCGTCTCCCACACGGCTTCTGCGTGCCGTTGCCGATACATGCGATCGGCCTTACGGTCACGATCGCGCTCGCGCTTACGTTCGCGTACGGCAGCCTCTTCTGCCGTGCGCTGCACCCGCGGCCTACCCATGGTGACTGCCGGGAATACATTGCGTGAGGCTCGTAATGCACCGCCGGTATATACAATTCGTCTAGGTAGCGTTGCATTCGACAATCTTTCTTTAAGAGAGGGGCTTTGATTTTTTTTTCCAGATCCTAAGACGAGCCTGTGTTCACGAGCACTTGCTGTCTGCCATAAGCAGGGAAGCTCAGTTAATTGCGACAGGGGCGGTCTCATGCCTAGCAGACGCAACTTGCGCTTGCAGTGAAATTTTTTGCACATGCGCTACTCTCGCTGAGCTGGTCGCTTCGCGCCATTATCAAGCACTGATAGGCCGGCCAGTCGACGCTGGCGCGGTACTACGAATGTGAACTGTAGTATTCTACGCAGATGTGTAAGCTGACTTTCCCGCAGTGCGTTTTCGAAGCTCACCGACGAATCAGTGAGACATAGAAAGCGTCACTTTAAAAGAAAGACGGAAGATATTAGACATATTTATTAGCTATTTCATGGTGCACGTTGCGATATCGCTGATTTTCTTACCTTTTCATTGCGAACCTGTGCTCGTCTGCACAAAACATTTCTAATACGTAAATCCTGTCCGTGATTATTCATCACAGCGGCGATTGTCTTGTCGCATCTGGATAAATCTAAGTGTAGACGTGTTGCGATCGCAAACCTTTTGCTTAGGCGCGCAAATAGCGAGACGCCTGCACTCTTGACTAAAGCTTTTAACCGTTTTTACTGGAGTACCAGACTGTGTGCACTCTAGACGCCGTTTATGACGCACGAATGCACTTTGACGCACTGAAAAGAAGGTATGCAGATATATTTATATTATATTTCGCGTTCCAAAGCGATTGTTGGCGCCACTTGTGTCTCGGTGACGAAATTCGTTAAGTGTAAGAGATACTGCGCGCCTCATACATCATTTAATCATTTGTGAACTGTGCGGTGCGACTTGTGGCAGTAGTGACGTATCTTAACCTCTATATACCGAGTGCAGGTCGTCTGTTGTTGACATCAGGGAAATTAGAAGCTTTACCAATGCAATTGAATGTGTCGGGGGATATCACGTGACAGAGCGGCAAGGGTTCCGTCTACTGAGCTTTGTAAATCGTGGAACCTGTATATCGCAGCGCTCGCTATACGAAACATCGTTCTTACTATCATGACCAACGCTTCCGTGCCAAAAAAAAACGAGAGAAAAAAAAGAAGAAGAAACAGCTAACCAGTCACATTAGTCGTCTCATTTCACGCTGCAGGCAACGTGGAACGCAGGACTAGAATAATATTGATGTAACTTAAGAAGCCGGAAAGGAAAGCCGCCGATACCCCCGCTTCTACAAACAAATAAACACACTGCAGGCTGCCACTGCTAATCACGCTATTACTGAAAGTTGAGCAGGCACGACTGCGTTTCAACGAAGTAGCGGTTCTGGGGGGGGGGGGGGAGCAGGCACCTTCAAATAACGGCTTCGGGGGCCTTGTCTGCGCATACCTGCGGACACGTGTCCATGGCTCATTAACGGTAACTGGTCAAATGGAAAAGTCCAGACTCAGAAAACTCTTGTATGCACATAATTTGTGCTCCAACAAATGAGAAGACCGATAACGTAAAAAAGAATTAGTTCGACATATAACTATCTACTTTACTTCTGTGGTGAACGCAGTCACCCAAGAATGAAAGCTACTCAATACTACAACGACAAGAACAAAGAATAACAAAAAATAAATAACAATATAAATAAAAGTAGAAAGAAGACACCCGCCGTGGTGGCTTAGTAGCTATGGTGTCCCACTGTTGAGCACAAGGTGGTCAACAGTGGGACACCATAGGCCGTTCTCGGCCGTTGCGGCTGTATTTAGGTGGGAGAGGAATGCAAAAAACGCTCGTGTATTTAGATTTTGATGCACGTTAAAAACATCCCGGGCGGTCAAAATTCATAGCGAGCGCTCCGCTACGCGTCGTCCCTCATTGTGGCATTTTGGGGCGCTATAAACTTCACAATGTCATTTAGCGAAAAGAAACATTCGCTAGTTAGAGAACAATTAGACAATATCGTTGTCTAATTTCTCTCTAAGTGGTAATTTTATTCTCAGTGTGACTTCGTCATTTTAAAGTAATTTGTTGCTTATAATTGAAACAATCCAAAAGCTCTTTGTCCGAGACTCTAGGCATGCAGACAAGGCTGCTCAGTCGGCTCATGAAGACGGTATGGCGCATATGCCACACTGCTCTCGAGAATAGATGCACGAAGAAAACGTCGTATTCCCAGGTTTTTGCTCGTCACCACCACTGGGGATTCAGCTCATAACAGTGCTGTAGCCTGGTATTGGGAGCCAGATGTGCTAAACAGTGAGATATATATAGCGCAGTATTCACGCTCAGCATTTCGTGCGGTCATTTGTGCGCCACGATGACTGTGAGAGGGGCGGCGTTATCGCACACAATTCAGAGGCCCAAACGGCTGTTCTGCGGCGGACAAAGACGCCATTGTGTGCATTCAAGAAAAAAAAATGGCAGTGGCTTAGTTCGGCTATGCCAGGATATACGTAGCGAAAGCTAAGGCATAGCATCGTTAGCCTTGGTTAATCTTGATTGCAAGTCCAGGTTAGTCTGGTTGTCTAGCTATGTTGCGGCGTTTAGCCAGTCGTTCGGCGCGCTGTTCGTCTGTATCCTGGGCGATTCGTTTCCATCTTCATTTTGTTCCGATGTCGATTCCACGCCGGCTCCTGCTTATCAGGATTGTCGCCGTCCATACTGCCGCCTCGACTGTGGTTGCGGCGCACGCGAGCTCTCCTTTTCAATCCTCCAACACGTTATCAGGCATGCGACGCAGCTGGCGAAGCGAGCGGAGGCTGGCGCACCGACGAGGAACGCGGGGTGACGTCATACCAAACGGCGTCAGCGGAAAGGTGCGGCGTTGCGCAGCGGCGGAACACCTGTGGCTCGGTGCTACTAGTGGCGCATGCGCAGTAGTGACTAGGGAGCGAGCGAGAGAGAAATACCCGCGGCGATGCTTGCGTTTTCACGTCATGTGCCTCCTCGGAGCACCGCCACGGCGAAATCGCAAGTTCGTGGCCAGTAAAGATTTCGCTTTAAAAACATCAGTGTCATTCCACTTGTGAAGGTGGGCGACGAGCGAAGCTGTGTATGTGTGCCCCTTAATGGCGTATTGTCCATTGCCGTTCGTCAAACGCCGTATGCACACAAATGGAAGGCGAGACGCGACTAGTCGCTCTTCCTCGATGTTGAGCCTCGGAAGATGACGAGGCACCGGAGAGTATACATACCCATGTATTGTTGCAAAATGCGGCAGGACACCTTTTACTAACGAATCCCGGCACGTGCAGAACAAACGCGCACCTCACCGCCCTCCAATGGCACACACTGCTTCACCACAGCCAAGGCGATCGGGCGTTGGTCGACGTCCCGCAGCGCAGTAATGGTTGTGAGGTCACTCGAAAACCACAAGTGGTCACACACGACACAGGCTACACAAAAGTGGTTCCCCACAATCTCCCTCTCAATCCTGGCCGTTTCTCCAGTGAAACGTTCCAAGTTTGCGGTATCTGGGCCATATGGAGATGGCATTTATTTCCGCCTGCTTACGGCATGCTTACGGCACTGCCACCACGGGAGAGCGGTAGGAAAGGAGAAACGCAAGCGCTTGGAACGCCGACAAAGCGATGGCGGTGTGAACGTAGACATGGCCGATCGACGCGGGTCGAAGTGTAGTATCTGTTCTTATAACCTTAACCTTAGTATCTGATACGGGTTGTATTTGAACTTAAGATATTAAACTTATTTTTGCAAGTTGGCGGAGTGCTTAAAGCCTGCTTCACCTGCGCCGCGGGCCGGTCTGGTATTGCACTATCTTCGGCATCGGCCCACGTTTGGGGATAAATTTTCGATCTACACGGCTCTATATAATTTTTTACAGAACCTAGCAATATACAGCTTCGCTATAGAAATTTGTTTCTGAATAAATCCCGACCCCCACTGTGAGATACGGTTCATATCGCAGCGTATGAGCTCAGAGCCATAGGAATTTTTAATTAATTGTTTCGAGTATGGCTTCTTAGAGCGGGCATTTACGAAGCATTCTGCTTTACGTATTAGAATGAGGGAAGGGGGTGGAGGACTGACAACTTTGCCTGTGATGGCTGCAGTCGCGAAGAGACCATTGATCCCATTCCTCTCCGTTTTCCTCGTGACGTCTCACAAATACAGTCCATCGGGACGGTGCCTATTAGTCTCGGCAACCTGCCACTTTCGCAACAAACTAGCAAGAAGCGCCGAACTCGGCATCCGCCGCATGAAAAGGCAGCGAAGGTGCTATTGCCCTAAGCTGAAGTGGCTGGCACAGACGTCTTTATCATGGCTACGCTTGAGTGACGTATGTTAAAAGGTTTTACTGCATGCGTCGGTTATCTTTCTGCCAGCCATTTTCCCTCCTCTAATTTGGGGCAACAAACTGGAATTGCTGTTTTTGTTGGCTTACTAACGTTCCCCATTTGTGTCGAGCTCATTTGTCTCCATGAGCTCCCCGCCTGGGTATTTCCGGCGTCGTGGTTCCAAACCGTTCCATTCGGTGCCGTACTAAGACAATATGTTGCTCTGACATGTGCTTGAAAGCCGGCGTTACTGGCATAGTAAGAATATCCGCCCGAGCTTGCTCGTGGAGACGAGAGTGCTGACTAATCCTACAGTCCTGCGATGCTGTAGTGCTGCGGCGCCTTGTTGCCTCTTATGAAGGCGCCTGAAGCTAGGCGGGTGAGGTCGACGGTGAAAAAAACCGTTGAGGGAAGTACGCGAGCTTGTGCTTCAAAGGCTTGGCGCTTGCGTGCGTGCTCCCCTCTCGACTACTTGTGGTCCAAGATACTTCTTTACTGAGCTTCGGTTTGCTATTTTTTGCGGCTTCTATCGAGTGTGAATGCCTTCCGTTTCATTGCTGCGAATTCTCTCGTCGTGCCACCATTGACCGACGAGGACAGCGGCCAAAGCCACTCTAGGTCAATTGGAACCATGCGCCTTTTCCTCAGTTTAACATCTTCAAAGCATGCAGTCCGTAAAACGTGGAATGTGTTCGTGTGCAGTTGGATTACAAGTGCTGTTTCGGTGCTTCTGTGGTGTCCAACCTAATTTCTATAGCAATCGATGTCAAGGCGCCAGTTTGGTTACACATCATTATGTAGTAGCCCAGTTGTATAGCACGACGCGCTTACCGCTACGCTATACAACGATCGCACCTGATCACTTGCGCAAGGTCAGGGAGCTTATGTGTTTGCTTTATAAGACAAGGGCCGCTATAACGTGAAACAATTCCAAACTTTTCTATTCCAAATCTGCAATCAGCCCCCCGCGATTGGTCGAAAACTTTTTTGGACCACCCCAACTTCACCTGTCTGTCACGCGACGTCACGAAAGCAGCGATAGCTCAACATCTGATATGACGTGCACACACTAATTATGCATGATTAGACGGAACGAAAGAGAACAGTTATTTATTATTCGACGCCTTTTCACCATTAGCCCTCGACTATTGGTCAAGGGTTTTCGGGCTGCACTCACTTCCCCTGCCTGTCACGCGACGCCACAAAAACGAAACTCCCGCGTCATAGTAATGTGTACGCGTTAACGATGCATTAATATGCCGAACAAAACTGAATTTTCTTCTGAATAGCCGCAGGCTGCCCCGTTCCGAAAGGAATAAAAGATGGCTGCCGCTAATTACAGAGGCGCTGGCTACTCGCACCTGCTGGATAGCATGGGTTTATTATTTGTCTAATAAAACTTTTTGCGTGGCCGTGTAACGTTTTCGAGCACTTTCGGCACGTTTACGACCTCAATCTGCCAACTCTTCTTTGCTGAGGATCCGTTTTAGCATCATTCTTAAGTTTCCGTTGCATGCCGCAGCGATTGTCGACGAGCCACCGCAAGCTATGTACGGGAAAGCGGACCAATCGCAGACGCCGGCAGCACCCTCTTCATCCGGTTATCGATTTTCAGTGCAGTGGCTCGGCCCCGTCGAATCTCTTTCCACTTTAGCGTGCTCCTCGTCTCTTGTAAGCCAATTAGATAAGACAAGCCGCTCAGTGCAGACAATGTCATTCGTTTTTCAAGCAAACAAAAGCGACCTCCTATGAACGTGGAGAGCGTCTGATTGGTCCGTTGCGGCAACCTTGCGGTTGTCCGCCCGATGCTTGCGTCGGCGGTTACGCAAATTTGACGTCAGAAGATTGGAATAAAAACATATTGGAATAGTTTTACGTTATAGGGCCCCAAGATGCATTTTTTCATCGTCGTGTAACTTGGGGCCCTATAACGTAAAGCTATCCCGATATGTCTTTATTCCAATCTCCCGACGTCAAATTTGCGTAAGCGTCGACGCAAGCACCGGACGGTCACCCGCAGGGTTGTCTGAAGAGACCAATAAAACGCTAGGAGGTCACTTTTGTTTGCTTGAAAAACTAATAACATTGCCTACACTGAGTGACTTGTCTTATATAATTGGCTGACAAGAGGCGAGAGGCACGCCCAAGGGGGAGGGATTCGATAGGGCCGCGCCACTGCACTGAAAGTCGATAATCGGATGAAGAAGGTGGTGCCGGCGTCTGCGATTGGTCCGCTTTCCCTTATTTAGCTTGCGGTGGCTGGTCGAAAATCGCGGCGGCATGCAACGGAAGCTTAAGAATGACGCGAAAACGGATCCTCAGCAAAGAAGAATGATCGGATCCTCAGAAGAAGAATGAGGTCGTAAACGTGCCGAAAGTGGTCGAAAACGTTACACGGCCACGCACAAAGCTTTATTATACGCAAATAAATCCATGCTCTCAGGCAGGTGCGAGTACCCAGCGCCTGAGCGATCGGCTGTAGCCATCTTTTATTCCCTTCGGAACGGGGCAGCCTGCGGCTATTCAGAAGAAAATTCTGTTTTGTTAGGCATAATAATGCATCTTTAATACGTACACGTCACTTTGACGCGGTGAGTTTTTGCGGTTTTGTGACATGGCGTGACAGGCAGGTGAAGTGGGTGCAGCCCGAAAACTTTTGACCAATAGCCGGGGGCTAATGGCGAAAAGGCGTCGAATCAGAAATAAATATTTTTCTTTTTTCGGTCAAATCATGCATAATCAGTGTCTAGACGTCATATCAGACGGGGAGCTATCGCGGTTTTCGTGACGTCGTGTGACAGACAGGTGAAGTGGGGGTGATGCGAAAAAGTTCTTGACCAATCGCGGAGGGCTGATTACAGAACTGGAATAGAAAAGTTTGCAATAGTTTTACGTTATAGCGTCCTTGGCTTCCTTAGTGAACACAAGTTGAACCTACTCATTTTCCTAATATCATCTGCGTCCTTTCGTTTCTGTCTGGCAAGTATCAGTTTCCCAGCGGCATTTTTACACGTAGCTCAAGAATCGTGATTACGAACAAAACTACAGCATAATATATTTTCTCCCCAGTTTTACTTGCCCTGATTAGAAACAGCAAAACTGTGCCATTGCCAGGGCAACATGACCGGAAAGCAAGACCATAAAAGTTTTCTACCTGGTTATTGTAGGTACAGATATCTTACGTAATTATTTTTTTTCTACACATACTGAAACGCTAAAAGAAATGACCAAACCGAAAGCGAGCTCATCTTTCCCACTTTGCCACTCTCGGAGTCCACAGCCCACCGGGGTAAGGAATGCGGGAATAAAAAACGGACAACGGCGGCAACAGGGAGCGAATTCATAATCTTGACGCATCGAGCAAGCGAAGCTCTGTCGCCGTTCCAACCATTTGAGCGCAGAGTCCAACAAACGTTCCCACTTCCATTTTTCCTTGCGTATTTATTTCGCGCGGGAAATAACGGTCCATTTTCGGCGCATTCTTTTTCCCCCTACCCACCTCTGATGGTCTTGTCGGCTATTTCATCTCTTCGAGCGTTCTGCACCGTTCTTACAGTTTGCAGTTTTTGTTTAAGCTGTTTCCGAGCTTTACGTGGCTGTTTGAACAGCGCCTTCTTGTGGAATCTCGGTGCGCCGGGATGAAGTTCCATGCGGCAATGCGGCCTCGGTTGCCCAGGAGCATTTCCTTTCTTCTCCATATAGGGCAGCTTTCTCTTTTTCGTATTCACTGGAATCTCTGCGCCGAAGAAGCAAATAGAAACTACAGTTTCCCTCCCCTCTTTGTTTTTTTGCTGTCTCGCACAATGTATGCCGGTTTCCAGAGGAACAGGCGTTTTGTTTCACACACTGGCGATGAAACGCCGCGGTCGCTCGCTGCGTGACTGTGCGCAGCCGTGCGCCGTTTTGTGTACGCCGCGCCGTCCAAACCGCGTTCTCGCCGTCCGCCGCTTCGTCCGGCCTTCCTTCCCTCGCTGTGCAGGCCGCTTTTGAAAGCCGAGAAGCCCGACTCGTGCATGCTTGATGCGGACATCTGTTTCCCGTCGTCGTTTTTATAGTATCTGCGCGGGCATATGTGCTCGCTGGCGTTTCTAATGCGCGCGTGTGTATGCATCCGATGATCGGCGAGGATGCTTTCTTCGTCATCTCGTTTTCGGATGCGACGCTCTCATGCGCGGCGCGCACCTGCTGCTTCGCGCAATGCCTGATGAAATTTCTCTGGAATTCTTGTTCTCCTTCCGGATCTCTTTCTGATAGGGCACCAAGAACAACGGCTTTTTTTCTTCTTTTTACCTGCGGCGAAGGGGGTAAGGAGGAAACATGCGTACCGTTATGCAGTTGTCGTCGTCCGCTTCTTTGGGAGGATTACCTAAGTGTAACTGAGCCCGGTCGTCGAAGTCATAGGAGGCGAATTTTGTCTGTTATGTTTCCTTCTAGGGATTTCTTTATTATTATGCTACCTTGGGATTGAAAGTAAGCAAGGAAGCTCCACTAGGCTAGTAAACTCCTTTGGGTTGAGTAGAAGGAGGAAGGAAAGAGAAAAGTAGAAGGCAGGGAGGTTAACCAGAATAACGTCCGGTTGGCTACCCTACACCGGGGAATGGAAAAGGGGGAAAACAAAGATCACCGGCAGAGAGAAGAGGGAAGGAAAGAAGGAAATTGCGGTGAGTTCGCTGACGCGTGTGGTCTTACAGAAATTGCATTAATAGTCCCAGATTGTCGCACAAGCCCGTCGTCCTTAAAAAGCACAAAAGCGCCTTCACCGCTTTATGGGCCGACGGGCGATAGGGGCGGTGTTCCAGCTGCACCTGCACAGAAAGCGGCCGATTGTCCAGTTTTTGGAAAGCTTTGGCAAGTTCTTGTCTCTCTGGGGCATATCGTGGACAGTGGCACAGCAGGTGGTCGATGTTTTCTTTGATGCCACAGACCTCGCATGCTGCACTGTCAGTCACTACAATTAATGTAAAGTATGCCTTTGTGAAGGCAACTCCTAACCAAAGGCGACAAAGAAGCGTAGCTTCACGTCGAGGAAGTCCGAGTGGAGGTTGGAGTTGCAGGGAGGGGTTTAGTCGATGCAGTCGTGTAACTCGTAAGTTTGGCGAGTTTCACTCGGTCAGTGTGGGACTGCGTGCCAGGAGTCGAAGCTGCCTTGCGGCATCTGTCCTCGAAAGCGGAATTGGAACGCTGTGCTCTTTTTGATGTGCTGTGCGAGCAGCGTTATCGGCGAAATCATTGCCACTGATTCCACAATGCCCAAGTACCCATTGGAAAACGACCTCGTGACCTTTTTGTTGAACGTGATGGTAAAGTTTCACGATTTCGTATGTCAATTGGTCATGACATCCGTGTCGGAGAACTGACTGCGTGCACTGTAATACCGGCTTTGAATCACACAACACAGCCCATTTTCTAGGTCTTTCAGAACCAATGAATTCCAGTGCTCGACGCAGGGCCGTTAGTTCTGCTGCCGTTGAGGTTGTGACGTGCGATGTCTTGAGCCGCAGTGTCATTCCTTGCGTTGGTGTAACTACGGCACCACCAGAACTGCACGACGTAGTCGAACTATCGGTATAGATGTGCACGTGGTTGCTGTACTTTTCGTGCAAAAGAAGTAAGCTCAGCTGTTTTATAGCAGGGGCCGTTAGATCTGTCTTCTTCTGTAGTCCTGGAATCATTATATATGCTCGTGGACGGCTCAAACACCACGGAGGAAAGGCTGGCTTGGCCGCAGGTGCGTACCCTGAAGTAAACGACGCACTATGTGCACAGACAATACCGCTAAATGTCGAGCAGGGCATTGCAGCAGTGAGGCTCGCCAAGTGGTGGGAGGGTTGAGTAGAAAACGACTAAAAGGTGTAGGCAGGCGACAATGTTGCTCGGATGAATAAACCTTGCGGGGAACGCCCGTTTACTGATTGCCTGAAACGGGGTGCACGCATCTTCGAGAGAAATACGCTGCGCTATTTCATTACCTAAGCGTTTGCGATTGCGCAAAATAATCGTCACGACGGATATAAAAAAAAGTGCTTTACGAAGGGCTGTAAGGAAGCATTCTGGCTTGTAAAGCTTAAATGACATATCGTGAGCCCATGTAGCTCCTGCAGACTAGTTCCCTCAAAAACTGACGGTTGAAAAAGAAGCAAACGGGCTGGCAACCGCTTAAGCGCATGCTTCAACCTAACCATTACCTGTAGTTCAAGGAGGGATTATTTAGAAAGACAAATCGGTGGGATTAACTAATTAGCCTTCCCAAAGCTCTCTTGAAGCAATCTCTCACGCGTGTAACACATGGCTAAAAGTAAGGCCGTCCCAGATTTCCGTTAAAAATTGGTAAAACTAACAGAAATGTTAGTTATGCAGTTATGCTTCAGAAATGTTATGTAAGGGGGAAGTCTCCCTTGAGATTTAAATGAGTGTTGTGCAGGGTATTGTCAGTTCTATGAATTATTCGCAAAGAAATTAGCTTCGGCAGGAGCATGCATGTCTGTCGAAAAAATTTACATTTAAACTATATGCGTTTTCCTCAATGAACTTTCACACTATGCATATAAAATTGTTTTTACATTATTTTGGAGCGGACGAGGATTGAATATTTCATTTTTTGTATTTTTATGTGATGAAAGCATGACTGTGCATATTCTTTTTTTCTTAAACCGCTTACCATACTGTAGAAGATCAGATGCCTTTGTGAGGCATTTTCAGCCTTTAGCCTCGATCTGCCCCTCTAGGAGGCTCTGTAGTAAGTCTGTTGAAAATGAAGGTGAATTCAATATAACAGTCCTGAAGTCAGAACGCGTACGTTAAACATTGATTTCATTATGAACACAGAATAACATATTAGATAAGCTTTGTTGTTATGTAAGCAGAATAGGAAAACAGCTTTAGGTGCGTGCGTGCGTGTGTGCGTGTGTGTGCGTGTGTGTGCGTGCGTGTGTGTGTGTGTGTGTGTGTGTGTGTGTACGCGTGCTTGCGTGCGTGCGTGCGTGCGTGTGTGTGTGCGTGTGTGTGTTTGTGTACGTGTGCGTGCGTGCGTGCGTGACGCGTCGCCTTGCGCCCTGGTATTGCTGGCTTTTAGCCGTGTCCCATCAATGTGATGCGAAAGGATTTGCCCCACAAAATAGTTCTTGAGCTTCGCAAAGAGGTAGTATTTGAACAGTAATGGCGTTTTTTATTTCGCTTTGAGCCTTTACGTTTCACTTATTCAGCCGTTAAAGGAGAACCCATCTTCTATAATACAACTTCGAATGAGGCTGAGCCTGCGGTGGCCATGGGGAGTGATATCTCGGCTCAAAAACTGAAATTGCAACCGAACTGCAATGGCAACGTCTCCCGGCTCACTTTCCTTTTTCTCTCTCCCTGTTGCTGCTAAGCGACTTTCTATTTTTTCTTAGCGCTATAGTTCTCATTAATTCTGCCACGCTCGCTCGTGAGCGTCGTGTGCGGCGTGAACGACTGCACTGAGTCACGTTATACTCGTCGCCGGATTTGAGTCCATCGTGTGTAATTTTCTTTAGCGCACAAATTATGTTGGTTTGACATCCGCTGCACTATGAGAACAGGACGCCGGCAAGGGCATGACAAGGCACAAAGAGATGAAAAAAAAAACGATGCGCGTTCGATGTATTGATCAGCCCGGTTCATGGGCTCGCACAAAATACGGCTGCCTTTTGAGCATGCCGTGTAACTATAACGACCTATAGAGCATTCGCTTTGAGGGAACAAAAAACAGAGACTAGTACCTTGTTCGCCACTGTGGCTGAGCACCTTTTCCTCTTTGGCTGCACTGTCCTCGGAAGTGTGAGGCTCAACGCCCCGCAACGGCACAGTGCGTTGTGAGAGGCGGCGTACCGAGAAGCTACGAATTAATTTTGATCATTTGTGGTTCTTTAACGTGCACGTAAATCAAAGCAGACGAAAGTTTTTCTCATATTGCCCCCACCAAAAGACCGTGCTATCTTACCGCCATAAAGATGACATTAGTGCATGATGCGTTTCAATTTCCGAAGGAATTGTGAAATGGAAGTATTTCGTTCCACGGCTAATGAATCGCTGCTCTTTGTTCTTTCAAAGCAGCTCAAAGCAGGCAGCCTTCAAAAAAAAAATGATTCGTCTCATCTGCGTGGACGTCATTGTATTTTGGACTACGCTGCATTTGTTCAAAGAAATTGGCCGGTGTTTACTACTGTCGTTCCTCTTGAGACGAGCGCCTCGCCATTACTTCTGGGCCGTAGTCATTCGCGATCTCGCTCTTACATATCTACCCGCGTCCCAATTCTCTCTCTTCCTCAAGGTATGTTCTAAAATAAGGCGAACCAACTCGCCCGTTTCACTACTTTTCTCATCTTTGGATTCCCTTTTCTCCAGCGTGTTTAAAAGTACCGTCATATTATAAACCTCTCTGCGAAAGTCGTAGTTCTTACAGCCTAATGATCAACAGTGGTCGACTTACTTGTAATGCTGCCCATTAAAGCTTAAAGTTATGCGCTGTCAACCATGGATGTTATAAACTAAGAACGCCGGCTCTTCTGCACGGCAACTATTTATTGCAGCAAGTAATTGTTGCTTCCCCATATTTGCTCGTGGAAGCGAATCTGATGACCGAAACATCAGTGCGGTTCTTTTGAGTCATTCTGTCGCGCTCTTTCTGGATCGCACAGTAAGGGATCATATTCACAGTGGTCGATAGTTGCCCCAACCGCATGAGAAATGAGTCGTCAGGGACTACACGACCACCGGACCCACTGCACGACCGTCGTATATTATGAAACACGTTGTTAACAAATGCCGGCAACTTGCTGGCAAACAGCTGGCTAACGATATTGTCACAATGTAAATTGAAATAATCTTGAGAACATAACAGCTCTAGTCGAAACGAGAGCGGTCGCTTGTTTTTCTGTACTTTAATTATCCCGAAGGAAGAAAAAAAAGGTCACTCATGCTTGGAAAGCATAACTGTGCAAGACGCTTCCGCTTTGTTACATTTTGCCTACAGCGAGTTCTTTCTGCACATAAATGTACTTATAATTGGGACTTCATCGTCACTTTGAGCGCCTCTAAGCACTGTTGCGCGCGCCAGTGTGGCATGTCACGGTGGATAGGTGGTGGAGAGGTGGTCGTGGCAAGCAGACATGGTCGAGGCAGTTTCGCCAGGGAGAGGCTCGGGAAGCGCTCGTGACAGCAACGCGCCGCACAGTGAAAGCACGGAAGGATGCATGCTGCATCCCGTATAGAGGCCGAAGGCAGTTCTCCCTAATGGGGTAGCGGGTTTTGTAGAGGAGCCGCGTAATGTGCACGTTTCTCGTTGAATTGCGCCGCGAGCTGCGCAGTGAAAGAAAACTACAAGGGAAAAGTTGAACGGTCTTAGGGTGCACACCGACTCCGAGTGCCTCGCAACCAAAATAAACAGGGGGGGGAAACAAAAAAAAGAGGGAGCACGCGTCGGCCAGGTGTGCAAGACCGACGCGGGGCTGAAGAATACTGTTACACTTGGTGCCGCCCACAATTGGTTGTTCGACAACAATGCGATCGCCTCAATTTGACGCTGCCGACAGCAACATTGTTGCTGTTGGCAGAACAGATGTTGAGAAACATGTCGCCCAACACGTTGGGCCAGCTCCAATTATACCAGCTGTTTAGATTATACAGAATTTTTTTTGAAATCTTGCGTTTCAGAAAGCATAATTCTAGTTATTGAGCTGTATTCCTCAAAGCGAACATTACTTGCACGCGAAATCGAAAGAATCAACAATCTAATTAGGAAAAATTCAATAATTAACCTTTGAATTAGTTATTTTGTGGCACACATTGCAATTTACCAATTGCAGCCGGTGAATTCGCAAGGCGTATCCAAATGAAACGAATTTCCAGGATGGTATCATTTTCGTGACATTTATTCCCAAAGTGTTAGACGAAATAATAATAATAATAATATTTGGGGTTTTACGTGCCAAAACCACTTTCTGATTATGAGGCACGCCGTAGTGGAGGACTCCGGAAATTTTGACCACCTGGGGTTCTTTAACATGCACCTAAATCTAAGCACACGGGTGTTTTCGCATTTCGCCCCCATCGAAATGCGGCCGCCGTGGCCGGGATTTGATCCCGCGACCTCGTGCTCAGCAGCCCAACACCATAGCCACTGAGCAACCACGGCGGGTATGTTAGACGAAATACATGTGCGTTCCAGTTGCCTCTTTGCTTCGATGCTAGAATGGCGGTTTGCTATAAAAGTAAGCGGAACAAAAGCTTTTTTGGCCTCAAGTTTCACTACGCTAGTCTCGAAACCCGTGCGATCTTTATAATTCGTTCCAAATGGATGTTTTGTAAGCTCGCTGGCTACAATTCGTCAACTGCAATATGTGCCATGGAGTAATTAATTAAAAAGTTGCTTAATAAATTCTGCTAATTTGTTGTTTATGCATTTTAATTTCTTGTGTGAGTAGTGTCCGCTTTGAGTAATCCATCTCCAGCACTAATATTACGTTATCTGCCACAAGAGATTTTAAAACATTCTGTATGGTCTAAAACAAAATTCGGCAGAACCCATCTCACGATGACTGTCGACGGTAATGCGTTTAGCATTGAATCGATATAGCCACACGTTGTATTGCAGCTGTCGAGACGGTGTGTACTGCAGCGGTACTCCTCTTTCGCGCTTCCCTAAGAACACTCGGCGCCATCTCGCGCCGCCACCGCGAAGCCTGCGAGTGGCCTTCGAAATTCATGGCGTGCCCGTGCGTGCGAACGCCGAGAAACGCGTCACGTGGCAACCAGGCTTATCTCTTAAAACCTGTCCAGTTTGTCGCACGCCTGACATCCGATCCGGAAAGCACCTCGTTTCCGGCTGCCGTTCCGGCGCGTCGGACGCCGGACCATGTGCCTGCCGCTTTCCGGTTCTTTCTGGACGCGCAGCGCCTTCTCGTGGCGCTACCGAGAAGTCCGCGCGTGGCCTCCGAGACTAGAAGCGTGGCGCGCCGGTGCCTGCGACTGCTCAGATTTGTGCGCGCACTTGCCGCACACCAAGTCTCGCATACTCAGTGACCGATGTTGGCGTGAGGTTCAATGTAGAGTGGCACAAACACAGTGCATTCATGGCACTGCTCGCTAAAGCGTTGGCGTGAAAAGCGTTAGTTGAAAAGGTGGCACATACGCAGTGCAATTATGGCGCAGCCTACTAATGCGTGAGGTTGCCATCCTTGAGGAACCCTTGTGACGCTTATTCGGCTCCACCCATCATGGGAGAAATTTAAATAATTTTTTTGTCTTTTTAGAGTGGTACATCCCCAGTGGCACATACCTAGCTACCAAAGTTGGTGTCACAGGCGTTCATTGAAGAGCGGCACACACCTGCAGGCACATGCACTGTGATCCAAGCAAAAAGGTTAATTGAAGACCAGCACAGACCGAGTGGCACATACCCAGTGCCCCAAGTCGGCGTCAAAGAGTTTTATTGAACAGCAGCAACTATACCCAGTCCCGCATCTACAGTGGCCCATGTCGGCGTGAAAGCGGTTCGTTGCAAAGCCGTACGTATGTTCACGTTGCCACATACTGAGTGACCCTAGTTGGTCCGATGGTTGGTTTCGAACCCTGTTTCCTCAGCACACCAGCCCAAAGCGCTAAATTAACATCCTTGATGTGGCACGTTAAAGATCTCCTGGAGATCAAGTACCCCACTATGGTGTGTCTCATAATCAAATGGTGGTCTTGGCACGTAAAACCGCAGAAGTTAATTTCAACCCATCATGTAAATGAAAACCAGTCGAGAATCTGAGTTATCAGTGGAAGAATGCTGTTGCGTTCGACTGGAGGTAAAGTTTCTCTGACATGGAATACCAGGTACAGGGCGTAGGGCCCATGGATGCCTAGATATGCACTAAACGTTTGTATTGAATCCTTGCGATGTTGTTGAAGTAAGCAAGATACAGATACGAGCAAGATACGAGCTTTAGTAATATGCTGGAGATGTTGCTTGGCTGTTCGCCTGACATGCTAATCCAGGTGCTGGGTGATGATAATGAAATATACAGTGATAAACACTTAACAACACATAAAGTCAAACACAGACATGCATACATTATAGAGATATTTACAAAGTTTCGTTCAGGCTCGTGGCCCGCAGGAACGTCAGCAGCGCTTTCGTGCAATGCGCAGGTGGTGCTTTGCCGTGGGCCGAGAATGCGCCGCAGTAAGCAAGAGTCGTGCGTTTAAAAATATATCATTGTTTACTGGTGAAATTTGTCAGCACGAGTTCAGTATGTCTGTCGGCTACGTTGGCAATAGCTTTCGAAATGTTAACGCAGGGATGCTGTTTCATTCCGATGACGTGTTTGGCAACTCCTAACCCACTACATAAAGTGTCGCAGAGGACAGACACAAGGAAGCAGCTTCGCGGTGGAAACATGATGTCATCGGCAACATATAAGCGCGGTCGCTGATATACTGTATTGTCGATCTTGCCTGGGCTAGTGGCAAACATGCACTCACTGGACAGTAATTATAGCGCCGTTCTCATACAGTTAATAAATTCCCTTTAAGCATTCTCTAAAGCAGTCGGTAAGACTGATTGAGACTGGAACGGTGATAACGTCTCAGGCAGTGGACATGCTTGTCAGTGGCGTCAATCATCTGACCCCCGGAAGCTCGGATGTTAGGCTTGCCCCACAGCATACTCACCTTAGTCGGACCGCGAGCTTTTGATATACTGCGGCTCCTTGGCAGTAGGTGCATACGAAAGTGCAGGACATCCCTACAAACAGTCAGGCATTGCAGTTCCTGTCGCCGACGTGCCCTCAACGTGAGGTATACGCCCAGCGCTGCAAGGATAGATAATACTGTGAACGTAGAAGTGCACTTTATATAGTAGCCACAAACTGCCGTCGGTCTTCCAAACTGCACCCAGCAGGCCCCTGCTCTGACAAGCACTGTATACTCATGTTGGTTGGGTGTCACTTTCAGATAGGCAAGTAATATCTGTACTGCTGTAATTAATGGACGTTATCTGAGTGCGTTTAAACAACCTGCACTGCACCGGCTCAACTGCACAGGCTCAACTGCACCGGCTCACAGTGCAGTGCATGTATTCGATACACTGAGTGCGGTGGTATCCACTCTCGAGTAGACGAATGGTCCACAAGCTACCATGATTTAATGTACTAAAGAGAGACATCACAAAAGCAGCTGCGCCGAAATGTCGGCGAAGGAGATGGTGCGATTCCGGGGAAAAGCTGACCTGTGCGAATGACTGCTCTTTTTTTTACTCGCCCAGTGCAGGACAGCAAACCGATTGCTCCTCATCCGGTCACCCTGCTTCTCTTTCCGTTTATTTATCCCCCTCCCCAGCTTACACTTACCACTGAAAAATCCGAGACAGAATCAACTGAGGCAGTCACTTTGTGTCTGTGAGTGGAAGCGAAAAGGTCTGCGGTGACGGAAACAGCAACGTCGCTGGTCTATGGACTCGTCGATGTCTTTTAGAGTCATACATTGTGCAGCGGAAACACTGCGGTTATCGACACAATGCAACGATGAGACATGGACATTTCCTTAGATAATTAATCGTCGCTGTCATCGCATGACTTACGTATGTAACTGATGGGTGAATGGCACGGCCATCGCCTCAGTCACATTGCTTAATAGACGGTTACATTACTGACGTAATCTGAAAAAGGGCGAAAGGACTTGCCTGAGAGCCTGCTACGCGTGATTAACGAGAACACGCTCGGCTCTGAAGCGATGTAATCGGCGATTGCGGTCAAACCCAACGACGTTGCCGTGCACGCAGTCCCTGTGCTATGTGTAATCAAAGGTACCGTCTCGGCACAATGTCAGTGATGGAGAGTGGCTGCTTTATAGTTCCAGTTCTTTGCCCAAACTACATCCATTAGGATCCCTGCGTGAAATTTAACTATATCTTCCCCCAGTAATCATAGATAAACCCTGTTACGACCCGTATTAATGACCGTGTAAGTAATGTGCTGTGGACGACGTTGTGGTCTCAAAGCGTCGTCTCCGGCTGGCAGACCTTTTTGGCGATAGCAATTCCAGGAAATCAAATTAAAGAGCCACAGTGAATGGCGAATTACTGCTGAAAAGTTTAACCAAGCACAAATCTACATTAGGCGGAAAATGAGAAACTGTGTTATGATCGTACGTTTTGGCCTTTGCGAAATGTTTGTGAGTGCTTCTAAACATGGGAGATTGTTGGCTCAGGACTCATTAAAGAACCGCATTAAAGAACCACTGAAGCCGTGTGGAGACCAGCTAATGCGCTGTCCGTACGTTATTTCACGTCAGGTAGCGAGGAAACACATTTCTAGCGCCCTATTCGGAAGCCTAAAGGAAGGCCCTTGCATGGTATGTGCAGGTCTTCTGTACTTCTAAGGTGCTAATGACCATGTCGCGCGCGAGTAAATTCAATTTGTGGCCTCACTCTTGTGCATGTACGCATGAAACTTATCTCGTATTTTTATGCAAATCATGTTCTGGCTCTCAAAATACATGTGAAAAGCTTCTTTATACATCTCATTGTTTCTGACTCAACAATGCCCGCATGTGCTGCGACGAGCGGTTCAAAGTAATTTTTCCACGAACTCAAGTGTAGACTACAGTGAGTTGCCAGACATGTTGTAAATAAAAGTGATTTTCTCAGATCTGAGATTCTAAGGGCAATACACCTACCTGCCACTTACCTCAATTAGTACTATAGGCGCGATCTTCGTTCGCAATACTTTAATGTGAACCAGGTTTCAAAGGCCCTGCAGCACATTTTAAGAAACATTTTTATGTCTGGATCTGAAAGGGCGCCACTTGACCTTCTCCTTCTATTCTTCCTTTCTCTAATTTCTTGTTTCTAAAGACTAGAGTATATAGGCAAACGTTCTGCTACGTCTTCTGACAGCTGTTATATGCCTGTTTGTCCCCTTTTTTGTGTATGCATGTTACTGTGTATAATAATAATAATAATAATAATAATAATAATAATAATAATAATAATAATAATAATAATAATAATAATAATAATAATAATAATAATAATAATAAACCTGTGGAGCTCCGCACAAAAGATCGCTTCATGCCCGTTGTTTGTGTATGAGCGACACGGTGCTCATTCTATCCTGTCATCGCAAGGAGCTGCGCACGTCATTGAGCGATCGCTTATGATACAAATGCACAATCGACTCGTATGTCCCGCCTCCATGGAACGGGATTATCTGGCAGGTGTCGACGAGGATTCCGATGACGGTCGAGTTGTGTTAATGTTTACTACATTATGGGGAACTCTTGCCTATGCTTCACTCACCAACGTACCCGTGGGTAAAGATATGCCCACTGCGAGCAGCTCCTGGATATAGGCGGATAGCTCATACCGTCTTCGCATACTGCATGACAGCGCCCGCAGAAACAGTTCTGTATTGTGTGTGTGTGTGTGTGTGTGTGCGTGCGTGTGCGTGTGTGTGCGTGTGCGTGTGCGTGTGTGTGCGTGTGTGTGTGTGTGTGTGTGTGCGTGCGTGCGTGCGTGTGTGTGTGTGTGTGTTTGTGTGTGTGTTTGTGTGTGTGTTTGTGTGTGTGTGCGTGCGTGCGTGTGCGTGCGTGCACGCGCGTGTGTTTTCTTTTCTGCAAATAATATTGACCGCAAAAAAGACGGGGACATAGGAAGAAAACACATAAACAGCACAGGCGGCTGTGCTGTTTACAGCTTTACCGCCTCTGCTGTTTGTGTTTTCTTCCTATGTCGCCGTCTTTTTTGCGGTCAATATGATTTGCAGTAAATACCAACTAGGCCAAACTGAAGTTCTTCTGTTTTCTTTTCGTATTCTTTTAGAGCGCACCTCTTATGCGCCCCTTTCCTGGGTTGAGCGTCGACGGGCCTCGGTGTAACCGCGATATCGAACGCGCTCGTCCACTTCCACAGCTGGCTCCGATGCCTATCATAATGCCAGCGTTCCCATACTGCCCCTCGCACTCGTACCACTGCTCGCGCATTCGTCGTCGTCTAATTCTTCCACAGCTGGCTTGGATGCTGCTCATCATGCCAGCGTTCCCATATTCTCTCTGCGAAGGCGCTGACTGCACTGGCCCACTGCCAGTAGGTGCGGTGATTTCGGACTCAAATTCTCTGCCTCAGTATATCGCGAAATGAAAACACGTAGACAGCTGCGCTCCAATTTAGCATTAGGGATTATCGTAATCGTCGAACACTTTTTCTCTCTCGTCTATCGCATCCCTTTCCCCCTCCCTTGGTACAGGGGCATGCACATGGGGGAAGGGAGCATCACCAAGCTGCAATTTAGCTTTTTTTTTCTACTCAGCCATGTGCATATGTATGCATGTCTGGAATAAACCCTCAGGCTCAGGGTAGCCAACAGCGAATGTTTCCTGGTCCTGTGTACCGGGAAAGAAGCTTTTTGGAGAGGCCCATACAGCAATAAAGGAAGTCAGAGAAGAACAAGCTCACCAGCAGAGAAAATCGCTTCGCGGTGCGAAGCATTATAGCGACGTCTCCGGTTGCTTTGTGATGCCGTAAGCCGAGCGCAGGTAAGCTGACGGGCGTGGTCATCCCGCGCGATGGCATCACTTGCGTACTCGGTAGTGGAGGCGGCAGATGGTGGGAGCATAGTGTCGAGAGGTAAAGTTGATTCTCGTCCGTACACTAGATAGAAAGGCGAAAATCCAGCTGTACAATGACGACAGGAATTGTGCGCAAAAGTTACGTAGGGAAGAGCAAGGTCCCAACCACGGTGGTCCGGCGAAACATACATAGCGAGCACGTCTGTGAGATTGCGGTTAAAGCGTTGAGGTCGTTGGTCTGGGGATAGCAAGAAGTCAAGTTGTGTTGCGTCGAACAAGAACGCAGTATGTCGGCAATGACTAGAGAAAGTGACGGCCATGGTCAGGGAAGCAATATAACGTCACGTAACAAAAAGTAATCGCGTAATCGCGTAATCAGTACTGCTGACGCGTAATCAGTAGCCACGGCTATCCATTTGTAATTCATGTAAAACAAAAGAATTGGCATTCGTCGCGGCGCTGCCGTCATTGTCTGCTATTTGAAGTGAATACAGTTTCGGATGCTCAAAGAAACCTGGCTATCGGGTGGTCCACAACGCCAACGTCTCTATGCACCCTCGTGGCAAGATGAATCGTGTGCGGAATTTTAGTGATTTCGTTGCATGAAAACTCAAGCTCCAACAGTGATACTAGACTAATCTCATGAGCAAGCAACTTCCCTATGGCCTTTTTCTTTCAGCTCCGGGGCACGGCCCGCTCTTGTGGGGTCCACGGTTTTGGACCTCTTTGTTCGGCTAACGGAAAAGATCGTGAAACGTGCGCATTCGTTCTCTGCCGTCGTCTGAGGCAGATTCCTCGCTGCTTTTTGAGTCACTTCATTTTTCGCGTGCTATCTGATATCTGACATCGTCTGCCACGCAAACTTCCGGTCGAGTGCACCGATTTCGGCCGGGCTGTCTGTAAGCTGCTCCGCGTGGGGATCGCGGCCGGTGCCCGTTCTAGAGCTGCCAATAAAATAAACTTCCTCCAAAACGAGCAGGCGATTTTGCTCCGGACGTTGTTTCGAATATACTACGGTAGTTCAGAACAATGGTTGTTTGACACTGTTTTACGTGTACACATGACAAGAAAGAAAGCTGACCTTTCGAAAGGCTGCAGGCAAGGGCATGGAACCTTTGAAGCGAAATTATAAGTTCCCGGCTGCGTGAACATGTGCAAAACTTGTCAAAGTGCAGATGCCAGCATCATCTGATTGATTGTGCGCAGATTTACTCAATGAGCTTTAAAACGTTTGTGCAAATCTCCACTTCAAAATTCGAGCGAATTATCCCTGCTATCTATTGTCCATCGTGTGGGTGTCACTTTTCCAGCAGTTTGTACAGTGCTTGTTACCTTCTTCTCAAATTAATACCTCACCAAAAGCCTTCAAGCGCAAATAAATAAGAATGATGACGGCACACAGACGACGGAGACGGATGAGGTAATTAGCTGCTCTGAACAGGCCATTAAAGTAAGACGAAGGAATGTGATAAAGTAATATGTATTTTAAAGTTAAGCTGAATGTAAGTAACGAAAGCTTAATTCTTCAAGCTAAGCAGCTACAGCATAGTGTATTTTGCTGCCGTTTAAATGGGCACGTGAAAGCGGGGGATACTAGTTTTACTGTGTAGCAACCTTGCGCATAGATTTTGTACAAACAATTCTTTGCTACTGGTGGAAAAAAAGAAAGAAAAAGTAAACAAACTAAAAAAAACATTATGTATATTTTTTATCCATTTGGTTTGGTAAGAATAATTTCTTACGGCTCCCAACTCCAGAAAACTCCCATCCTTAATTTGCGGAAGTCTTCTCTCATCCAGGCAGTGAGGCACGTTAATGTTTCCGTTTATTAATATGGTACACATATATGGATGAGGAGAGAACATTGAACGATGTACGTTTCCAAATACGAAGATTGCTTTTCCTGTCCCCCAATGAGCGCTTCACGAATGAAGTAAGAGGATAAACGATAAAATATACCAAAAAATAAATGTCCCCAAAATAATGGTGTGGGGAAAAATACTATACATAGAAGTGAAATATACCATAGCTTCATTAGGCCACAGCTGCGCTTCGATGAACAATGAGTGCACTATCTCATGCGTAGCGAGTTTCAATTGTCTTTATTTTAGTTGGTGGCCTTTGCTTCTAAATCCCTTTTTTTTATTGAGGCTCGTACACGTGAAGATACTTTGTTAGTTGATGCTGCAGTGCCAGCAACTTCTGCCACTAGTATCATTATGAGCTCGGCGAGCCATGGTGTGGTGTATTTCCTCGCGACACGCGGTAGTGCTTCCACAAAATGTTGCGAGTGACCGTTTCCCTTGCTACGTGTGAAGTCGATGCATGGATGACGCAGGTACCCTAATTTTTTTACGGTGGCCTCTACCGCCGGTAGCCAGGCGCTGTTGGCGTTAGGCTGCTATCGTTTCCGCACTGTCTCGAATTCCTCACTGCAATGTTCCTTTACTTGTCTATGATATATCCATCGCGTACAAGTAGAAAGTGAAGCACTCTACGGACAAATGCAAAAGACGGCTCGGTATTTGCGACTGAATAAAGCATACCACTCCTAAAACGCGATGCAGTACTTCAGCATAGCACCCAAAATATCTTAGCACTATTTTGTCAGCGCCAAGTTCTCGCCGCTAACGTGCTTCCTTAATGTTGGCTTTTGGGCCGAGAGAAAACCGTTCTGCAGTGCGCACATGATTGATTGAGGGATATTTAGAACCTTTTGTGGAATTCTGCAAGCAATCTCGTCTAAATCGCACAAGCATACGCGTGGTACGTACCTGCCGCACATGAGCTCAAGCTCCACGTGATCACGCGATCACATACGCCAGAAACCTCGATGGCTAGAGGTAGCCAGAGTTCTAACTTCTTTTCTTTAGACCGTACTTCCTGCTTAAACAAATATGGTAGATAGACACACTCTGGAATGGATATCCAACTGTACGTTGGTAGCTCTAAGTCAGCGCTTGTGTCCGTCTATACCGTCTATTTGTGTCGTGTGTTTTGCCTTTGTGATCGTCTGCATGTTTACTAATTCGAGTTGCATTAAACCAGTTGAAATGATAAGAAAAACGCATCTAAACCACGCATGAATAATTTTTGAAAGACATTGAGGCAGGTATTGATACGTAACGTTGGATTAACTAGAAGGTCAGGTGGAAAACTTGGCGACACTTGGCTCCTGCTACGTCATCTGACTTTTAATAGCCTCGCTATGTGCATAGAATATGTGAAGAGCTCCTCGTAAGCCAGCCTGCAGTGCTTCTTCCTGCCTCTTCATCAACGTGCCTCTATCACTAATTTTTCATGTAGATCACACCTGCTTGGCCTACTTGACCGCAGTATGTTCTGAATTGAAAATAAAAATAATAAAGCAGGTATACTCATTGAAACAGACGGAAAATGTGTCGTCGCACAAGATGTAGCTCCTCTGAATCACATTCTCGCTGCGAAATACGTGCGATCCCAATTGTAGGGCTGGCTTTCGGGCCGCCCACGTTGACACCTTTGTGCTCGATTTTACACTTTATGTCCGCATCACTTCTGCTATGTCTATGACACTTCTCTCGCACAGGCTTCACCTAGTGAGTTCCACTATCAGGTGGCGTCATAATGTATATTTGGGCGCATTCTCTGGCACCTGTTACGATCGCGTGATATGTATTGTTAACGCTATATGACACAATGCCCAGGCGTCATTATATTTTGCACGAAAACGTCAATAAATAGCCTGAGTTCTTAGCTTCATTTCAACCGTCCCTTCATTCAGTGTCGCTTATCTGCGTCTTAGCCTAAAGCCCGTTACAGTACGTCGAAAATTCTAGCCTACCATGGCGATGCGATTATTAGAGCGCTCGTTCTTTACTGATAGCGTAAACCACAGACATAATATATTATACATGAACAGATTATAAACAGAAATAACTAGGTATCTGTCAGACATTACAGGAGAGTCTTGAACAGTCAAGGATTGCCTCGCTATAGTCTGGTATTCTTTCAAAGGTTACCGCTGAGTTCGTGGGGTCCACAAACTTTCGCTGACACAGCTCAAGGTAAGGGAGAGGTTTCGTGTACCGGTCGTCGAAAACGAAAGAAAGAAAACTTGTCACGCTGCCAATGACCAAAGCAATGACAGCTCTCCTCCACGCTGCGGTGAGGTTCTATCACACAAATCCTTCCATTCCCAACCGACCGCTCTACTCACTAGGCAATCATTGAATTTTCATTGATTTTTTTTCTATTACCTCAAATTTCATATCAATACACACAAAAAGACCTAAGCATGGGCGAACATGAAATAAATCTTTAAAAGGGTGCCACGACATGTTTATTTGTATGTCATTTAAGCAGGAACAGATGTAAGGGGTAGGGGTGCGTCGTCCGTACTCCTAACCCATTAACTACCCCTTTCTATATACAGGGTGTTCTTTTTTTAGCTGCACCAAAATTTTAAAATTAGAAAAATATGAATCACAGTAACGTTATGTTTACCATTCGAGTGTACGGATTGACAGCCTCTAGATACAGTGCAATTTCCGCACTTACGTGCCTAATTAGCGAAGTTACCGTAATTAACTTTCGAATTATCAAGAATAGGTGGCTACAGCAAATGAATACTTTGGGGCCCGTCCTCGACACTGCCTAACCTAACGATAAAATTTTGAATAGCGGATTTCATATGGCAGCTAAGCGAACAAATCGTTCGCCTTGGCAGGATGCTTGAAACGGAAACTGGCTGGAAAACGAGCGTCTTCTGTCGTCGATGTCGCCCCAAGGTCACCGCCGGTCCGGCCCCGCGAGAAGTTTGCGCTATCTCCTTTCTGTCTGCTGCGTTGACCTGGCGATTCAATGCCGGCAGGCCACAAAATTTACTTAGTCATTCCGTTGGGCACCGCGTTGGCGCTGTAGCGCCAACCCCGCTCTCTGGGCTTTTAGGCCTTTTAGGTACTGCAGGCACTGCTTCATATAAGTCTGTAACGTCGACTGCGAACGACACAGCTCATAATGGCTTCGCTGATCGAGATTAGGCTGTCAGTTCAAGAAAAAAATGACATGGTGATCGCTTGACTATATGAACAGAAAAGCTCGCCTAGAGGCGCAATACTATTAGGCCTGCCATCGTGGCGGGCGCGCTTTTTCACACACACCGTATATACGCGTGTTCAACGTTTTTGCTGTAACTAGATCGCTGATGACATGGCCGACACGGAAAGAATATGTGATAAGCAGAGAATTCGAAGAAGCAATACTCGGATATATTGTGGCAAAGTCCGAAGCAAGCACGCGAGAAGTTGCCGAGTCTTGAGGAGCAAACATCAAAACAGTGTGGAAAGTCCTCATGAAACATCGATTGTACCCATTTCATCTGAGCCTGCACCAAGAACTAAGAGACACGGACTTCTTGAAATGCCTAAACTTTTGCAATTGGGCGCTGATTCAACTAGACGGAGAACCAGATTTCCTCAATAAAATCATTTGTACAGATTAAGCCCATTTTGTCGAAATTCAGTTTCGAACATTCACAATGCAAATTATCGGGCAAATTTATATCCCCACTCGCTCCGTGAGTCCGACCAACCAGTACGGTGGTCGGTTAACGTGTGGTGCGCGATTTACGATGACAAAGTTATCGGGCCGTATTATTTTGATGGCACACTTACTGGGACGCTACGCACCGAGCGAATACTGAAAGAAGTCGTAGGAGGATGCATCGCTGAACTGCCTCTAATCCTCTTGAAAGATACTTGGTGCCAACACGACAGCGCTCGTCCGCATTCCTCTTCTAGGGTTGTGTCGTGCTTTCACAGCGTTTTCCATGGATAGGACGGAATGGGCCCATTCTGTGGCCATCCACCATATCCATCTTTACATATCCCCATTCCTTTGGGGATATGTGAAGAACGTTGTTTACGCCACTGTGGAAGACCTCAAAGCAAGGATCATTGCTGCATATGCTGCAATTCAACCTGCAGTGCTCACGCGAGTCTTGGACTCCATGAAAGACGGGTTGAGGATGTGTGTTGCCACGAAGGGCCATTATTTTGAACAGTTCCTTTAAAGGCAAGAAATAAAAATAATACTACGCGCGCGTGCGTGCGTGCGAGCGTGCGTGCGTGCGTGCGTGCGTGCGTGCGTGCGTGAAATACGTATCTCAACTCTGGGTGCATTGAGCGGGTTGTTTTTGCAGCGCTTGCAGTAATCCTTTCTTTTTTTTCCCTCTTCATTCGGTGAGTTCCCATCTGTTTAGTTTACGAGTTTTTATTCACACAAATTGCTCGCGCGCGTTCGAGACCGCTTTCCAGGAGAATTCTGGAATTCTGAATTCTGAATAAACGTCGTTCTCACCCAAAAGCATAAAACGGCATTTCGTCGGTGAATGTGGACACGTTGCTCCCAACGGAATGGTGAAATAAATTTGGCGGCCCACCGGCATTGAAGCGCCAGGTCAGCGTCGCAGACAGCAAGGAGATAACGCAAGCTCCTCGCGGGGCCGGCCTACCGGTGTCCTCGGAGGGGGGCAGTGACATCGACGACACAGACCCGCTTTTTACAGCCAGTTTCGGTTTCAAGGAGATTGCCAAGGGGAACTAATTGTTCGCGTAGCTCCCACATGAATTCCGCTATTCAAAATTTGATCGTTGGGATAGGTAAAATCGAGGACGGGCCCCAAAGTACTCATTTGCAGTAGCCGCCTATTGTTGGTAATTTGAAAGTTCATTGCCGTAACTTCGCTAATTACGCATGTAAGTGCGGAAATGGCACTGTATTTACAGGCTGCCAATCCGTACACACGAATGGTAAGCCAAGCGTTATGATGATTTATGTTTCTAACTTTAAAAATTTGGTCCAGCTAAAAAAAAAACGCCCTGTATATAGTCAAATCATAAGAAGCCCGGCCACGGCGGCCGCATATTGATGGGGGTGAAATGCGGAAACACCCGTGTACTTAGATTTAGGTGCACGTTAAAAAAACCCAGGTGGTCAAAATTTCCGGAGACCTCCACTACGGCGTGCCTCATAATCAGAAAGTGGTTTTGGCACGTAAAACCTCACAATTTAATTTTTTTAATAAGACGCCAACGAACAGACACCAAGGAAAGCATAGGGGAAATAACTTGTACTTATTCTTATGATATTGTCTCCGTTCTTATATGTCTAATAAAATCGGGCCCCTCAGTTTCCTTTCCTCTGCTTGATTACATAGCGAGGGTCTCGAATCCAGAAGCATTGAGGCCTTCAGGCAACATGCGTGGGTTTATTGGCCAGTTGCGTTCACCGAAAAAGTTCACGTAAACGTGACGCCTGCGGCAGAAAAGATGTTCCACATCCACCGCCAAGGCTTGTGAGTGGTGGCGCTGGCTACAGCTCCCAGGTTTAGTTCTAGTTGATAAACATAGGAATGGAATAATGTCTCCAGTAGTTTTCTTTTTCTGCAATTACCCACACAGTAAGCAGAGGAGAGGAGGACGAGGAGACAAAGGAGGGGAAAGACAGGGAGGTTAGCCAGTGTAACTACCGGCTGGCTACCCTGTGCTGGGGAAAGGGGTAAAGGGAATAAAAGGAGAAAGAAGAAGAGGAGGAAAAAAAGAAAAAAAAAGAAAATTCACAGAGTAACGCGAAACTACGCTCTACAACGTTCAAAGGCGGTCACACAATTCGCATGCCCTTAAAAACTTCAACAAAGCCCTTAAGGCCTTCAGTGCCGAAGCCCGTCTGGACCAATGTCCTAGAGCTTTTTCCTCTGTAAAGGGGCGATTGTCCAGTTTTGCGAGAGCGGTCACAAGCACTGTTCTTCGCACTGCGTAACGGGGACAGTCACAAAGGAGGTGTTCAATCGTCTCCTCGCAGCCGCAGGTGTCACAAGTAGGGCTGTCGGCCATTCCGATACGGAATGAATATGAGTTCGTGAACGCCACGCCGAGCCACAGGCGGCACAGAAGTGTTGCTTCCGCTCGTGGCAACCCTGGTGGTAGGCGGAGTTGCAGACGTGGATCCAATTTGTGGAGACGTGCGTTCGTGAAGTCACTGGTGTTCCACAGATTTTGTGTAAGCTCGCGGGCGAGGGAGCGAAGACTTGTGGCTGCATCTGTTCTTGACAGTGGTATGGGTATAATCTGGGCGCCATCATGAGCCGACCGGGCAGCGTCGTCCGCACTGTCATTTCCTGAAATTCCACAGTGACCCGGTATCCACTGGTAGATGATGTTGTGTCCCTTGTTGATTGCGTGATGGTGGAGTAGTCGGATGTCTGCGACTAGTTGCTCATTAGGTCCATGGTTGAAAGGGGACATCAGACACTGAAGAGCTGCCTTTGAGTCACATAAGATGGACCATGAATGTGATGATTTCTGAACAATAAACTCCAGTGCAGCACGGATAGCTGCGAGTTCTGCAGCCGTCGATGATGTAATGTGAGATGTCTTGAACTTGAGGGTGACGCACTCTGTGGGAATCACCACTGCTCCAGCTGAACTATTAGAGGATACAGAACCGTCAGTGTAAACGTGGATGCGTCCTCTGTGTTGTTCATGTAGCACTGAAAGCACGGTTTGTTTGAGGGCAAAAGTTGACATCTCTGTTTTCCTTTTGATACCGGGAATAAAAAGGACAGCCTGGAGTGGATGGAGGCACCACAGCGGTTGAGATGGTCGTGCTGCAGGCGTGAAGTTTGACGGTAAAGTTCCATTGTTGGCGGCAATAATCTTGCTAAACGCTGAACGAGGTCGAGCGGCAGGAAGGGAGGCGAGATGATGCGATGGAAGTCGGGCGAAGTGCCTGATATGCATCCTCAAAGTGTCGACTTGAAGATACGTGTTGATAGGGTGGTCATGCGCGATGGCTATTGTTGCTGCCGTGGACGCACATCTAGGAAGACCAAGGCAAATTCGCAGAGCTTGAGCTTGTACAGATTGGAGGGCACGGAGGTTGGTCTTGCCGGTCCCACCCAGTACAGGTAAGCTATAGCGCAGGAGACCGAGGAACAGTGCGTTATAGAGTTGGAGCATCGCACTCACAGACGCACCCCATGACTTTCCCGCAAGAAATCTGAGCACGTGGGTTATCATGACTAATTTCCTTTTTAGGTAGGAGATATGAGGACTCCAGGAAAGGTCTCGGTCTATTATCACTCCTAGAAAGCGGTGCGTCTTCTCGTAGGCAATTGGCTGTCCATTAATTCTGATAACGTATGGTTTCATTGCTTTACGCGTGAAAGCGACTATAGAGCACTTCTCGCAGGACAGCTCCAGACCTCGTGCTCGAAGATAACCTGATGTTAGTGTGGCCGCTTTTTGAAGTCTGGCGCGCACCTGAGGACGCGTCGCTCCTGATGACCAAATGCATATATCGTCTGCATAGATCGACACATGGACGGATTCCGGAAGGGTATGAACCATGTCGATGAGCACCAGGTTAAATAGAGTGGGGCTCAAGACTCCGCCTTGTGGTACGCCTCGGTAGGTTTTGCGTTGTGATGACGCACCGTCCTCTGTTTGCACAAAGAATGACCTGTCCTTCAAGAAGCTGGATATCCACCGAAAAACAAGGCCACCTAGGCCGACATCACCCAAGGCGTCCAGGATGGCTTGATGGGTTACGTTGTCATATGCGCCTTTAACATCCAGGAACATCGCCGCTGACAGCTTCCTGAGGCTTTTTTCGTGCTGAACAGACGAGACAAGATCTATGACGTTGTCTATAGAAGAGCGTCCGCGTCGAAAGCCTGCCATAGCGTCAGGATATAACTTGTAATGTTCTAGATACCACTCTAGACGCGTCAGCACCATCCTCTCCATCACCTTTCCTAGACAACTGGCCAGAGCAATGGGACGATAAGACGCCACGTCTAGGGGTGATTTACCTGGCTTGAGCAAAGGCACAAGGCGGCTGGACTTCCATGCAGCTGGAACTTCTCCTTCACGCCATGAATTATTGTACACGTCTAGAAGTGCATGCCGGGCTGTGTGACCGAGGTTTCCAAGAGCTGCGTATGTCACACCGTCAGGCCCAGGCGATGAGGAACGTCTGCACGCTGCCAACGCCGCCTGCAACTCCTCGATGGAAAACAGATTGTCCATACGAGAATCCCGCGAGATTGGAACATCACGGGGATCACGTGTAGCGAACGATGGCGGTAGACCAGCGACCTTGACACAGAAGTCGTCCGCTACGTCGAGCTCTCTGCGACCTTGGTAGAGAGCCAGGCATTTGAAGGGGTGGCGTTGTTGCGGTGATGTTCGAAGACCACGCACTGTTCTCCATATATGTGACAGGGGTTTATGCGGATCAAGGGTATCACAGAAGGTTTTCCATCTTAGAGACTGCAGGGCGTTGATCCGACGCTGGATCTTCTTCTGTATGCGTCTCGCCTCCCTTAGGTCGTAGATGGACTTGGTGCGCCTGTACCTTCTTTCCGCGCGACGGCGGATTGCTCGAAGCCGCTCCAATTCTGCTTCGAATTCAGAGAATTTAGGAATAGGCCTAAAAGATCTTGTGGCTTCTTGAGCAGCGGCGTTAATTAGCTTCTCGATGTTGCCAGGCAGACAGTCCCGGATCTCTTGGCAATTCTTCTCCATGAGCAACGTGTATTTAGGCCAGTCGATGTGATGAAGAATTGTAGTAGAGTGTGACTTGCGTATGCCGTCGATTTTAACATACGTTGGAACGTGGTCACTACCACGCGTTTCGTTGTCCGTGAACCATTTCACACTGGCACTGAGGCATCTTGAAACAAAAGTCAAGTCCAGGCAGCTGCTGTATGTCAATCCCCGCAGAAAGGTGGGACTGCCATCATTTAGGCAGCAGAGCTCATGGTCCGACGCGAAGGATAGTACACGTCTTCCTCGACAGTCCATCTTTGAGCTTCCCCATAGCGGATGATGCGCATTGAAGTCGCCGGTAATAACCCATGGTCCAGGTGTCGCTGTTAAAATTCCACCTAGTCTTGCGCTGTCAAATCGACTCGAAGGTGAGATGTAGGCACCTATGAGCGTGAGTGCGACGTTCTTGTATTTTATAGTCAAACACATATACTGATTGTTGTCATCAGGTGCTACTGGGTGTAAAACATATGTGAAATCGCATCTGATATAAACGATGACTTTGCTGCGGTCGGTACAGGTGGCAGACATGAAAGCTTCATATCCTGATAGGCGGATGGCGCTCTCAACGTTTGGTTCACAAATGACAATTATTGGAAATTTGTTCTTAAAAACAAACGGACGAAGGTCCGAAATGCGCGATTTAATGCCTCTGACATTCCATTGGAAGATAGACGCTTCCTTGACCTCTTTAAGGAACGAATGTAGAGGAGCAGCCATGGTACTTCTCAAGACCGGAAAGTACCGGATACAGGGCATCCAGTATTTGAAGTGCGCCTCGAGCCGCCGGAGTGTGTATGGCAGTCAGTAGTGCTCGTAGCGTGTTCATAAGGGCCCTTATCATGGTGACAACTTGTTTGTCGTTGTCTTGGTTGCTGCCAGAAGGTGAAGCATGATTCGGCGAGCGTGCTACATCTTGTCGCTCCGCTGGTGGATCTAGCCGTGGCAATGGCGGCCACTCCTCGCTTGAGGCAATGAGATTGGAGACTTTCTGCTGAGGAACGTCGTTGCTGCTATTGCTAGTTGTATGCGGAAGTGTCTGGACTGTCAGTGGACGCGGTGCATCCTTAGCAATAGCAGTGGGTTTCCTAGAACTCCGGCGACGTGAACGTCGACGTCGCACCTTGGCGGCAGCCTCCCTGTGCGAGGAACCATCCCTGACCATTTGCCTCAAGACTTTCGCCTCATTTTTCACATGTGGGCAATTCTTCGAAGTTGCATCGTGAGAGCCCTGACAATTGGCGCACTTTTGGTTTTCTGCACGACAGGCGTCGGAGCTGTGCGACCCAGAGCACCGGGAGCACACGGCAGCGTTTGTGCAAACCGCACTAACGTGCCCTATCCTTTGACATTTCCTGCACTGAAGCGGCTTTGGCACAAAGGGCCGTACAATGTGTCGGAAGTGACCGACCTTGACGTGGGACGGTAGGCTGTCTCCTTTGAAAGTTAACTTGACACACTGCGAGTTTCCCAGGCGACGGGCTTGCAATATGGCAATTCCCTCTGTCGCCGGCTTGATGAGTATATGCAGGTCAGCATCGCTTATGGAATTATCTACGTCATACACAACGCCGGCCGTAGAGTCATGATGGTCTTGTTTATAGCAGCGTACGTTGATGCTATCCAGCACCTTAACGTTGCTTAGAATGTCTAGCGCGCTGCGGTTTGTGACATCTATAGCGAGGATGTTCTTACGGGCGTTGATCCTTATATCTTTGATCTGACCCGGAACGAGTGCCTCGAGCGATACAGATGTGGCTTGGCGGTTGATCCGGTTTAGATTGTCGCTAGCAGCCACAGGCACATATAAAATGGTGAGGTCTGATGGCTTTCGCGTCGGGATCACAGTTGCCTTACTTGTGGAAGGAGACGTCCTGACGAGTCTTCTCTTTGCTTTGTGCTTCGCTACGGGCACGAAGTCGCTGTCATCCGAGGTTTCATCACTGGTCCCTGAGTAGATCACAGTGTCCTCGCTGTAGGTGTCACTCGGGCGACTAGACCGCTTTCTCGGTGCGGTCGCTGTTGACGTAGAAGGACCAGGAACCTCTCCAGGCGACTCCTCGTCCATCGCCGTAGTCAAGGGAGTGGCGTCTCCCACTAAGTAGCTTCAAATTCACAGAGACGAAAAGGCAGCGTTCCACACAGGACACTTCGTCGTCGTCTTTCCCGATAAACATAAATACTCCAGAAAGTGGATGGGAAAACGGCGCCACGGTATCTCGACTGGTTAGGGCATCGCACGTGTAATGCGAAGACAATGGTTCGTATCCCACCTGCAGCTAGTTGTTTTTCCCTCCACTTTCATATCCATTTATTTATCATTTCTTTAATTCAATGTATAAGTACACGTAATTTACCGCATGCTGTCCTTATGTTGCGCTGTTGGTTTATTGCCCAACAGTATTGGTCGGTGGACCGACCTTCCTCTATGGTTACACGAAAATGTGTCGCGTAACTTGTCGCGCGGGAACTTTCACGTACTTTTGTGGGCTCCTTTCAGGCTTGGAGAAAAAGGTTATGCAGCACGTATTGAGCAACAGACCGATGGATCGGGAATTTTTCTTGATGGTCTATAATTTTGTCAGTTTTGCTCTGATTACAATATTGAGAAGTTATTATCATCAGCCTACTTTACGTCCACTGCAGGACGAAGGCCTCTCCCTGCGATCTCCAATTACCCCTGACCTGCGCCAACCGATCCCAACTAGCACCTGCGAATTTCCTAATTTCATCGCCCCATCTAGTATTTTGCGGTCCTCGACTGCGCTTCCCTTCTCTTGGCACCCATTATTTAACACTATTGGCCCACCGGTTATCTAACCTACGCATTACATCAACTGCCCAGCTCCATTTTTTTTCTATTAATGTCAATTAGAATTCCGGCTAGCCCAGTTTGCTCTCTTATCCACACCACTCTATTTCTGTCTCTTAACGTTACGCCTGACTTTCTTCCTTTCATCGCTCTTTGCACGGTCCTTAACTATTTCTCAAGCTTCTTTGTCAGTCTCCATGTTTCTACCTCATATGTTAGCACCGACAAAATGCACTGATTTTACACCTTTCTTTTCAATGATAATGGTAATCTTCCTATGAGGATCTGACAATGTCTGCCGTATGCGTGCGACCCATTTTTATTCTTCTGTAAATTTCCTTCTTATGATCAGTATCCCCTGTGATTAATTGACCTAGGCAGACGTACTCCTTCACAGACCCTAGAGGTGGTCCGGACACCGACCGAAATGGTTTAAAATGCATATTTACGTTTCGGCTCCCCCACGGGAGCCTTGTTCACAATGAAAGAAGCAGAAGCGCTGGCGCCCTTTTTATGTGCGGCTCAAAACATGACTAAGGCACTTGGCATACAGGGACCGCAGATTGCCTTCGTTGCGATTATGAGTTTGCGCCGTGGTTTGGATGATTAGAGACTCAAGAAAAAGACACGAAGGATGATTTCTTTCTTTGGCAATGACGCCAGATTTTTCCCAGTTAACCATATGTGACGTGGTTGCGCAGTGTTCGGCAAGGGCATTCGACACAACGTGTCGTTTCTAGATGCCATTCCTGTGCTGTTCTTGTTTTGAAGTTCCCGGTTTCTCCGACGTAGACATGCCGACAGTCCGCACACGGAAGGACACACACCCCGCCTGGGAACTTGTCCTTTTCCAAGCGGTCTTTTACATGCATGAGGTCGTGTCTAAGTTTACGGGAGGGCACGTGCGCAGCCTGCACGTCATATGACCGCAGAACGCGTACAAGAGTCTCGCTTATGCCAGGCATGTGCGCTATGGAAACCCGTTTTTTTTTAGGGCCCGTAGCGCTCTGTGCTTCATTGTGGCTGCATTTCGCAGCTCCTTTACTGTTATTGTTTTTTCTTGTGTTTCCATATATCTATTGCCTTCATTTATGCATATACCAAGATATTTATATTGATACATGCATATTGCGTGTTTCATGTGGACGATGCACGCGGGCGCCCTGACGAAGACGACGCTTGCGTTTTCTCCGTCTCTCAGCTGCTACGCGTTGCCGACGAGCAACGCCGTGATGCTACCTTGCGCGCCATCATTGATGGCTTAGAATCTTCGCCTTCTGATTCGTGATTTCGCCTCTTTGTTCTCCGGGATGTTGTATTATACCACCACAATGTATGCCCCGACGGTCGTGCCCTACTCCTCGTCATTCCTAATTACCTCCGGTCAGCTGTTCTCCAAGAACTTCACGATTTACAACGGCAGGTCAAATGGCGTCTCCCGCACCTACGACCGGATTCGCTGACGCTTCTTTTGGCCAGGCCTTGCCCGCTCCGTCCGTAAATACGTTGTGGTGTGTGAGAAATGCCAGCGCCAAGAAACACCATCGACACTCCCTGCTGGGTCCCTTCAACCGCTCGACATTCTTTCAGGGCCATTTTTTCGCGTTGGCTTGGACTTACATGGCCCTTTCCCTCTGTCCACGTCTGGTAACAAGTGGGTCGCTGTGGCGACAGATTACACCACGCACTACACCATCACCAGAGCGCTTCCAACAAGCTGCGCCACAGATGTCGCCGATTTTCTTTTACGCGACGTGATTCTGCAGCATGGTGCTCCACACCAACTATTCACTGACCGTGGTGAGACATTTCTTTCTAAAGTCACCGCCGACATCCTGCAGTCTTGCTCAACCAAGCACAAGCTGGCTACCTCTATACCATCGACAGACTAATGGTCTCACTGAGCGTCTGAATCGCACCCCAACAGACATGCTTGCAAAGTACGCCTCGTCCGACCATACTGATTGAGACCTTGCCCTACCCTATGTCACTTTTGCATATAATTCTTCACGTCACGACAGTGCCGGTTATTACCCGTTCTTTCCGTTGTAGGGCTGAGAACCCACATTGCCACTGGACGCATCCCTTCCATCCGACGCTGCAGAGACCAGCGAGTATGCACTTGACGCCATCACCACTGCAGCCCAAGCACGCGAAATTGCCCGCGCTTGCCTCCTGACCTCCCAAGAGAAGCAACGGCGTTTGTACGATCGCCAACGCAGAGACGTCCACTTTTCGCCTGGATCTCTGGTACTCCTGTGGTCCCCGACACGTCGCGTTGGCCTGTAAGAAAAACTCGGGTCTCGGTACACAGGCCCATATCGAGAGTTGCGTGTTGTGACGTGACTCCAGTTACGTACGAAATCGCCCCTGTCAGTACCAGTGCCTCATCTGCCCCAAATTCCACTGACATTCTGCATGTCGCACGCATCAAACCTTGCTACTCTCCTGTTCTCACCGATATTTAGACGCACCGGGATGGTGCTTCTGCCGCCGGGGGTAATGATACATGCATATTGCGTGTTTCTTGTGGACGATGTACGCGGGCGCCCCGACGAAGACTACGAACGCTCACAGGCTCTCGAGCTATCGGCTGAACTGGCCAGCGCTGCAGTTATCCTTTCTAACTATCCTTTGTAAATAGTCTCCACTTCTTGATCCTTCGTTCGCGTAACAACATTCTTTTACCCGAGGTATTTTCTGTCCCTGTATTGCCACTGCCTGTTCACTGTTTTCATTGAATTCTACAACACCTGATTTTTAACGCTAAATTTCAAACCTAAATTTTCGCCTTCCTGTCCACAGATATCAGCCAGACGTTGCAACCAATTTGCTTGTTAGCTAGCAACACAAGGTCGTCCGCATCCAATAAACTTGGAAGCTGCTGCTCTACTACTGTACACGCGTGTTTGTACGAGAGATTAAACCCGATATTACTTCCTTCTAGCGCCCTCTCCATCCTCACCATGTACATCATAAACAGCAGTGGGGATAAAGGGCACATGATATCAACTTTCTCCTCGCTCCTCATCTCTTCCCATTCAACGCAAATGGTATTTTCTAGGTGGATCTCTCTCAAAAGCTACAGACAATCGTCGCCTAAGCCTTTCCTTTCCAGAATATTCCACAAAATGTTGCGGTCTAAGTTCTCATACGCTCCTGTAATGTCTAAAAAGGCCACATATCACAGTCTGCTTTCTACTCTTGATATTTCAATACACTGAGTAAGAACAAATAAGTTATCATCCAAACGCCTACCTATACTGAAGCCATTCTGAAGTTCTCCCGAAATGCCATTATTCTCTGCCCATGCTTGCAGCTTTAATTTGATTGCCTGAATTGCTAACTTGTGTGTTACCGATGTAATGGTCAACGGTCTAACAAGTGAACTCTACCTTTCTCCCCCTTACCTTTATAAATTAAATTCATTCTCCTTTGTCGCCAACTGTCTGGTATTCATGTATCTTTTAAAGTTTTTTCCATTGCTTTCACCAGAGCTTCCTTACTTCTTATCCTAGTTCATTAATCAGCCTAACGGGAACCTTGTCTAGCCCTGTGGCTGTGCGCTTAGGAATTTTCTCTTCTGCTTTCTTCCAGTTGAAATTTGTCAGCACCAGCTCCTTTTCCGTCTGGTTCTGTTTCATTCTCTTTTTTTCTTCAAATGCAACCTCGTCATTGCCTTGAAAAGATTCGGCTGTCATTTTTCGGACGTAACTTAATGCCGCTTCCCCTTCCAGCCTGTTTCCATTTTCATCTAGGATATGTTGTTGTATTGTTGTTGACTTCCTGCCTGACAAGTACAAAAAATAGTCTGACTTGCTCCAAGCGACGGTAAACAACATTACCTTGCTTCTGTTCAGCTATGTGGCACTCGCTTATTTTTAAAATCTGGCAAACGCTTCGCTACGTTACCTGGGCCATTCTGCATATAACCTCTGTATGCTGACCGACAAAATAGTGCCATTAGGTGAACCTGTGTTCTGCGTAGTTTAAAATAAATTCATGCATAAAACCTGGTAATGTACAGGTACCCTCTCATTAATGCTGTAGAATTCGCCAACGTTGCCCGCTATGTCCTTATGGATTAGGGATCCTACTCCGTATTATTTTTTTTTGTCTGGGAGTCCTCTATAGCAGTAAATGTGGCCGTTAGTCAGCACTGTATAAGCTTCACCAGATAACCTTACTAAATCCTGCTAAGCTAGCTTTACTCGAGAGAGTTGGGGTGTTAAACGTAACCATGGCCAGAGAAGTTTCTGAAGTAATTATAAATAATTGTTTGATTTGGCGAAACACAAAAAATTTCCAGGATCTGTATTCCCGTGTTGCTTTGCGCGAGTCTTTCGTATCGTCAGCAAGCGTGTTGTGCATTCCTAGCGCTTCGAACGCTTCTAAGAGAACGATAAATTTTTTTTCTAAGTCTGCCTTAAGGCATAATAAATATGAGGTTACAGGTACGCAAATAGATTTGTTGCGTACAAGTACTCCAAGGCACCAAATTTTGGAATGTAGCTAGGTATGTGTCGTACTCTTATGTGCATGCACCTGTCATCAGTATTCTTCCATCGACAAGCATCACACATCACCTTCGTCCTCGAGACTTCGCTGCGTAGACGTCTCACACTCGGCATCCACCTGGTTTGCCATTTGCTTTTCGGCATACCTTGCGGGTAACGTGGTGCATAAACAAAAAGAAATTGCATGGGAATAAAGTTGTGACCTCTGTGGCGGATAAATGAACGAAGCGTGATGTTTCATGCTGCATCGGATGACAGTTAACACAATTGTACGCATTGCAGTTAGTTGTACAGGTTTAATACACGCCACTTCATTGAAGCTTCACATCACACAGATTCCAACATGCGCGTTGAATCTGCATCCTTTTTTTTCTCTTTGTTAATCAGGTATAGCGGTTATCGTTAAGTTGCGTATGACACTTTAGTTCACCACTGAATTTTTTCAAAATTTAATGTACTTGTTGGAAAGTTGGCTAATTAAGAAACAAGGATATAGTCATGCGAAAAAATCGCTTTTGGTCCGTATGCGACGTGTCATTTGACAACTTGGAAGGCCGTACTTTAAGCGCGCCGTTTGGATGAATGAACTCATACAATTGATACGAGATGTGGGCAGAGGGTGCAGGATTTTCCATAGTACGATAGCAATTCGACGTGTGAATATCCGCTCAGGACAATAATAACTTCTCCAACTGGACCCATTCGATCCCGACTGTCCCATTCGGTCCCGATTGTCACAGTGGGTCACAAAAAGAAGATCAAAAATGCGACGGGTACACTTTCGCCAAAGGATAGGAAAACAGTGTGATCGACGCCCGAACTCGCGCATAACTGTTCTATTTGCCGTACTAGCGGCGCTTTCATCGAGTACAGCGGCGGCTGATCTCTCCTTCTCTAGTCTGCGGTGAAGTTATCCTAAAGCTATATTTGATCCGTTGATTCTACTGATACTGTAGAGAACACGTCTCAGGCGAGTACGACCTTACTGCTGAGGTCACGCGTCACTTGGCAAAAAAAATTAAAAAAAATACATGATACAGGTTTCGAAACTATGTATGTGCGCTGGTGTTCTTTTTTATGTTTTTATTTTTTTTGCCACGCCATTTCTCCATTTTCTAGCGATTTTCGCCTGATTTTTGTGTATATCTAGGGGGAGCCGCCATAATGGTGGCACAGAGGCAAGTTGATGTCCCTGCGCCTCTGCTGGGAATGGCGACTTCAGTGGTGGCTACGTCTAGGAAGCGGACCGGCCTCCAGAGCGACACTGACCGCGGCGATACCAGTGTCTACTTGTTCAGCAGTGAGGACTTCTCCGATGACGACTTTCAGCTCGTGAGGAGCCGCAAGGCGAGACCAAGGAATACCAGGGCCTACCTGTCTTCAAGCATGTCGACTGTAGAACCAACTCGGAATAGTTCCGTCTGCACGATTCTATTTGTGCCCGAACTGGATACCGACAACCTGAGGCGACTCAGCAGACAGTCTGTCTCGGTGCTCCTTGAAGCGGTGACGCCAAATCAAGTCACCGACGTCAGAGTCAACGCACGTAAAAATGTCTTGGCTGTTGACGTTGTACATGAGACTGCGCTGAGCACTTTAAGCAAGCTTACAGAACTTTACGGAATGAAGGTCCACTCGTATATATTCCTCTGGACGGTCACACCACTACTGATGTCATCTGAAACGTGGACGTCTCCATCTCCAACGCTGACTTGTCTATTCTAGCGAAGCCAGCCGTTGATGGCTTCGCCATAACTCATGTGTCTGGACTCGGCGCATCCCGCTGCGTGAAGGCAATTTTCAAGGTCGAATCTCCTCTCTCACATGTCAAGGTGGGCAACTTTAGTCAACTCGTGCAACCATTTATCCGAAGGCCACTGCAATGCCGCAATTCCATGAGGCTGGTGCACGTAAGCGCTATGTGCGAGAACACGAGAGTTTGCTCGATCTGCGCAGAGCCCCACGCTGCAGACTCCTGTGTAGCCACAGTTCTCAAATGCCCCAATTGCATTGGGTCCCGTGATGCTACCTCCAAGGACTGCCCCAAATTGAAGAAGGAAAGGGAGGTCTTGAAAAAGATGACGAAAGACCATTCGTCTCGTTGGGAAGCTGTTGCGGCCCATAGAAAGCGACGCTCCCGACGCCGTCGGACTTCAAAGAACGCAGATGCCTCCATGAAGAGCGCGACACATCCGGCAGCTCCTCCTCCTCTGCCCCTTAGGCCTGGCGGAGTCGAGTATAACTCTGACAAGGTCGTGCCGGACGACACCGATACTGAAGCTTGGCCCACCCTACCAAAGTCATAGTCGCCACCACAGCTGAAGCCACAGCCGAAGAAACAGCCGGAGCCACAGCCGATCGCCCAGCTGAAGCCACAGTTGAAGCCACAGCCGAAGCTACAGCCGAAGCTACAGCTGGTGCCTCAACCGATGCCACAGCGGATGCCACAGGCGGAGCCACAGTCACATAAAAGGATATAGCGCACCGAGGTAGAGTCCACAGCGCCGACTTCCGATAAATTGTCTGAAGAAGTCCGACAAGTGGCTATGATGTTTCGATCCCTCATAAATAACCTTCGTGACCTTTTCAGCAATTTGAATACTCCGTCAGCGTGAAGTGCAGCGCAAGTGTTGGAGGCTCTTAATCCAGTGCTTGGGCAAGTCTCGAGTAAGCCCCGTGGCTCACCCGCAGCCTCCTATTCGCGCACCGACCATTGGCCCTTCGGTCGTCCGAGATGTCATCAACGCAGATCACCAGCTATGGAACTTGACTTTGGTGTCACGGCGCTTCACTGCACCCACAGTGCTCACTTCCTTCCTCTTTTCTTCTTTCTATTCCCTTTTCCGTTGCTCCCAGTGTAGGGTAGCAAATCGGACGCTCGTCTAGTTGACCTCCCTGCCTTTCCTATCTTTGCTCCCTCTCTCTCTCTCACACACACACACACACACACACACACACACACACACACACACAGAAAAGAGATGAAAGGCAGAGAGGTTGCCATATTAAATGTTTGTTGTGACTGTAAACCTTTCTTTGTGTCAACATGTGTGATAATGAGATTAGGCGATCAGAATTCTGCACGTGGGATTCATGCAGGAATTCTACATAATGAAATACTGATTACTTCGTGTCAGTCGCCTCTATTTCTTTTATTGAATGCCACGCTGATTTGTTGGCAAATAATTTGGTTTGAGTTTATGCGTGCGCGGGTTTGGTCTTAATGTAATTATTTTAATTTTTCCTCAATAAGAGTTGTGGTATTGTGGTTATAAACAGGTATAAAGTGCCTCAGAAATGCTGGCCAACCTTTCGATAGGAGGACCTATCTTCGTCAAAGGTGGCCTCGTCATCTTAGGCATGTTAGTTTTAAAGGGTTCGTAGAGTGACGTTACGTGTGGTCGTTATCGGTGGCGGCTGGCTGTAAAGAGAGAGACTGCAAAAAAAAAGAAAAAAAAATGACCGCTGTCGCTTGACGTCTCTAGGCGTGGTTTCTAAGACGAAGCGACGAGTGCGGGAGAGTGGGAAGGCGGGAGAGGTTAGGGAGCCTTCAGTGGAGTCGTTGGCGGCATGCTTTTGTTGCTTTAGAAGACCCGGTCAGTCGGTCAGTGCGCGAGTAACAAAAAAAGACATGAGTTGAAAGATTGGCTTGAGTAGCGTAGCAGCAATGCGTCGGGTAATTTTGAAGGTGTTAAGATGGCGACAAGAAATCTGGGGCGGGGTGGGGGCAACGGATGGGGTAGCAGGAAGGCGGCGGCTTGGTCCTTCAAGGGACGTCAGCCACAGTAGATCAGCGTAGGCGTCGTCACGACGGTGTACAGAAGTGGCAACACCCTGTGCGTTTGAGGCACCGAAAAAGGAATCCTGACGTCTGAGACTATGGAATATGTTGGTGAGGGTCATTCAGAAAATGTAAAAACGACAGGAAAGGGAGTGGGGGCACCAAAACCGGCATAACAAATAGGAGGGTGACATGATCGAGTAAAAGCGGTAGGGGGCAGGTGTATATGTGAAAAGGGGTCGTACAGTAGATATATGCGTAATAACGTGGAAGAATTTAGTAAGTTGAGTGGTAGAGGAGAGAGAGGGAACAATTGGAAATAGAGGAATAGGTGTTATACAAGGGGTGATGGTTTGGGCTAGTTGGTCTTCAATGAGACTGTGCTTTGCAGCGTGAAGCGGGACAGGGGACGCACGAAAAAACGAGGACAAGCACTTACTACCAACTGAAATTTCTCTATAACACCTTGTTTCAGACAATAAAATTTCAGTTGGCAGTAAGCGCTTGTCCTCGTTTTTTCGTGCGTCCCCTGTCCCGCTTCACGCTGCACCGCACTGAATAGGTGAATTTAAGAATTAAGGTTAGCTGGTTGCATAATGTGTTTTGTGCATTGGTTGATGATATGGGAATTTCAGGTTTAAGTTACAGCTTTTAGCGATTCTAAGTTGCCACGTGCCACATTAATTCCCGTCGGGTGTAGGCATTTAAACTTGTGTATGAGGTATGATTCCGTACACTTCCTCTTGCGAGGTGAACGCAAATTTGCTTGTAGAATATAGAGCTTTGCTTTGCCGAATAGATGGCCGGGTTCATTAACGTGGCTGGCTGCTGCTTTAGGTAAATTGTTTTGTATCTGCGCGAAGACAGTTGATTCTTGTATGAATTTGTTGTCTGGTCTCACCTATGTATTGTTTATTACAAGCGGCACATTCTAGACAGTAGACTGCGTTGCTTGATGAGCAGGTTAAGCTCGAAGTTACATTGGATGAGTGATTCGATGCTGTACTTTTTACTGCAGGAGTAGATTGAATATGTTTGCATGTTGAGCACCTGGGCTAGCCACAGGGACGTACCAGATGCTGGCTTTGTCTTTGTCCTTAGTTTGGCATGTACAAGAATATCCTTAAGGAGGGGGAGGAAATAAAGAGAGAAGGCAGGAATGTTAACCAGAAATTCGTCGGGTTGGCTACCCTACTCTGGTGGAAGGGAAAGAGGGAATAGATAGATAAGGTGGAGACCGGGGAGAGAGGGTGATGAGGCTGAAGTTTCTGGTTGCTGTTGAGAATTGGGTAGTATTTACTGAGGATGTTGTTCACCTTTGGAAGTGCATTTGAAAATTTAGCTGTAAGAAGAGGCGTTGTTGTTCTTGTAATCATAGAGCGGTGCTTGAGGACCTCGGCTACATCTAGTTTGGTTGCATCGGTGTAGGCTTTTTGAAGGGCAATGTTTGGGTGGTTCTTGTTTGATAGGGTTTCTTTAATGTGATAGAGTCTATTTATATAGTCTTGGTTTTCAACGCAAATGCGACGTAGTCATGTGACTTATTCCTAGATTCCTTATTAGCAATGTCTGGGATGGTGACGTGTATATTCTAGGTACTGTTCTTTGTCAAAATGTTTCCTATACAACGTTGTCTTTGGTGTTCCATTGTGAATATATATTATTCTGTCCAGAACGTTTATGAGTTCCGTTGAAGATTCTGATGTGAATTTTATTGATGGGTGAAAAAAAAATGGAAATGCTGCAAGTTTATCTAGACTGTCCTGACCATGTCCCTCGTATTATGCATATGTCGTCTATCTATCGCAGATATGTGTGAGGTTTGTCTGTGCAGCGTGATAGGAAATATGTTTCTAGTGTCCCCGAAAATATTTTCGCGTAGGTTGGTACAAAAGGCATAGCCTTACCTGTCCCATGCATTTGTAGGTAGTAATTCTCCTCAAATTCAAAGTAGTAATGTGTTAGAACTAATTCAAGAAAAGACAAGTAGACTTCAATAGAGTGTTGTGCATTGTGTTTAGACACCGTTTCTTTTATCGAAGATAAACCATCGGGGATTGGGATGTTGGCCTCCAGAGCCGTGACGTCTAGCGTTACGAGAATTATGTTTTGGGGTAGTGTGCCTTTAGTATTAATGTCCTCCGTAATTCTCAGTAGTTGAGGCGTATCTTGTACAAATGGCGCAAGTGTTTTGGGAAAGTCACCAAGGAAGTGGTTAAGGAATGTGGAGATGCTCTCGGTCAGGGTGTTGTTGTTTGATACTATCGGGCGACCTGGGATATTAGTGGTACTTTATGAATCTTCGGAAGGAGGCAGAAGCGCCCGGCAGTTTTGTTGCATAGTTTAAGAAATTTGTATTCTGATGGTGTTATCAATTCATCAGCCAAACGTTATTTTAGCCTGTTGGTCATTGTAAATGTGTAGGATAATGTCGGATCGTTATCAGGCTTACGGTATTGTTGTGGGTTGTTCAGCTGCCTGTAAGCATCGTGCTTGCACTTTTATATGTGACCTATTAGTCAGCACTCTCCTGTGGGCTTGGATGATGTTCTAACTTCCCCTTTCACGGTGCAAAAACAAGTTAATAATATTAATAACACAGATATTAAACCACCTGCTTTGACTGGAAGTGACATACAAAGGCAGCCTTCTCTGCATGGTATGTTGCTCCACTTTTGCTGAATGGTGCCGTAGCCATGGAATTGACGACGTCTGCTTTGTCGTTCTCGAGTGCCCAAAGTTCTCCGCAGAAAGAACAAATGAACACAGCGTTGTATTTATTTATTTATTTATTTATTTATTTATTTGTGTTAGTGTGCTCACGAAAAAGAATACATTTTAATGGTGGAGGGAATGGGGGTGAGAACATTAAGAAATGTCTAGCAGGAGCGAAGAAATACAGTAGAAGTGTGGCAAACACATTGCCAAGTATAACGAACAACAACAAAAAAAGCATACGGCAGTCGTATTGAAATATTTCTAACGAATACAAAAGACGTAATGCTCGCAGTAATGGGCTCTCAGGGCTTTGCGCATCTGCGCTTTATGCATTTCCAGAAACATGATTGCAGCCTTGCGCAAACACGTGCGGAGAGTTTGCCCAAGCGCCAGCATGCGGTTGGTCACGCTATAGCCGCGTGAGAAATGCCCGGCGCCTGACAGACGAAGATGGCCCTTTCGGGGCAGCGACAGTGAAGCGGTGATTGTGACATGTCACTTGTGTTGAGGAAGGCGCAAGGAGGAGGATAGTAAAAAAAAACGCTGAATTCTTGGGTCTTAGGCATAAAACCACGTTCTGATTGCGAGGCACGCCATATACAGTGGAGAACTCCAAATTCTTTTTGACCACCTGGGGTTCCTTAACGTGCACCTAAATGAAAGATAACGAGGATGCGGTAATGCGGTAACGTCAGGGTACATGACTGTAATGAGCATCTGCGATTTGCACTTGTAGTTGTAATCACCTTAGCGGCTACCTAATTTTTTTTTTTTTGCTCGACGCGTATTCTTTTCAAGTATACACCACGTCTACGTGTGCGGCTCGTCATTCCCGGCGTTTACGTGAACCCGACAGAAACGGATCCTGTCGGCTTGTCGGGCTGGAATCGGCCTGTCGAGATGTAAACTCTAACCGATCGGGGTGAACGAGTGTCGAGTCGGGCGGAGTCTGCCCGGCCGAATGGGTTAGGTTGACCCAGCCAGACCTGTTCGCAGCGTGCTTGTAAACGCGTACGGATCGGTCCACCTAGCGCCAAGACTTTCGCGAAACCACTGCGATCTCGCAATTTACGCGCCTACAGCGGGAATGGTATCGGGACGCGGCAAAGACAAGCACTGTGCAGTGCAGCCTAATTGTAACGGTTAGATCGATGAAAGAGAACTGTTTCAGACGGCCGCGGGAACCCGAAGCTCAGTTATGCCCGGTTAAGGCGGTTAAGATAAACCCGGTTATGATAATTATTCTGCGCAGATACAAAGATCGAAGCCACCTTTCTGCTGAAATTGTTACCATCTCTAACAATAAACATATTGAGCCTTTGCTAACATTGTATAAGTATAATCAACTTTGTTGTGAAATAACCAGGCTCATTGTATCAATTTTTATCGTGATGTTTTGTACCATCTTCCCCTCTACTGAGGAAAATACTTTGTCTGGCATGGTTCAACTCCGACTTTCTACTGATGATCGATGTGGTGTGACACGTGTGGTGGACGAGTAATTAGGGCATAATGAGATGTTGTATGATGCTTTAGCTTAAGAAAAAGACGTGGCCCAGCAACTTTACAGCGACGTGCTATAGTAGGAAGGGAGATGTTAGCGTTTATGGAAGTTGTATTGGCGATTCGGTTAACGTAAGAAAAAACAAAAATACCTAAATTGTATACTAATACCTAAAAAGCTCTAGTGAAGTCATAAAATTCCATTAACTGGGATCCCAAATTGCTGCAGTGAATTCCACTTTAGAACGCACTATTGTTTTATAGAGCATAAACTTAAGAGAAGATGGTGCTTATGGCTTAAGTAGCCGAGCATGCGGTTAGCATTGTTAATGATATGCTCTATATGCAGTGCCCAAGTGAGGTTGGAGGTAAAGTGGATGCTTAGATATTTGTACGAATTCACGGAGTCTAAAGGTGGGTTGTTAAAGTAGTATTTAAGTAGGTTGTTATTCGTTCTAGACATGCACGTAACTTTACAATTCCTAATATTTGATTCCATTAGCGAGATGTCGCATCATTCAGATACCGCATTTAAATCCGTTTAAAGGGCAGTAGCACTGGTCGTATTTTCAATGTATCGAAATATAACACAATCGTCAGCGAAGAAATGGGTGTTATAATACAACGAGGACAGTCATCGATGTAAATCAGCAGACACGCATGCCCTCATCTCCCAGCGTAGGTACTCCCTTACCCGCAATCTTTCTTGAGTGGAGGCAGCCTCTCTCCGGAGACGGAGCGGCCGTTACACCAGCCGTCACTTGGGCTTCCATTCGAAGCCCAAGTGACGCCCAAGTGACGATGCCCAAGGGGCGAGCCATTCGAAGACATGGCCAAGTGTGCGAAGTGCTCCGCTTCTGCGTCTGCAGCTGATGCCCGCCATCTACTTTGGACGTGCCCTGGGGCAAAGACAATTCGCGAAAGTGTATTTATAGGTGTGAAATTGAACAGTAATCAAGCTGAAGAGCATGAAAGATGGATTATGGACAGAACATTTTATGAGTCACTGTTGCAGTATCTCTACGAAACGCGCCTGCATGCTTATATTTAGGTACATATTGACGTTATGCCACGTAAGCAACCCAAACGAAAAGAAAGATCAGGAATAACAGCGGTCCGAAGTCGGATTCATGTAGAACCCTGACTTCACTTTAATAAGCGTCGAATTACAGCTATTAGCTGTTAAGAATGGTAAATGGTTAGTAAGAAGGAATTCAGAGCCATTCCACTCTGTGAAGGTGGATGAACAGTGGAGCTGTATATATGGTCATAAATATGTTGATAATAAATAGGTTGTTTGAAAATAAAAGACACATACCACAATAAATTTCGTTTCTTCACGATTCTTTTGTTATTCTGAATGCTTTTTTTATTTTTAAACTTGTTTTGTTTGCTTTTTGGATTTAATATTTGGTCACCAAGGTGACTATCGCTCTATGATCGCCATGATATACGGCCAGTGGCCCTGTGGAGACACTGGAAAGGTTCTTGGCCAATGTAAGATATGTACACGACCGATGACGAGACAATCGTGGGCACACTTATGTTTGCGTAACATTTAATGCCGAACCTTTCCAAGATAAACGCCACGAATCACTTTCCGTCTGGCCGAGACACTATGTTGAGATCACCCAAAATTACGATGGAAGTGGAGGCGGTAGGGGTGGATCCAACCAAAGGTGCCTATACACTTGGCGTTTGCGGCCCGACCTTCGTCCGTATTACGTGCCGCCCGCCCTTTTCGCGCACAATCCCGCTTCTGTTCACGAAGGTGTTCTGCGTAGGCGCGCTGTTCTTCCGCAGCCCTCACAGCACGCGGCCTAGCCATTATTGCACGGGTGGAAGCGAACTCAGATAAGGTTAATTATAATACGTGATTTGCCTATACAGTCCGTGACTTCAAACCGCAATCCATATTAAACAGTGTCTATTCCGGTTTTACTTTTCTTTATTGCGATATTTTTTTTAGAACAGTACGTTTTGACACTTCTCGCGATTCGATTAAACGCAGCTGGGGCATACCGGGCGATACACTTTTGCTTTGTGCTTTAGCCCTTTAGCTCTGGGTTGGCCGCTATCTTTTTTGTCTACGCACACAAATCGCCAGAACCAAGCGTATAACAGCTCTGCTGTAAAATCTCAACCATTTTAAGAGATTAGAGTCGAGATTTCGTAGACTAAGCTTATATAGAAGTGGTATGTGACGTACCTCGTCAAGCATTTTGCTAAAGCATAAGAAGATCCAGTCGGCCCAAGATGATCGGTATATAGAATGCAATGTAGGTGGTGAAGTGCTACGGGAGGCACTCGTTTCGTATCATATGAATATGTTTTTCTAAAGCCATGTTGCGAGAGTATAAAGATGTTTTCTTCAAGGAAAGAAAGGAGGTTTGTATGTATGGCGTGTTCGAGTAATTTGCAACCAGTGGTGCTTAGCGAAATAGGGCGGAAATTTAAAGTGAACTTTCGTTACCTGATTTGTATATCGGCACCACCTTCCCAGTTTTTCATTCCGTTGGAAGGGCATATGTGTTTAACGATTGCTGAAACATTTTTCGTAGTATCATTGAACAAGTATGTCTAGCACTTTTGATAAGCTTGCTGTTGATATTATCACATCCAGGAGACGAATTATGCGGTAATAAGTCGGTTAGGTTGGTGATGCCAAGAATGTCTACAGTCACTGGTGCAGTGGGGATGTAGTCTTCGCATTTTGCTGTTGGTAGTACGTATTGGAGGAAGCGGGAAATCATTAGTGAATGGGTCATTAAGAAATTAAGCACACGTGTAAGCAGGAAGGATTGCGCTGGATGACTTTTCTAAGGTTATTAACTGGGCGTTGGACGGATTATTTGACCGATTTTCCTGACGGTAGTGTTGAGCATTTCCGGTAGTGTAGATGACAGAAATTTACCTTTCGTGATTTTTAGTGCTCATATGTGTATGTCAGATGGAGATTTGCAGGCGTCCCAGCGTGCGACGGAAGCTGAAAGCTTGGCTAGGCGACAAAGACACTTCATTTTGTTAGATTAGCGTCTTAGGTCACCGGTATGCAAGGTAATGTAAGGAATGTATTTTCTCTTAGTTCATGAACTTGCGTTGTAAACATATCCTGTTTAGTGTGCACTGAACGTCTATCAAAGTTCTCGAAGTGTCGACAAAGAACGCAAGTTTGGTATTATTAGCATCAAAATGAGCTTTCTTGTAATCGTGTGTATATTTTTATGTTTAGAGCTCTTAAACGACTGAGCGCTAACCGAAAAATTCAGCTAAGCCTGATCACTCTTGTCAGGCAGATATGAAATAGAAGCAGGTAGATCAGCACGTGTTGTCAAAATTAATTGACGTATATTAGTAGCGTGTTATTAGACAGTCTGGTAGGTTGTAATACTAACTGTGAAACATGGAAACAAACATTAACAAGCACAATTTCAAAAATTGATTAGCTTGGCAAGAGTACGGCGCGAAGCATGGAGGTGAGTTGCTCCGCAATATGTTTCGAAGGTTAGTCTGCTAGTCTTTCGGTTATAGTATCGCACAAAGAATTCACTTTCTCTTGTAGATTATTCACGTACGAACGCTACAAATGAACCGCATTTAGCCGGGAAAATGATTGCGCCGGTGAAAAAGCGAGTGGGGGTGGGGGGGGGGGGAGGGGAATAAACGTCGTGAGTAGTGTTGCCAGCTTGTCCCTTTCTGCCCGTATTTTTGCAGCGCCAGGAGCGTCACGGGGTGCCTAGCTCATGCTATAACAACACTTACAGCCGTGCACACGCGCACGGAGCGGTCTGCCGTGCGACAGACCGTGCACCCAGCGTTTTGCTCGAGAAAGGAGAATCGGCGCGGCTCAAGCGTTTCTTCTGCTGACCCGCAAAGCCGCTGGTTTTTGCGCGCCCGGTACTCCTCTGGAAGGCGGTGCCTTCGAACCTGAAACGGTGCAAGGCGTGCAGCTGCTCGTTATCGTAGCTCTCCAGCGGGCTTGTGTGTTGCACAAGGCAAGCACAACCATTATGTGCGGAATAAACACTCGCGGTGCAAGCGATGCTCCTGCCCAGAATAAAACAAACCAAACTAAGCGTACCGTTTCTAGCGCGAGCTAAAAGACGGGGCAGGCGTCTGGCGCTGTGAGACGGTGCCTGTATATAGGGACACTCTGATCCCATTGCTGGCGATGTTTGTAACTACGTTGCAATTTACGCGGCTTTAAGTATACTCGCAGTCTAAATGAGTTCCGAAAAACAAGCTCTGCGCTATGAGAGACGCCGTAGGAGACGGTCCCGGGTGAATTTTGATTACGAGTTAGTTTTTTGAAGTGCACCGAAATGGGCGTACGTGGACGTTTATGCATGCCACCTCCATCCCAGGAGCTCCTTCCAATTGAACATGCGAACTTCTGCTCAGCAGGAGAACCCCATCGCCGCTGAGCCTTCATGACGGATCTATTTGCTTTGACAAACGAAAAATGCTAAAACGAAATTATTGCAAATCTGGCTCGCATTAATCATCTCGTTGCTTCAATGCAGGGCATGCGTCGTTAGCCAACGTTCTGCAACGTTATAACCATGTTGTATTGCTGTTGTTTAGCTGCACACTGACGGCATACAACTACTTCGTTTCGCAGTTTACTTTAATTGCGAAGGAGATTATTCAAATTGTGAGCTGGACACTCAGAAATGTTCAGGAGCTAGACAGTCGACCTGGTGCAAGCAGACATCTGTCATGGCTGTAGCGAGATGGAGGGCGCATATAGAGACGATGATCACGCGAAGGATGGCCTACCATTCCTTGTATGTAACGCTGCTCACAAGTCTCTTTTACGCGGTGCCTTATTCGTCTACCGTTGAATGCAAGCACTCAATCTTTCTTTTCTTTTCCACTTCATCATCACCATCATCATCATCATCATAAGCCTTTTATATGTCCACTGCAGGACGAAGGCCTCTCCCTGCGATCTCCAATTACCCCTGTCCTGCGCCAACCGATTCCAACTAGCGCCTGCGAATTTCCTGATTTCGTCGCTTCACCTAGTCTTCTTTCGTCCTCGATTGCGTTTTCCTTCTCTTGGTACCCATTCTGTAACCCTAATGGTCCAACGGTTATATATATATATATATATATATATAGTCATAGTCATAGTCTTAGTCATATCATAAGAAGCCAACAAGCACCGACACCAAGGACAACACAGGGGAAATTACTTGTGCTTAATAAATGAAATAAAGAAACGATAAATTAATGGAAATTAAAGTGGATGAAAAAACAACTTGCCGCAGGTGGGAACCGAACAATCAACCTTCGCATTTCGCGTGCGATGCTCTACCAATTGAGCTACCGCTGCGCTGTTTCCCCATCCACTTTCTTGGGTATTTATGTGTCCTAGTAGAACCCGTTCCAATTTCCCCTGTGTTGTCCTTGGTGTCAGTGCTTGTTGGCTTCTTATGATATGACTAATAAAAATCGGGCCCCTCGGTTAAGTTAACCCCCTTTCTTCTCGTTCATATATATATACATATATATATATATATATATATATATATATATATATATATATATATATATATATATATATATATATATATATATATATATATATATATATATATATATATATATATATATATATATATACCATTTGCTCACTGTGCCAAACCGATCTCTTTCTGTCTCCTAACGTTATGTATAGTAATCTTCGTTCCATCGCTCTTTGCGTCGTCCTTAACTTGTTCTCAAGCTTCTTTGTCAGTCTCCAAATCTCTGCCTCATATGTCAGCACTGGTAAAATACACTGATAGTACACCTTCCTTTTCAATGATAATGGTAAGCTTCCAGTCAGGAGCTGACAATGTTTGCCGTATGTGATCCAACCCATTTTTATTCTTCTGTGAATTTCCGCCTCATGATCAGGGTTCCCTGTGATTAGTTGACCTAAATAAACGTACTCCTTCACAGACTCTAGAGGCTGACTGGAGATCCTGAACTGTTGTTTCCATTCCAATCTATTCATCATTATCTTTGTCTTGTGCATATTAATCTTGAACACCACTCTTAGACTCTCTCTGTTAAGGTCCTCAATCATTTGTTGTAACTCGTCCCCAGTGTTGCTGAACAGGGCAATGCCATCGGCAAACCGAAGGTTGCTGAGATATTCGCCGACGATCTTTACTCCTAAGCCTTCCCAGTTTAACAGCTTGAATACCTCTTCCAAGCACGCAGTGAATAGCATTGGAGAGATTGGGTCTTCCTGTCTGACTCCTTTCTTTATAGGTATCTTCATACTTTTCTCGTCTATAATGAAGGTAGCTGTGAAGTCTCTGTAGATATTTTCCAAGGTATTTACGTAAGCGGTCTGTACTCCTTGATTACGTAATGTCTGGTATCTCTACTGAATGAAATGCATTTTCGTAATCTATGAAAGCCATATACAGAGACTTACTGCACTCTGCGGATTTCTCGATTACCCCCTTTATCATAGACTCGTGCACTATTAGGTCATCGCGTCCGATTACCCTTAATTTCTCTTGGCTTTGAATGTTTCCTAGAATGCTCCAACCTCGTTTCAGTATTTTCTGTCAGTGTGTTTTATATAGAGCACGTTCACCTGCACAGATTTTCTTTTGGAGTGTCACCCTTCCACACCAGTACCTCAAAGCATCCGCTGTACGTTGAACAAAGAAGGGGCTTTGTGCGGAACCGTGATTAGGTTCCAGTGACCCCACTGTCAACTCTCGAGGCTTACAATTTCGCCGAGGTAGATATGGGCTTTTGCTCTCAAGTCCAGTGCATTGCTTTAGCTAGGAAATATTTGTCTAGGGTGTTCATCTGCCTAAAGCTCCAACCAAACGTACGCGTTGTAACGCGTCCGCACGCGCCGCGCTCAGTCGACGTCGCGTTGCGCCCGACGGAGGAAGAGGGCGCGCACGCAAACGAGGCACTCGTTTCCCCACGTCGCCGCGCGTTTCGTCGCGGCTGCGCAGTGTTGCTAGGTTGTCATGTTCAAGACAGCCTAACCTTCGCTTAACGGTCACGTTAAGCAATGTGTTCAAGATGGCAATGAAACGCAATAGTTTTTAACTTAAAATTAGTGTTTATATTTAAAAAAATATTGCAGGACTGAGAATATTGATTTCCTAGCGGTTTAGTGAGCTCAACTGCGACTCCTAGCGGTTTAGTGAGCTCAACTGCGACTTAACACGACTATTGTGAACCCGGTGAAACCTGATCACTCGCGTGCTACGTGCCCTACGCGTGTTGCACGCTGTGTCAGGTCTCAAACTGTGGCATGTTTCGTAATTAATACAGCCGCTACGGCTGAAGACTTCAGCGGCTGCCATCATCAACTACCAAAACGCGCGCGGAACGCCGATCACAACGCACGCAGCTTGCTCGGGCTTGCCTGCACGCCGATCCGGAGTCGATGCAGAGTCGTTCCGGAAGTCACGCTGGTTCACCGTGGTCACGTGAGGCGCGTCGGGCGGGTGACGCGGGCGGCAGCTTCCGGCACGGGCGCAAGAAATCTTAGCATTGCCAGCTAGGTATCCATGCCGCCTCGCGTCGACACGCGATGCCCTGACGCCGTACGCCTGACGCCGTACGCTGCGCCCAGACGAGGTGCGGCCCGTGCGACCGAGTCCCATCGCGTACGTCTAGTTGGGGCGTAAGGCTGTTCCACATTGGATGCCTTGGCACTGTGTCATAAGCTACTGAAGACAATGTAGCCTACAACTGTTTCTCTGCTTCTATTATCATTTGTCTGAGTCCGAAGGGTGCAATCTTAGGTGATTTCCCAGCCATGAACTCAAATTGTTACGGTACGATGTGTAATTTTTTTTTCTGCCGTAACACATTCTATTCTTTATAATCGGTTCGAAGGAACAGTCGGATAGTTATGATTACTCGTTAGATACATAGAAAAAGCTCAAACGAGTACTTGAGGCTTATCCAAATAGCTGCTAACATGGCATGATAGGCTTCGACCGCATACAAGGCCTTGGTTTTGTTGAGTCATGTTACATAGCTTGGACACCCTTTGCAGTTGAGTTCCCGGTGGGTGGGACGTGACCCCGCCGCAATGTTGCCATGGTGCCATCAATGGACAGAGATGAAAAAAGAAAGAGAAAGGAGATTTCGCTCCTGGGAATACTATTGGGTTGTAGCGTTAGCTGAGTATATAGCATGCGTGCATACGCTTTTTTTATTTTTATTTATTTTTTTCGAATAAATGTAAACCTCGGGCACGTTTGTTCGATTGACCGCTGCTGTGCAGCATGCTCTGACTGGCCCACGCCCATGGCATCTTCTTCTTAGTTTTCTTTTTTCCTTTCTTTTTTTTCTGAGCGCACCTAGTCCGTACCTCGCATCATTACGCGCGCACGACTAACTATAAATCTAAAAGAAAGAGCACTATTCTGGCTCGCGTGCGTGCCGTGTTTTGTCTTGCTATAATTTTTATTTAGGCATAGGTAGAGCAGCTTCGTAGATTTAGTTTGGTTTACTGTCCTTGACTTGGTTGACTTGGTTTAATGTCCTTGATTCGCCGTCACGTGTTGTTCTGCGGCATTCGTATTTTTTTTTTATCGCTTTCGCTTTGCATGAGGACAGCGCACTAAAGATATTTTCTATATGTTTCTCAGAGGGTGGAGAGAGCCCTAATGATCACTCAACCTGTCAGAAGACAGGGCAGGGCTGGCTGGCTGCTCCCAATGGAGGTTTTTAGGGCAAGTAAAAAGCGCGGAAAGAAAACGAAATATCCCGTAAAGAAACTGAAGGTTCATGGCCACGCGAAATTGTTAAAGATTATGTAGAGTCGAACAGTCTGAATAATAAATAGGCGTCTGTGAATTCTAAATAAATAAAGCAAAAACGCAAAAAAAGCAAAAAATCTTGCACACACACGCCCGCGCGCGTGTGTAGTACAAGGTCGATTCACATTTGTGGTGAAATTGTGGCTCAAATCCGTTTCAAAGCCAGCTGCTAGCTACATAATAATGAATGTTGGCATTGAACTGCCAAAAAGCATGGCGGGAAAGTAATTATGCTGCCACGAATAGCTACGCATAAATGTCAATAAGAGATTATCAAAGACGAAAAGTTTGTTCTTGGGGTCAATACGTTCAATAAAAAACAGCGTATTTAATATATATATATATATATATATATATATATATATATATATATATATATATATATATATATATATATATATATATATATATATATATATATTAAATACGCTGTTTTTTATTGAACGTATTGACCCCAAGAACAAACTTTTCGTCTTTGATAATCTCTTATTGACATTTGTGCCCATGCCAAGTGCCCATGCCATCAGCTATATATGGGGACATATCGACATCGTTTTCTGCTACACCTTCTCACCTTGCGCGGGGAGGGACGCGAGGCGGTGAAAGTGCAACTGGGCCACCAATTTCGCCCTTTCTTATACCTAGTGCTGTAGTTCGTCGCCGATTTTTTTTTTCCGTTTTGTACACTCTTATCAGACCCGGCGCGGTGGCTTAGCGGATGTGGTGTTTCCTTGCTAAGCACAAGGTCACGGGAGGAAATCCCGGCCGCGGCGGCCGAATTTCGATGGGCATGAAATGCAAAAAACGCCCGTACCTCGTGCATTAGAACCCCTAGGGGTCAAAATCAATCCGGAGTACTCCATCACAGCGTGCTTCGTAATCAAATCGTACTTCTGGCGCGCAAATCCCCAGAATTCACTGCCCTTATCCGCCTTCGCATTTCGCTGTTCCAATATTGTTCTTTCGAATCTGTTCGTGTATTTTTAACATCTTTTGTATTATGCGTAAGGACATGCTTTCGAATTTAAAAAAAAAATATTGTTCTTTTTTTGTAAGCACACAGCGTGATCATTGCTCATTCCGCTTGTCCCGGCGCTCTCAAGACCGTCACTCTACGCAGGCTAGCGCGAGTCGAAGCCGTACGGATCTGAGCGCCGTCTTTCATAGACGAATACTCCTCCCGCCCCCCCTCGCCACCAAACGCAACGCTTCGAACAGAAACATAAATAAACAGATAAGGTTCTCGCGAAGAGCATGATTAAAGTTTCCGCCAAAATGACGCTACGTGGAACGTAGTGGCAAAATTTGCACTAGGCCCGCCGCTCAATTAGGTAGGGCTGGCTCCGCTACATAATCTGCCTTGTTGTAAGCGTACAGGCATCTATAGAAGCCGCGCTACGGGGTATGAATACACAAAGTGATCAATTTAAACGTTTATGAAATTTGTAAAAATAGCCTGTTGCAGATAGCATACTTCTGGTCCTTATGCTGTTATATTCGGAGAGGCGGACATTACTTGCACGAGAATTCGAGACACCCATTCAACGAATCAACGAAACTGTATTAACTTCTGAATCAATTACTTTAAGGCATATATCCCAATTTATGAATTGTAACCGATGAGCTTGCAAGGCGTATCCACTCGTTATTTCCAAAATAACGCCAGTTTGGAGATATGTGCCATCAAACTCGGCGTAATAATGCACTGCTGTTCCACTAAGTTTTTTGATGAAACGCTCTTATATTCATTGACGCACAAAGTAACCGGAACGCCTATGTATTTCGTCCAACACTTAGGGAAATATGTCAAAACTGATATTATCCTAGGAATTTATTTCAACTGCTTCAGTCGCAGTGATACTCGTCACCACGAATGCTTTTTGGGCGCAGTGTTTTTCATCCTATAGAATCGAAAACAGAAACTTCTGTGTCTCACTTGTCGGCCGAGATCTCGACCGATTCCGTGCTTTTATCAAGACAAAATACCTTCTAGATGAGCTGGCGTAACTAGAAAAAAGTACCGATTGATAGTGCTGCGGATAAGTGTTGTTGCTATCGAATTGGTTAAACGTAACACGTGGACAAAAACAACACTACATTCTCACGGTGAGAATTGAAATAGAAGTAAGATAATTGAAGAAATTAAAAAGGTGCATGTGCCGGCGCCGTAGGAAGAATGAATTTCAAGAATTTTCCGGGTACGCCATTACTTTCCTCTTATGCATATTTACGTGCATTTGACCTTCGTTCTACTCTACAATGCACCAAATTCTACGTTGTCTCTGAAAATTGCCAGTTTCTCCCGAAAGGCGGAACACTGAAAGCGATGGCAACGTCTATATAGCGTCGCGCTAGAGCTCTTCGCGCATAACAACAGGCGGAGGCGACATGACGCAGCACACGAGACAACTGCTTCCGTGCAGCAGGAACAGCGCTGTAACAGATATATCCAGGATTCTTTTCACAAATGGACACAAAGCTGGCGTGATTATGAACGCCGGCAGCGGCGTTACAGGCGTCGCACCTCGATGGTGCACGATATGAGACCGACGGGCGCCCAGTGAAATCGTTAGGTAGACTTACTCACCTTGACGTTTACCATCTGATCCGATCAGACCATTTCCATGCGCCATGGCACGGAGTGCAACACAGCTGCTCAGCGAGAAAGCTAAGCTGCGCGCGCACAGCCCTCACGCCAGCAGTGGAACGCTGCCGTGGCTGTGGCAAAGCCGGTTGAGCGTAATGTGACCGTGCGCCTGCTTGGCTTTCTTGTCGCCAGGCACACTGCACATGTTTGGAGGCCTCCTAAGACGCGCGCGTCGATACCAGGACAGCGTGACGGTAACGGCGAGATCGCGCTTCGAGAGTCCCTGTGTAATTGCCATCGCAATAAACCATCGTACCTTTGTGCTGACGACGGACGCAACATAAAACATGCTCATGTCACTGTCGGTCACATTATGTTCTTGAAGGGCATGCGACCTGGCATTCACGAAAGTGTTAAACGCTTCATATGCGATCTTTTTTTTTTTTAAAGCAAGGGCGATATATTCTTGGAAACTTGTGGAAAGGACAACTTGCGCGCATACCTTATTGTACTCGGGGCATTATATTCTCTGCGAAATTTTGTTTTAAAAAATACTGTTTTTCAATATACCGACAGCGTGTAGGCGTTTGAATCAAACTCGTTAACTGTGGGTCTCCCACTATGTTTATTTTCTGCTTCTCCTTCAGGAGGCTTATTTTTTATTTATTTTATTTCCAATGTTTTCATGGTTCGTTGCGCTTTAGCTCATATAGATATGAAATGGTGTGGCGGGAAAAAGTGCTTCGAACATCTCAACCGGAACCCTAAGTTAACCCAGTAAATAAGTGACAAGTTATTTGTCACATGCTCTGGGACCTCCTTCTGTATACTTATGTAAACATGTATGTCTCCTCCTTTTTAAAGAAATAAACTGAACTGAACTGAAGTGCAGTAGAAATCCATGAAGATGAATGTCGCTGTCTTTTTGACGCACAAAATAAGGTGTCACAACTTACTCTACCAGTATTGTAACTAAAGGAAAATCTAGGACAAAAAGTGCATTCTTCAGTCACCACAGTTGCGAAATCCCCTGCCTTTGTTTGCGCTCGCGTAATATAGAATTTTGTAATGTAGCTTTTTTTTCCGCTTTGATCAATCCCCTTCCCGCGATGACTCACCCCCATGCACCCCTCTCATTGGTGTAGGGTAGCAAACCTGACTTATTCTCCGGGTAATTCGTCCCTACAATGTTCAATAATTGACACTCTTAAAAATGAAAAAGAGCGCAAATATGTCTATAACTCAAACCCTTAGAGTGTCAGTTGTATAAATCACACCCTAAGGGTGTGAGTTATAGACACATTTACACCCTTTATTAAGGGTGCACATTATTTTACAGTGTATACTTCTTCTCGGGTTCTTCCCTCCCTAGCCAAATTTCACCTGGTTCCCCGAGAATGGGTTTGGAGCTGTTAGAGCCGATAAGTGAACAGCGGAGCAAGTATGCGTTCACGTTGTTGGCCAATATGCGCAAGTCGCCTCCAAAATGCCCAATCTGTGGTGCAGGGGGACCATTTTCCTGACGATTCGCACGATCCTATGTGCACAGTGCAGTTATTTTCAAGCATACTCTCGCCAAAACCCGCGGAGCCTGGCAGATTTAAAGGTCAGAAGATAACGTAAGAGTGAACTTGAACACGAAGCGCCAGATCTGCAACCTTTTGTTCCCTTTTTTCGTCCCTCTTGTAGCGACTGCTTGTTTTCCGAAATGGGACGAGGCATCGCCAGATTGCTTTTCCAAGAGGCACGTTGCAAGCGGCGTCGACGCACGTATTGCCGCATCCCATGATCACGCAGCGTCAAGTACACGAAACTCCATCGCTGTACAAGCTATCGTCGACCGACGAGGTCGCGCAGCACAGCGACAAACAGCAGGCATCGCGCGGCCGGGCGCCTGGGGACCCGGCTGGCGCGTACATCGAGCGCCTCGCGCCGCGCGTTCCAGGCATCCTCGTCACTGGGCCGGCAGCGGCCGTGACAGACGCGTTGCGCGCAGTTATTCGTTTTCACGAACGCCGACCGCGGTCCGTCCTTGATAGCGGGCGCGGGCATGCCTGCGTCGAAGCGGGTGCTACGCCCGCCTACAGACTCGCCTGACGGAGTCGTACGTGACCTGGCAGTGTGTGTAGCTGCGAGCAGCAATCGCGGTCGTACAGCACGCCGTCTCTTTGTTGTTTCGTCTCGAGCGGTCTCTAGGGCCACCCGATGGGCGGTGGCCAGGGCACGGCGGCGAGAATCGCCTGCACTGTGAGACAGGCCCCTCGCGGCTGATAAGACGCCGGCTCCGGAGACGTCAAGTGGCGCGCCTGCGTGTTTTCCCCTTTTTTTCTGTGTTCACAGCGCTTGCTATGTGCTATATATATATATATATATATATATATATATATATATATATATCAGGGGCGTAGCCAGGGGGGGGGCTTATGGGGCTTCAGCCCCCCCCGAAATTTTTTCGTGCTGTCCATGCACCACCGACCAATGCGACCCCCGGCGCCGGAAATCACTCTGGATTTTGTCTAGAATGTCTTTTTCACGCTCCAAAAGACATTTAACCGCAAAGATTGCGAACTCGGGCTGGATTTCGTGGCAACGCCCATACATCGGGAGTCACATAACGCCAAGCAGTCCCATTCGAGCACAAAGTTTCAAGGGCGCTTTGATGGTGAGCGGGCTCGCCGCGGCATCTCACTAAGGCCACGGAATGTAAGGAGCGCATGGATATCAATTGCGAAACTTTATGGGTATAAATGTCATAAGCTCTTGATGTGAAAGGTGCATTGACATTTCCAAAGTTGTGCTTAAGATTTTCAATTGCGGAACTTTGTGGGTTTAATGTTGTTATAAACATTTGACGCCAAAGTTCCATTGACTTTTCTAAAGTCTTAGATCGGAACATACAACGAGACAAGCCAAATCAACACACTAGCAGACGAGTTGACAAAGCACGCAGCGAGGTCCAATGAGACGAAGCGTTGGGGTGGTTCATTTGTGCCGTCATGTCACATAAAAAAATATCAACATTTTCTTTAACCTACGCCAGAACATCCATGTCAAGACACTAAAGCCAGCCAAAGTAACTACGTTCTTATTTATTTGTTCTACTTTGACTTTTATTCGCGAGGACACATTGAGCCTCTTCAATTTTTTTTTTTTGTTCTCGCTACCCTACCCGCGAGCTGCCAGAGCCAGCCAGAGCGCATACGTTTTTCTCGTATGACCCCGACCACCACGCGGTGCACTTCGGTGCGCGTTCGGTTTGCTCTGGCCGAGTGGATTTTCGCCTGGCAGAGTTTTGGACGCTTTCTGGCTAGCAGACGAGAAAAAAAAAATGGTCACTCGCCACCATCACTGTGGGGACTCGAAGTATTGCACCACGTTCCTTGAGCGGAACCTTTCCGGAAACATGACTGCGAGTCGGCCTAGTTGAAACATATTCATATTTATACTTTTTGTGCGCAAACAAACAGTTCTGTGGGTATTTAAGTAAGTAGTTCTTCAAAAATAAAACCAGTTGTTTGAAAGCGCTCGTCCTTGTGTTGCCCCTATTCTTCGTCCCTGTTTGTTCGCGCACAAAAAGTATAAATATGAACTTTCCGGAAAGTCTTGTTTCGCCGGTGTAGGATACTGAACAGTATGCGTATGGTTCTCAGTGGACCAAGCGTCTCATGTTTTCATCGGTATTCCTTCCGTAGCCCCATTAGGTGCCCGAAGTAGGCATTCGATTCTGGCCAACATACTTTCCTATGCGTTTTTATTTTTCATTTCGGTGCCTCCACCCCACAGAAAAAAAAATACATTGTTGTGGCGCAGCGAATTGTGGCATGGTGAAAGTTCGATTTTGATACTTCTTTTGCGGAAAGTAATGGGCGACGGCACGCTTCAGTTGCCGGATACGTGTATTATATTGTTGCGAAAGCAATTATATGGACACTCCAGGCGCATTCCTGCCGTCGCCATCGCCCTAATTTTTCGTATAAAGTCCAAGGGTGATAACATCGTGACCACGCGCTGCATGCTGTATGCGCGAGTGAAAGCGTAGGAGGGGAGGTGGAAAGGGGTGAGCCGACGATGGTGGCTCAGTCTTGTGTGCGCAAAGGAGAAAAGCGGGGAGCAAGCGCGCCGCCTTCCGTCGCGCGCAATACATCGGGGGAAGTGGTGGAATTGGGGCGGAATCTAGGATTCTGTGAATCTGTGATTGTGCAACATGCTTATTTGCCTTGTTTGACGCATTATATACAGTTACTTTTTCTTACATACATAGACTCATTGGAAACTTATACGTATACTTAAATATCTTGTTGCGAGGTTTTCCTAACCGCGCAATAACGGTTCGGTTCATTATCTGCGAGGCATGCGCGTAGAAGAACGGCATGCCTAATTTACAAAAGTGACACGCAGGTGTGAAGATAAATGTTCTTTAGGGCTCTCATACACTGGGTTGAATATAGTTGCGTCACATAATGGACACTTCAAAAGTTTAACAGCTCTGTGTCGCGAAGTTTTTGACAGCTGAAGGTGTTTCCAAAACAGAAATTAATCGCCGTATGGCTGCCGTGTACGTTGAACACTGCATTTCATTGACCACTGGGAAGCGTTGGAGCAAACGGTTCAAAGGACGTTGCAAAGACATTCCATGACCGGGCCAAAACCATCGTGCAATCACCCCCCACACAATTTCAAAAGTTCATGAGCTGATGAAACAAGAACAGAGGATAAGCATCGATGAACTGGCAGACCGTCTGAACATGTCACGGTTCGGTTCACGCCATAATTCATGAGTTCTCGGTTATCGGCTCTTTGGTGAGCAGTGGATCCTCAAGATTTTGATCCATCGTGAGAAGACGGGGAAGTTTCGCGCTGTCTTGACTCATCTGATCGGGTATCACAATGAGGATGACGACTTCTTGAATGCAATTGTGATCGGGGACGAATCTTGGTGCCAATACTACGAGCCTGAAACACGACGGCAAAGCTTACAGTGGAAACATTCAAATTTACCGCGCCCAAAGAACGCGAAGGCCATCATTTCCGCTGGAAAGGTGTTGTTGACTTTTTTTTTTCGATCGTCAGGGTCCATTACTGATAGAATTTGCTAAATCTCGAGAGGCTATCAATTGTTTCCGATATTGTGAAAGGCCAGAACGGCAGCGTGTCGCAATCAAGAACGAACAACGTGGGAAATTGACGAATGGGGTCATCTTGTCCCACGACAATGCCTGTCCCCACGTCGCTTATGTGGTTAATACAAAACTGGCAAAGTTCAAGTAGGAAACGCTGCAACATCCACCATACAGCTCAGACCTGTCACTTTGCGACTTCTACATTTTTGGGCAACCGAAAAAACAGCTCAAGGGAGCCAGATACAGACTTTTTGAAGCAGCAACCCAAGGAGTTTTATAAGACGGGAATCACGCGACTCGTTAGTCAATGAGACAAATGTCTAAATGCTCATGAAGACTACTTTTAAATAAAGTACCCCGTTGTTGGCTCACATTCATTTGACTTGCCCTCGTATATATTGCAGGACTCCTGCTTTTTATACGTGCTCTCTGTCGCAACTATAACTTCGGTGCAATAACTCACGATACACGACAGGGGACAGCTACTCCTGCGTAATACATTGGAACAAACGAAAGCGTCATTGAGATTTTTCACTGGCCATTGCATATGTACAAGAATGTAAGCACGGTTCTTGAATGACAAAGTTTCATTAACATATTTGTCCTCAATTTGTTCAGTTCATTGCCTTTTAATTTTTCATATCAGCGGCATGCACTGCTTTTCTGGTTTCGAACTGATATAGTTCTAAAGTTCATGTGATATTTTCTTTACTTAATAAATAGACAGAAATATGGAAGCATTGATATCAGTTATTTTGGGCAAAATGTTTGGCACATACAAGTATATTCTTTTATGAAAAAATACATATTTTATTATTTTGACAGTGCGTAGCGTTCAAGAATTGGTTTGCAGCATCTTTGGCAATGACAATGCAGTTATTATTCATGTATTTGATCTCTCGACAAATTGTTAAAGAGGAAGCTTTAGCTCGGGCCCAATCCGACGCGGCCTATTCAAATACTTGTAAAACGCAGAAACGCTTTTCTGAGATAACCCTTCTAATCGCTTTTATTAAAATTGGTTGCATTTGAGAGAAAAAGTTAAATCCTAGTGTCTGTTGGAAACAGAACTTCGATATAGGGCCTGAATATTCTTTAAAATATTTTGAAAAATTCGAAAGGTTGAAAAAATGGAAGCACGACGTTTACAAACTAATAGCTATGCGTGAAGAACAGATATTGTGGTTCCGTAAACGGCATCTATTATAACAGTCAAAGCGGACAAGTTTGCTGTGTCCATTTGTATCTTACGTGAATTGGTTACGTTGTGTGCAAGGGTTCTGCAAAAGCCATATTTCCACCATACTAAATTTTATTGAGATTCATGTGTAACATATCTATTTTGTCCGCTGTTGATGCACTATTAGATGCAATTCACAGAATTGTGATATCATTTTTCATTGTTGAGTCACGGAGTTTTAAACTTGATAGTTTCGTTTTCTGAAAAATTTTCGAATTTGGCCGATATTTAATAAATAATTGACCACCTAAATGAAAAATTCTAAACCAGCAGTCACTAGAATTAAACTTTTTCTTTTAAATGCAACAAACCTCCTCAACTTTGGTGAAGTGGTTGCAGGGAAAAACGAATTCCCCTTCTACATGTATTTAAATAGGAGCACCTGAGCTAAAGCTTCTTCTTAAGGAAGAGGCCGAGCTGCAACGTGCCCCCCCCCCCCCCCCCCCAACAAAATTTCTGGCTACGCCACTGGCCCCATGTATATATATATATATATATATATACATGGGACCACTGGCGTAGCCCCCCCCGAACAAAATTTCTGGCTACGCCACTGATATATATATATATATATATATATATATATATATATATATATATATATATATATATATATATTGGAGGCGGCGGGTTCCTTTCTGACTGCTTGCTACCATTTTTTTCGAAGTGTCACTCTTAGTTGGGCACACGCGATCAAACGCCTTGTGTAAGTTGATTACGCAGTGAACAACTTGTCGATTACTTCTGGTGGTGCTTTCAGCTGATATTCTCACCTTTGACCATATGCTATGATTTGAGATTGGCCGTCTTCAACCATTCGGTCACATTTCACGAGCACAGATCGCAGTGATTAGCTTGATTATCCCATACAGGGTGTCCCAGCTATCGTGAAGTAAGATCTTAAAATACGTAAATGCCACGTAGCTCGACTGAACCAAGGTAATGTTGTTCGCCGTCGCTTGGAGATACTCAGAATATTTTTTTTGCATTCCACCTAACTACATAATTAGTCTTATTTAATGAATCGACTTCTCATATATCATAATTAGAGGAACCGTATCAACGAGAAAATTGTAGAGCAACATGGAAAACTCCCGATACAGCTTTCTGTCACTCAGTACGTGCTACATAAAAGTGTTTCCCTGGGCGTGAAAGGAGTCCGCGAATACACGCGAAACTGCCGTGCGACTGGCCGCTCGAGGCACTCTGCGTGTATTCGCGTGTATCCAGCCTTTTCGTATACAAAGCCGATACAGAGTCTGTAATGGCGAAGCGGTAGTTCTCTGTCGTCAGTCGGTCGTCCGTGTCACTGTGGCGCACGTAGCCTAAGGTTTGCTGCTTCGCAGTGTGCCTTCGGTGCTTTGTCACTGCCACGGTCGTCGGCGCTGGAAGGAGTGCGGGCCACATGGGCACGCTGTGCCTATGCACCGCCAAGCCATAAACAAGATCTTAAGTATGACCTGAAAATGAATATTTTACAATAAAACAAATCCGCACTGTAACAACGTGCATTATGCATGGATCTGTGGCCGCTAAAGCGGCATCTGCCCAACTGCTGGCCCCCGCGCTTCGCTCCCAGTGGCAGGAGCTCTCCGTGTCAGGCTTGGTGTGAAGCATAGGCGGAGGACAACTGCTGCAGAACTGAAATGAGAAAAGGATATAATAATGCAAACTAAAAAAATAAGACAAATCCATCCAACATGCGATTCGAGCTACTGACCTCCCAAATCACGAGCGCAGTGCTATGACCGTTACGCCACGGGTGACTTTCGTTTCTCTTCCTCGCGTGGTGTTCTTTACAACGAGTTAAGATGGTATGGAAGCTGCACAACCAAAAGGCGGTAGATGGCTACATTAGAAAGATGACTTGTGTGAGTACTAGCTGATAAATAAAACGATCATAGTTGCCTCTAAAGGGGCGGCAACGACACACACCTAATAAACCGAGGGTACCAGTCTGGTTGAAGTTCTGTTTGGTCATAGATGTACTGTTACGTAAACAATCATTTGACTAAACTGCACTGACGAAGAAACAACAGGCTCAGCATTTCGGTCCATCGTTCTATGTCATGCATAAACTGTGTAGTTCAATTAATAATGATAAAGAAACATATCACAGGGCACACCATAATCGTCAGGCACAAACATCGAATGGTATACGGATCCAAATCAAAGTTTTATATGCAGGTTCTTGTAAGGATTTCGAATGGTCCTCCGAGGCGGAACCTCAGAGTACCCAAACAAGGACAAAGCCGTTCGTCCCAAGAAAACACACAATACATTTAATGCACACAGGACGGAAGAACAGTTATTAAACACCTAATTAAATTTAAGCAGGAAACAACGAAACACACATTATCCTAAAGAAACTATGGGGGCACCTAAGCAGCGTTTATGATGCGTAAATGCGGGAACCTTACTTGTCGCTGAGTGTGTCGCTGAGTTATGTGGCTGACTTATGTCGCTGAGTTTAGTGTTTCGGCGTTGTCGGGGACGTGGGGGGTCCACGTTTGGCTGCAGTTGCTCGCTTCGCACGTTTAGATGCGTTGCAGTAGTCTCGTACTTCGTCGACAGTGAACAGGCGCCTCGCCTGATGATGTAGACGCGAGCGATTCAACCTCGGACGATGAAGACTCCACAGCGTCGACAGTGGCGCCACTAAAACCCCTCAAAGTAGCGCCAACCACTTCCCTCCTCCTGCGTTCCACTCCGCCGCTCAGCGCGGCCTCGACAGTGATGCCTTAAATATGGGTGTAAACTCACGAAGTCCCAATAAATAAGACCATGTTAACGCCTCAGAAAAAATACCTACATCCGCTATCACTTCACACATCGATGCATCAGTCGCTACTACATTATTGATTTTCACTTGCGCTAAACGATAACTTAAGAGGGCGTTTAAATATCTAGTGGGCTACCTTCAATCACGCGCATCGCTTTTTCTTCTCCTGTGGCCCCCGTGTCTTTCCCGGGTTGGTTGTCTTCGGAACTCAGCGTTTTGCAATTATTAGTTATTTCGAGATCCGTGGATTTTCAATGTTGACTCAATTTTTCGTCAAGTTTTCTTTAATTTTTTTTTACTTGCCCTGCGTGTGCTCGTGCTTGCTTCTTGGACGTCGTTGACTTTTGTCAAGCAGTGGACTCACGTCCACGCGCACGTTCTTTGTTGTCATCTTTTCGTCTCACCATCCATGGCACTTGATTTCGCGCCCTATACACATCACAGCCACGAAAGATGAACGGAGAGCAGACATAGTACGGAGTGTTTACGCACTGTTGCGTAATGAAGCTCGGCTAGCGACAAACGGAGCAAGCGATTGCACCTCCATGATACTGTGGTACCTAAGTAAAGGCAGATTCCGAGAAGCGAAAGTCCCCAGATGTCTCTCTCGCAACTCACGCATGCGCACGACGCTGGACAAAATACGAAAAAGAAGGTCTCGAGTTCACGGGGCCTTGTCAGCCTTGACAGCAGCAGCGTGATGAAATGTGGAGAAAGTGACGTCGATGTCACAAGCGAGCTTTCTCCTCGTCAGTTTCGATTTCAGCTAGCCTGCTGCGGAGGTGAAGTAATTGTTCGCCTCGGGTCCCTCAAGAACTTATCTCATCTTCCGGATAAACAATCTCAAGGACGGGCTTCCAAATGCGTGAATGCCGTATCCATCTAAAATCCATAATCAAAACCCTTGTTAAGCAACTCTATTAATTTTTGTACGTAAGGGCGGAAACTGATATATATATAGAGGCTACCAAATCGGACACTCAAAAGGTAAACGTATAGTTACCGTGATTTATATTTCACACACTCTAAAATTTTTGCACATCGACAAAAAAAGCAAGAAAATGGCGTAGAAAACCAACGGCGACAATTGTCAATGGAAGCGAATAGCCGAACGCCTCGAGAAAGCTGTTGGCTTTATTAAAGTAAGGATGCGTTCGACGCAGTGAAAATATTTAGGCAGCGTTTCTGGTATCATCACGTGATGCTGTAGCGAATTAACAGAGCCGTTAACCGGCACATATGTACGGGTGGTGTTAGGTGGACAACACGAGCCTCTCAAAGAAGTTTCCCGGGAACTTCGCTCGCGTTCGGAGACGAACGCGCCTTACAACTTGGTTGCGCGAGATCACGCGCCCCTTTTCATCGGCGGTGAGCGTCCTACCGACGACTACGAGAAGGAAGGGCAAAATAGCTAAAGAAAGCTGCTCGCTTGAGAACCGTCACGTCCGGCTGTGGGGGGAACAGTGCGTGATGAACGAACGAACACAATGGGCCTACTTCCTGACACAAAACACCATGCTTGCAGTTTAAACGTTCCGAAATTGCTCAAGTTATCGATTGAATCGATGACTTATTTAAGGAAAAATTGATTGATTGGACAATTCAAGTTGTCCAACGCACAAAAGCAACGCTTGCGCAACGAGAGACACCGAAGGGGTAATTTTCACAACCTGCACGTTCTTAACCTGTAGTAGTGGGCGTTTTTTTTTGTTTGTTTAATTAGCTCTATTTTTAGACGGCTGCCGTGGCTGGGAAATCAATCGGCGGCCTCGTAAGCAGCCCCTTAACGCCGTATACAATGTGCTACCTCAATAGAACTATAATCTCTTTGCGTTTTCTTTGTTTTTTAAACGGGGTTCCTTCTGGAGGTCTGCAGGCTGAATTTTAGCTCACGTAACAAGCGACAACCGTAATGAAACCTGACGCTTGCGCTGCGTCAGAAAAAAAAAGTCAGTGGTGGTACGACGCGGAATATTCGCTGGCTTGCGCAACACGGAGCGAAGAGAAGGCGGACGCCGTTGCGTGTTCGCTGCGTCGCTGTCAGTGTGGCTAGAAAGCGCAAACGCAATTTAATATCGACGCCGTGGACCGAGTGGCAGTTTTTGGCATTCCTTAATATCCAGGCAACTTTGCAGGGGCTAATAATATTGTCTCTATACTTTTTCATCGTGATCGTTCCCTGCGAAGCGGCAGCCATAAAAAACCAAGCGCCCCCACACGTATAGATCGGCTGCTTGCAGCATGCAGTGATTAATTCGAATGAAAGTGATGAACATTATGATGGCGTCATCGTTCGAAAGAATGAAAGGGAGGCGGGATCAGGACCCACGCATTCCACACGGGAGCTGGAAGCTGTACCGCTGCACTAAAGACAAAATCAAAATAGCGTCTCCTTATAGCATAGAATTTGTCACGCTGTTGGACGCATTCAGTAATCTTGGTAACACCGTGCCCAATTTTGGCTTGCTTGATTTTAGACGAATTATGTACAAATCTTCCTTTTATGACATAGCCAGAACTTTCGGTCGCTGCTAAACATTCTTTTTGCAAAACATCAAAGACCAAGTATCCGCCATCATGAATAGCGTGCACGCCTGTTTCGAGACTCAACTGCATGGTGCGATTGCCGGTTAGCTGGGTAGCGTTCGCACTAAATACGGCAGCGTATCTTCTTTGCACTTAGGAGAAAGCAGTATGTCTGATTCGCTTGACGCTCTAGCTGCTGGAGTACGCCAGCCATCGCCACATTCTTTCTCCTTTATTTATAACACTACATTCAAATATATCTGCGCTGATCTAAGGTGAAGCCACATTTCCCCGAAAAAAAAAAAAAGGACGTCACTCGACACCCGTAATTAGGCGGTAACTATCAATATTTTTGTTCTTGTCGTCGTACAACTTACAAGCAAACGTATCGGAATCCAAAGCATCACTGTTGGAGGAATTATGCACGCGGATTGACTCATGTTCGTCACCGCGTGTTGGACTCTTCCAGCGGTGGCATTTGCCCGAAGAAAATATCTGACCAGGGCAGATCGGCTGCCGGCGTCTACTTGTCCGACGCCGGGCGTCTCTGGCAATCGCCGATGGACGAAGGTCGTCGACTGGACACGCATCAATATTTCGCTCCATGTACTCCAAGAAGGAAGGAGGAAGGAAGCAGGAATGGACGGAAAGACAGGAAGGCTAGCCACTTCTCAGACCGGCTAGCTACCATGTACTTCAAGCTTAAAAGAAAGGCTGCGGGTTGCCGAATCGGAATAGCTTCTGTCTCGACCTTTTTTTTTGTTTTTTATTTGTACTCAGAGGAAAAAAAAGTGGACCATGTATTGCCGAAAGCAAGGTCATCAATATTTCGCTCCATGTACTCCAAGAAGGAAGGAGGAAGGAAGCAGGAATGGACGGAAAGACAGGAAGGCTAGCCACTTCTCAGACCGGCTAGCTACCATGTACTTCAAGCTTAAAAGAAAGGCTGCGGGTTGCCGAATCGGAATAGCTTCTGTCTCGACCTTTTTTTTTGTTTTTTATTTGTACTCAGAGGGAAAAAAAGTGGACCATGTATTGCCGAAAGCAAGGTCATCATAAGGTAACAACTCTATTCAACTTCGTCAGTGGTCTGAGCCGAGCACCGCTTGCTTATAGTGGCTGCGGCCGACCGGTCTTGAACGGTTGATGATAATAAAGGAATGGAATTCCCCCATAGAGAGGGAATCCCTATATTATACCGACCCAGATCACCGATGACTGCAGATAATCTGAGGATACTCCAGCAAACTTTCTATTGCACTCAAAAGAAAGAAAATTGAGCGAGCTGTTGTTTATTCATGGTTACGGGCAGTGCGAACGATGAGGACAAATAAAGAAACCACACAGGATGAGTGCTGCACTTAACATACTTTTTACTCACGGAGAACGCTTGTTTAAATACGAACAAAGAAATAAAGGCAAGCCCAGATATCACACAAGAAGACTACAGAAAAAAAAGGTAAAACAAACTGCGAGGATAACACAGACTTTAAAAAAAATGAAGAAAAACATACATGCGGAAACCAGGTACATCAGATCGCGGCACATTAGTTCAAAGTTACTTCTTGTCAAGAACTACGCGCATGCCAATCCCTTTTCCAACAAGGGTACTTCGCTATTTAAAAGTAATACCAATGTTTGGCTGACGCAACGCGATCGCTCTTTTTTAATGCTGTATGCTTCTACTAGTTTGCGTGTACTCTGATTTCTATGCTGGAAGATCACAAGGAATGTCATTGTGCACAGTATTAGAAAAGGGGGGTCTTAAATTTGAGCTGTTGCTTCCTTTAGTACATTCGCAACACATCGGGCACATGTTTGTTTTGACCACAAAGAGGGAGAGACATGTCCGGTTTACTATCCTGTACTGCGGTAATACAATAATGGGGCGAAAAGAGAGATACCAGGATAGAGAGAGACCACTAGTTGCACGCACACTTGAAGGTGCGCACCAATTGAGTCTACATAAACGGTCGTGGAGACCTGTCGATTTCAAGTAGCGTAGCAGCACCCTCGTTGTTTTCTGCGCCAGTGACGCGCATGACCATTGTCGAAGGATCTTCGCTACTGAAAAGTGTCGTGAGTCAAGCAGCTTTAATGCTGCCCGGAGAGGCCCGCGTTGGACATCATAACTCGAAACAAAAAAACGCTGGACTTGTTCAGTAAACTACTGAAAACATCCTGGGTTTCGGTCCCACAGGAGTCGCACATTGGTGCTTCGCACGTTCCAATGCGGAACGAGTAAGTTTTTTTAAATGCCATCCCAATCCTGAGGCGGCATAACAATGTTGCATCGGAGCGGGGAGTTCGAGACGGTAGTTGCAGCTTTGGAAAAGCATTCCAGTTTACGTAGGCTATACTTCGATGAACAAGGAGACGACCAATAAGTGCACGTGACAGTTTGAGCCAGGAGATAAAGCTTTCTTGCAGCATCTGGTCTTGTTAGGGGAATCGGAACCACTCGCGTTCCAAACCACCAAATTGAGGTCTTCCTTTCCACACTTTTCGCTAATTACGTCGTTCCCTCAACTTTTTTCTGTTGTCACGGGAACGCTACAGTGCGCACAAATTACACCACAAAGAAGGTGATTTCCGTGGCAAACCCTGATGCACACGACGATAGGCTGAACACTACGGCCACAATCAAGTGAACTTTCTCGGCCCGGTGAGAGCAAAGCACACTTGTTTCGATGATCCGGAGAACCATTCACCAGCGAGCCTCATGAATCCGCGTTAGGAAAAACCACAATGATCTCATTAATATTCCTGCGCTTAGCAACACCACCGCAATGTACCCCTTTATATGACTTAGATACCCTCATCACATACAACCGAACAAATGTTTACATAAGCAATGCTCAAGATTGGGGTTTAGTAGAACACTGTTCTTGGCAGAAAAAGATGGTTGGTTGGTTATCTGGGCTTTAATAGTGCAAAAGCTACTCAGGCCGTGCTCCGCCAGTCACAAGTCTGCAACGCAACGCAACGTTAAATCACGTAAACCTGCCGTGCATTATAGTTGATGTAAATAGCCAGTAGTCTCTAAAAAGTAAAACAAGTTAGTTTATGCCACTAGCGGGTCATCTGCCAGTAATAGGGCAAGGTGTAAAGGTATATGTAAATTATATAGGTTTTGTAAAAGCTTCCGTCTCTGTGTTTCGAAGTGTGGACATGTCATAAGGATATGTATTACTGTAAGAGGTTCATTGCATTTTTCGCATGTCCGCGGGTTTTCTTTCCGGAGGAGAAAATTGTGTGTTAGATGTGTGTGTCCAATCCGAAGTCGACACAGGATCGCTTGAGAACCGTTGCTGGTGAGTGCACGACTTCCACTCACCAATTACGGGTTTAGTAAGATGAAGCTTGTTGCTTATACAGTTGTCCCATTCTTGTTGCCATTTTGTCGTCAAGGCCTTCCTAATCACAGTGATACTATCCTTATATGGAAGCGTTGTGTTTGTTGTGTATTCATGCGCTGCCATTGATGCACATCTATCTGCTGCTTCATTACCCGGTATACCAACATGGCTTGGTACCCAGCAGTACCTAATTGATCTTCCGTATTTGTTGGATGTTACCATGCTTAAAATATCCCCTAATATGGGTTCTCATTCGGATTTCACGTGTAGATCCTTCAGTGTGCTTAATGAACCAGTGTATATTAGTGTGTTTTCGTGTTTGTCAGCGATGATCTTTCAACTAAGTCCATATTGCGTAGACTTCAGCTGTGTAGACAGAGACATGTCGTGGTAATCGAATACTTATTTCCCAATGTTCCGTTACGGCCCCCAAACCCACGTGTTCTTTTGTTTTAGAGCCATCAGTGTAAAATTCCATGTAATTCTGATATTTTTCCTGAAGAGCGCGGAATTCTTGTATAATATGGTCATGTGGGGTGTCTTCATTAAATTTGTCATTGTCCACTCACATAACGGTGCGAAATCGTGCCACGGGGGCTAGCGCTGTAGCTTTCTGGCAACCTGGAGGACTGCGCGAGGAATGTCGTAATTTCGAATATATTCCTCATATCGCAGGACAAGCGGCTTAATCATGTTCGGTTTGTTTCTATAATGTAAGCGTGAGTTGCACTGTCTGACAATGTTTAAACATATGTGTTGTGGTGAGGACTGAATTCTGGGTACGTAAGAAAAGGTTAGTAGCATTCTGCGCTGCTGTAAAGGAGGTTCGTTACAGTCAACATATAAGCTCTGGACAGGCAGTGTTCTGTGAGCACCACTTGCCAGTCGTAGCCCAAGATTATGAACTGGATCAAGTCGTCGGATGTAAGACTGTCTGGCTGAACCATCTAGGATTCTACCACAATCTAATATGCTACGCACCAAAGTACGGTATATGCGTAGCAGGCATTTACGGTCAGAGCCCCAGCGCTTCTGCGACAGGACTTTGAGGATGTTAAGTGGATTGTTCGCTTTAAATTTAAGGCTATTTATGTGCACGATAAAGTTTAACTTTTTATCAAACAGAACACCCAGAAACTTGTGTTCCTGTTTTACCAGTAGTATGGCTTCCTGTAGCTTAAGGATGGGATCTGGTTGTAGGCCTCTTTTTTGTATAAAGACAACAGTAATGGTTTTCTCACTTAGGAAGCGAAAACCGTTTTCAGATGCCCACTGCGTTAGTTTGTTTAATGTAATTTGAATTCGCCCTTCGCATATTTCCAGATTCGATGCACGACATGCTATTTGTAGAAAAAGAGGCGCAGACCTTAATGGGCGGTAAGGAGCGCTGCGAGCTCTGCTCACGTCGGTGATGTGGCTGTTTTTTTTTTTAACCTTTTCCTCGCTGTTCTCTTTCTGACTCCTATCCTCCAACCCCAGTGTAGGGTGGAAAACCGGAGACTAATATCTGGTTGACGTCCCTGCATTTCCTCTTCATCCTCTCTCTCTCTCTCTCAATGTTTGTTCGCAAAAGTGGTTAATGTTGTAAAGCGCGGAACGTCAGAACATTACATCGGTTTTGATGCGACATGGTTGTGCAGAATACACTCTTAAAAGAAAGGTCATCATATTCATTAACGAAATGCTAACACGTTACTTGTCCCAAAAAGCGCTGCCTTCCTAATAAGTGCAGGTAGTAAAATGATGGTTAGGACTTTTCACTACCTGCTGAAGCTAAAAAGAAAGCACTAACTAAGTACTAACTAAGTGCTACCTCGGTAGCGCAGTTACTAACGCAATTGAAATATAATTACCAACGTTACAATGGGGCCTATTTGATTTATAAGTGCTGCTCGCATTGTCACATGAAGTCGATGGTGTTGTAAAAGCATAAGAAAAGTAAAATAATAAATATATATGAAAAAAGAAGACCGCGTCTATTCGCTTTATATGAAGGCAACAGTTAAGGGTATATATACGTAGTGTTTACCCTGCAGGTATATGAGGCCTACTGATTCCAGGTAAAATTGTATTACATATCTCCAACAAGCATCGATACGCCAGAACAACTTCACGAGTAGTTACAGCCCTAGGTTGAGGGAGCACATGTGTCACCGGTGAGCACCTATATATTTGGTTAAATAATCAGAGCGGGTGCACAAATTTATAAAGCCTACTGTCTGCATATATGTGTGCTACGACGTCGCGCATAACTGTTAGTCCAACATAATTTACGACACTGCAGGTTATCTCCATTTGGCAGAAGACTGTCACAATCATGGCATAATAGGCCACGGCCAGACAAGGTAGTCGTGCCTTAGTAGTTACTTAGCAAAAACTACTAATAAGCCTTTCTGGCTAGTAAAGGCAGCACTTACTAGCTTTACTAGCCGCTGGGTAGTACAGGACAATTGAGAAAGTAGCAAAATACATAGTAATGTAGTAAACACGTGCATTTACTAGCTATTTACTAACTTCATTTTTAAGAGTGTACGTTGAAATGCATGGCAGCGATTGATTATCGGTCCTCTTACATATTGCAGTGGTTGTTCGGTCTGGCGCTCAACTGGAGGCGCACCCGGTGCTGGTGGCCGCCCAGCCGCCCGGCGAACTGGTGGCGCTACCGGAAAACAGCAAGCGCTGCGGCCTGAACGGAAGCTTCGTGGTGCTCCACCCGGCACGCGATGAGCCGCTGCTGCAATGGAGGCCTCAGAGCGGCTCCAGGGACGGTCGCAACGAGTCGACTCTACTGACGTAAGCGGCTGGTTCGAGTCTCATATCCTCGACCGTACTTATTTTCCGCATGTTCCGGCGCATGCTAAACGCTAATCTAAGCTGCCTGCATGTATTTACAAAGAAGCCGCGGCCACGCAGATAAGAAGAGGGAAAGAGAGAGGGAGGAAGGCCGGGAAGGCTAACCAGGCTTAGGGTTTGCTGTCCTGTCCGTATGCGGGGAAAAAGAGGCTTACAAAGAATACGGGGGGAGGGAGCGAAACACGCACGCGCGCGCATCACGGAGTCCATTGGATGTCAAGACGCGCAGTAATGTTTTCGTGGCCAGCCGTTCAACTTGTTGAACACAGCGGCGTGTGATCGTCTCTGCACACAATATGTGAGCGCGTGCACAAAATGTGACCTGCAGTTTCCCATTCACCGCAGCAGTCGCGTTCATCCAACGATGTTGACTCAAAAAGGCTGCCGCCAAAGCCGCCAATGTAGTTTATAAATAAAGCAAAAGAAAAAGAAAGGTTGTCGTCGTACCTTTCGCTTTTTTGTTGTTGTTATTAAGACATTCACGCAGCACTTCGTAAAACGACGCGCATTTTGCTTGTCGCGTGTTCCCTAATCTCCTTTGCGATAAAAAGGCGTCCTTTAAGCACCGAGTTTTTCTTTTTACAGCATGGAAAAAACAAAGGATTTTGGACGAAAATTCGGAGCAAATATGGAACGGAGCATGTATGTACAGGATGTCACTGTTTGTCAGTGTTTTGAGGCAGTTAACTACGTATGCGAATTTGTCGCTTCGTTATGTCCCATTACCCTTTTGGCAGTGTAGTATAGATGAGCTCGAGTCTGTGGCTTAATCAGGCCTCTCTTTAGAAGCAGTGTCCCTTAAGGAGCTAGAACATTGCAGAAGGCTTTACAGGCATCTGTAGTAACCAAGATATATCCATGCACTTTTTGCTCCGCTTGCAGCAAAACTTCATGAACAGGTTTATTTCATGAGATGCAGGTGAGAAAGAAGTTTTTACTGCACCTGCTCCAGCAGATTTATGCTAAGAGCTAAGCCGGCAAAGAATCCAGGCCTAAAATGGCTGGACTGTTTTGCAAAGGCATTGCAGCAAAAGAAATAGAACTTGTTTACACCGAATGAAGAATTTTCTATCTCTCGGTCAAACCACTTTCCGCTTGATAGATGGCGGATTTAAGTTTCACTCTTTTTGCCAGCTCTTTAACATTCCGGAAACCCGTTGAGTTTGTTGCAAGTTCTTTCTATCTTTCTTGTTCATGTTCTTAAGGGAGGTAAGAAAAAGAAACCGCTTCGGGGGGGAGGAGGGGGGGGGGCTTAGTTCATTGCCAGTTCCACTGCACAACCACGTTCTCGCGATGGTCAACCCAACAGACGTAGAATATGGTCTATAACTGAACTATTTACGTGCTGGCGCGAAAGTACACTGTCATGAGAAAAGTGATATAGTGTAGCCCGACCGTTCCTGGTGCTTTTACATAGGCGTTGCGTTTTTCCTTTCATCGGCGAATATGTATTCGTCCGGGGACGCCGGCAGGCTTTCTCTGTAGGTGAGCGGCCACCCGAGCCGCAGTGCATAGGCGTTCGCACGCTCTGGCCCCTGGTGGTCCGCGACAGGCGGCAGCCGACACGGGGGAAATTAAGGCCTGCATTATGAATGGCGCTAGAGACAAGGGGCCCTGAATATTTCACTGCGCGCTCACGTTCTTCCGCTCCTCGCCGTATCCACTGCCTCCACGCAGTCTATAACGAGACAGAGAAGCGTGAGAGAAAACAAAGAACCAAAACGCACGTAGAATCTATTTGCCACGAGAGTCACCGAATGCGGCATGCGGGAGGCGCAGACAAAAGTCTGGATAGGCGCGAGACGAGTCGTACGCTATCTTTTCTTTGCACAGATCACATTAATATTGCCGCGCAATTTGTCGTCTGTCCAGCCGCGGTATTGTACGTAGTACACGCTGCCTTTTTCCTACCCTTTCCAATGAGTGCTCTTCCTGGGAGTGGGCCGCCTACTTGAAAGAAATGGGCGGAATGATCGTGTTGTAGGCGTGGTCGTGCAAAATGATCGAACGTACAATCGCATATGTGGAGCAAGCTCATTGCGTTGATTCACTCCAAAAAGACGGCCCTTTTGTTATTCTATCAAGTAGCCGATTGCCGTAGGCAAATCTCTCTCACATCCCAAACGATGCCAAAGTGAATTATGGGGGAAGTAACGCAGCGAGCCTCGTTACTGAAGCATGTAATTTGACATCTAGGACACCGAGAAATCTAGTTGGAGTTATTCGTATGTGGCAATGAAGCCCCTGTTGTTGAACGCGAATGACATGGTAACGTATTGCCACGGAATAATTGTCACAACAAGCAAAATAGATAAAGAAATGAACAAGTGTAGATCTCCAAGGCAATTACTATAAACCAGCTCTGTACACTGCATCCTGCCACGATGATTTTGAAGCAGGGCTCCCAGTTGTCTCCTAGAATGGTAGAATGGAGCCTGCCATTATTCCCAACGCTGAAGAGCTGTTCATAAGTTGCCCATCTGGACTGCGACTCTCGTATACCAGCGCATACAGGAACATCGAATGACCGCCTGCCGGAAGAAGTCGCGTGCCAGCGTTTTAGTTGTGCGGTGTGGGTGCGCTCGGCCAGGTCAAAAATGTGTCGTGCACTCCAGGAATGGTAGTTGCTGATCCCAGATGCCGTGCACACGCAGCACTGACTCTGAGATTGGTTCATTCACTGCCCTTACAGCCATTTTGGGACGCACGCTACGCCACCGATAGGGCTCGTGGGCGGGTTTTCTACTGAAGCTTATGCTTCATTCTTCTCCTCCGCCGTAAATTACTTTTGTCCCAGTCTGCTTCTATGAGCCGACTCTCAAGGTTCTGCACTTTCTTGTTCACCGCTGATTTTACCTTATAATTCGTGCCAAGATTGAAGTTTATCCCATCGATCGAGTGCTCTGGAAGGATGTAAACCAAATGGAAAAGTAAGAAAGGTTAAGCCGAAGTTTTTACATCTGTGAAGTATGCTGAAATGTGCTAAATTTGCGCTCTCTCATCGCAAGTTCGAAGAAACAGAACAGTGCACGGGAAGGGCATCACGAGCGAAAAAATAGGGCAAGGGGGAGGGGGGGCGGTATTTGGAATATTTTGGTGGAGAAGGAGGGAAGGGGGTGTACAATAACGCCAGAAACAGATCCTAATGGCGGCCAGTACAGTTATGAGGCGTATCGGCGGTCGTACTGATACTGAAGACGGCGCCCGCGCGCGTGTATGAGGCATAAGTACCGAGTGCCGTGACAGCGGCCCCTTTACAGTTTTAATATGCTTCGCTGCTCAACATTACTTTACTGCGACGAAGCTGACTTAAGGGAACCGGCCATTAGGCATCGCATGTTGGACCTTTGCCCACGAGCACTTTTCAACGCAGGACTCGAGAGCGGCAAGACGTCCCCATGATCAGAACAAAATGACGACGAAATAGAGAGATTTATCGTAGTGGCCATGATCATCAAACAAAAACGCACATTCAAATGATAACAACAAATTTATTAATTATCTGCCTAATTATTTACTTTAAGGCACATATTGTGATTTAAGAATTGTAGCCGTTGAGCTTGCAAGGCGTATCCCCTTATAATTAATTTTCAGGATGACAACAACTTCTGGATATTCATTGCCTAAGTGTGCGATGAAATACTAAGGCATTCCAGTTGCTTCCTACTTCAATATCTAAAAGAGCTTCATTAAAAAAAAAATAAGTGCGATAACAGTGCTTCTTTACTGCTAGTTTCATGGCGCATACCTTGAAACCCATGCTATCCTCAACGTTCGTTTTTAAATGGATGGGCCTTGCAAATTACACTATGCGCCGTAAATTAATTGATTGAAAAGTTATTTAGCGAATGCCTGTCAATTATTCAATACGCGTTTTCATTTCTCGTGCAAGTAATGTCTGCCTCTTTGAATAATCTAGCTCAGGATTTAGCTATCACAGGCGATTTTTAAGTAAGTCTATAAAACTTAAGAATGACCACAGCGTATAATGGAGGCTGAAGAGCTTCTGGCGGCAGTGTATAACGGAATTACGAAATACAATCGACCAGCGTGTTAAAATATATATTGCCGCCAGCTTTATTTGCTCGAATCCTAGCCATGTAGTACGTTGCGATGGTTCTCCAAAATTCAAGAGTCAGCCGAAATGGCTAGCGGTGTGTAAAAGAGTAGTCACCTATGCATTCGCTGTATAAGATGTAAAACTATTTGGCAGGTGTAGTGCGAGCGTTGATATCACGCAGTAACTCACGGCTACGATTAACAGAGGATGTATTTCCGTCTTTCTCTGTTGCCTGTTCACGTGTCAGCAACAACTCCTGTGGAAAAATTCACACATGCAAATCTGCCTCTATGGAAAATAATTTCTGTGCGGCTGATATCTTCACAGTCACCGAGAACTTGACTCCGCTTCGTTTAGGCCCAAGAGCTAAACTTGTCCGAGACGGGTCGGGTGCGGGCTTTAACCTTTCGGGCCCTTACCCTGTACGGGCTAGGTTTGAAGCCACCGGGCTGGGTGATGCTTTACTAAAGCTTAGCTTGCAGCGCGAATGTCAAAATGCATGCCCATTCTCGTGGAGCGTCGCATGGTGTGCGGGCAGTAAATAGGAACTTTTCTGCGACCTTGTTAAAACGCCTCACCTGCTAGAATCCCAAGCCGAGAAGGGCTTCCTGGTTTGCTATAGCTGGTTATTTATTTATTTATTTATTTATTTATTTATTTATTTATTTATTTATTTATTTATTTATTTATTTATTTATTTGTAAGATACCTTACAAGGCCCCTACATGGGGCATTGAGTAAGGTGGGCGTAGAAACAAATAAGCACATAAAAGTGGCAATGTCATGATAATATTAACCGAGAAAAAAAGAAAAAAAGAAGAAAGCACCAGCCAGGTGCACAGCCTAAACATTACAGAAATGTGTTAGCGACATACAGTTGTGTATCAGAACAATAAAAAACAACTTAATAAGTTTGAAAAAAAATGTATTACAGTACAGGGAAGAAGTATGAAAAATAAAGCCAAACAGTGGGGATGATAACATGGGTTAACAAAGGTTAAGCGAGTTGAATGAGTACCTTAATTTTTCACTGTCAGTTTCCGCAACTATGTTATCGGGGAGGCTCTTCCAGAGACGAATGGCACGTGGAACTGCAGACGAGTTAAATGTTTCAGTTTTACCGTAGATGCGCGTGAAGCTATGATGATTGTATAAACTGTGCGATGTGGACGAAGACGTTTCTAGGTCTAGGGTGCGTTTGTATGCGTCGTCGGCGTACTTGTGAAATATAGACAAAAGGACTATGTCGCGACGATCAATTGGCAGCTCAAGTGAAAGGTTAAGCTTTATTTGAGGTATGCTAGAACTCAAGCTGTGGTCGAACAAACGTTTGAACGACCAGTTTCCATGCAGCTTCAAAGAAAGTTCGCGTTGTCTAGGCACAGAAACCACTTGTTTTATTTATCTAGTTCTCAAACTGCACCAATCTGGCCCTTAACTGACAATGACATATGTATATATGTCATTATCAGTTATCATTATATATATATATATATATATATATATATATATATATATATATATATATATATATATATATATATATATATATATATAGGGCTGGTCAGAGAAGGCAAATTATACGCCTAGTCATTTAATTTGTCCTTAAGTTCGTTTCAATTACCACCTGGATGACTGCGTGTTCACTGAGAGGAAATTTAGTCGTCGTACTTTGTGGTATGTAGTCATTGTCTTTGTGCATCGAACTATAGAGTACTTTTCTGTCTCTTTTCGCAACAGCAAGGCTTGAGTAATGCTGTTCGCGTGTGCTTCGCAACCCCACAGAACAATCTACTTCGCACTGGAGGTGGTTTTGACGTAGCCAGTGCACGGCAGTCCCAGAAGTCAAGTCGTGGAAATCGAAGAGCCTGCGAGTAGCGCGCTCGGCCTCCCCCCTCCACCGAGCGATGGCAGAGGAGTTTCGAAGCACGACAACATGCGACGCAGTATTTACCGAGAGTCGCACTAGGCACGCCGCCTGGTCGCATTTCAGTCGTTGCAAACCCTACACGCCAAGAAGCGGTCCATAAGTCAGTGACGCCTGTGTCAAAGGCCTCGCGTGTCAACAATGCCTCGTACGCCTGCTGGCGTGACTCACCTGCACATGTGTGCCACTGCCGCAGAAAACTTTTCGCTGTCGCTTTGTTTGCTGATATCAAACCTTGTCTTCGACGATTTCGAGCCGTCTTCGCTGGCAGTCGTTCATGATGCAAGGCCACCTACGCGCCGCGCTCGAACGTGGCGGGTCCATATCGGCCGGTGTGCAGCTACAGTGCGCTGTTGGACGCCAAGCGCATGCGAGGATTGCAAGCACTTATCTCTGCGGTCGTGCACGGTCTTCGACCGCGACCCGCCCCTCCTGGGACACCGGATCCACGTCTCTCCATCGACAAGGTTGCCTCATTCTGCGAGCCTCTCGTGGTACTCAAGCAAAAATAAAAGGATCCGGGCCATCAATTGTAGGATATTTAATAAGGTTGTCACATACACACGTACAACTTCGGCGAGATCGGTAGGATGATGCACCAACGAGAGACTCATTTAATAATGAACTCGCTGCAGCCATGGCATACGATTCTACGGGCGCATTCTTGCATTGACACATAGCACGTTGCACGTGCCAATTGCTTTTTCGGGTTCACACTTAAGTACATTATCGGCAGCCAAATAAGAGACGTGTGACTGTTGCGTCGGCTCCATTTGGTGGAAAGCCTTTATGCGAACACTGTAGCAGAACGTTCGAGTGCTCCCCCAGTTCCAAAAGCACAGAGAGGAATAAGCGGTAAAATAGCACAGGATCTGTAGAGTGCTGTGCTAAGGTTTGTGGCTGCTTTCCGCAATTCCGAGTAGCATTACTCAAGAGCATTCTGTATCCATTTGGCTGACAAACAACTGGCGTCCGTGAAATCACATTCTTTGTCGTTTTATAGAGTGCTTTTTCTCTTCTAGCCGAATCACATCGTAGCAGTGTGCCCCTGCTCCTTCTCGTTTTTGAGGTGCACTGCATGCGTGTAGCGTGCATGGGACCAAATTTTCCGTCCCGCAAAGATGAAATGTTTCAGTACATACCATGAGTTCCAGGTAACTTTAGGCAAGCTGCTCAATGAAAAAAAAAAAAAAGATTTAGCTAACATCGTGCAAGATATTATAACACCGTAAGTGTCATAATTGTAATAGCGTTCCGGCAACTGAAAATCGTAGGTCTTAAAATGGTATGCTGCACTGTGTTTCTTCATCATTTCTTTCGTTTGGCCAACAGCTTGGCTGACGTTAGCTGGGAAATTCTATATAGCGATCGTACGGGTATATTCAGTGCGATAGCTCCGATTTCCCTCACTCTGCGGGACTTGCGCAGGTGAGCTTTCTCCGCGAGTTTGTCGAGAAATGCTTGATAAGTTCTCGAAAAGCGCTCAGGGAATGAGTCCCGTGTTGCTCTTTATTCTGCACGCCTACAGTTCATAAAATAGCATTTTTTCGTTGTGCAAGTGGAACCATGCAAGAATCAAGTAAAAGCAGATAGAGAAGTGATAACGATGAGGCAATAGGGTTTACCCACACTGATATCGGTTGGCTACTCTGCACAGTGAAAGGAAGAAAGGGGACTATAACAGTAGATGAAGAAAAAAAGAAAACGTTGAATTCTGGATTTTTATGTGCCAAAACCACGATTTCATTACGAGGCACGAGGGCAGGAGGGGACTCCGGAATAATTTTGGCCACCTGGACCCAATGCAAGGTTCACGATAGTTTTTTTTTCTTTTTTTTTCATTCCGCTCCCAGAGAAATCCGTCCGCCGCAATCGGGATTCGATCCCGCGCCCTTGGGCTTAGCAGCGCAGCGCCAAAATACGCCACCCCGGCGGGTGTTCTTGAATACAGCTCCCATAGAAATGCGGCCGCCAAGGGCGGGATTCAAGCAGCGACTTGGGGTAAATGCGACAACTACGCAGTTTCCCCTGTATTACTTTTACTACAGAGGCATGCCTACTAATGTGACTCGAGGTAGTAACTAGACAAATACAAGTAATTATTAAAACTGACGCTGTTTACCCTAAATAGTCAGATGATTGTTTCTAACCCAAAACATTGAAGCCCGTCATTCGAGAGGTTCAATATTTCCTGCAGAAATGCAAATGAGATAAATCTAGTATTTCTCCGGCGTAATGAATTTCCGCCGATTGCACCCAAAAAAAGTTAAAGTGCCAAAGAGCAAACTTTCACGCCTTTAGTAGACGCCCATGAGAGACGCGACTGTTTACGCTCTACCTTCGGGCGAACATGAAGCGATCCACATCGCGGCTTGGGAGCCTACATATGCGGGCGACTCAGTCAGAGACTTGGTAAGGACGCTCGCTTCATATATAACTGAACGTTAAGCAAGTTGGTACGGATTCATTACATGGCGAGCCAGGCGTGCAAATACGGACACAAATAGAAAAAAAAATACAGCACAAACGCCGGCGTTTGTGTGGTGCTCTTCGTTCTACTCGCCTCTCGATTGACGGATGGTGGAGGCGTAAGCAGTTGCGTCATTCGTGGGCGTCTGCTGAGGGCATGACAGTTGTTCTCTCAGCAGTTGAAACCATTGCGGATGCCGAACAATAAGCTGGCAAGCTTGGCCGAAGCGACGTCGTGAGAGTTGTCGAAAGCGAAGTTACAGACAACGAATGAATTCTGGGCTCTCCCGTGCCAAAACCACGATTTGATTATGGGGCACGCCGAAGTGGGGAACTCCGGATTATTTTTCGCCACCAGGAGATCTTTAACGTGCCCCCAATGCTAACGATACATACGAGGTCACGTACAAAGTTGAAACTGCAGTCCATGTCGGCATCCGCAAAGGATGCAGACACTTGGTACTGTAATTTTAGTGTAGTTTCTGCTCTTGTTTTTATTGTCAATTCAACAATCGATAATGGAGAACAGTTACCTCCCGTTTTGAGTTGACAAAGGTTTACAGAAAATTCCCGCTGAATTTCTTGCCAAAACAAATGCGAAAGCTGGTTTTACAAAGTCGAGAAATGCATTTGAAGTTAAAGTGGACTATTTCATAAATACTTTGCCGCAAAATGTACGTCAAAGCGTACAGCAGAAGCAGAGTTATTAGCAATCAAGCACCCCCTGCGCGGTGCTTCCGCTCCTTCTTCAATGACTTGTACTGCGAAGGCTACGGCGGGGCTAGGCCTGCTCACGACGTTCCGCCTACTGACGGTCACCGTGGCGCGCAGTTCAAATTTGATTTTCGATATTCGCGTAGACGCTACTACTTCTGATTTCAGCGCCTATGATGCGCCAAACGCGGTTGTCATCAGCGAACCGTAGTCTGCTCAGCCAACGGATTCGTCGTGGCACCCCGAGGAGGCCGCGGTATCTACGCAACATAGCAGCTACATACAACTGTAGTACGTATGCGCAGCGTTTGTTTTGTGCATGATAGGGCTAGATTGTGCACTCGCGCTCATATGCTCCAATCTAGCCGTGCTACGTGGTGCGGACCGGCTTTGTCCTGCACCTGCTTGACCGACGGATAGTAGCCACATCTAACTGGCCAAGTTAAAGCACTGTCACCGTTGAGAAAGATTCAACCAGAGTGGACACTCCCATAGAGCCCAGCGGCAGAATTGACTGTAGCGCACCAAGCGAAGGTTTCGGTTTTGGGCGCGCGCGTTTTGAACACCAGCTGGTACAAGCCACACCGGCTCCACTGATCGGCGCGGCATTTTTTTTTTTTCGCTTCTACTGTTGAACCACGGGCGGCCTTGGCGCGGAATTGTTTTATAATTTAGTAAAGATGATTGAAAAATATCTTTACAAGACTCCACCGAATCTGTGTCAGGTGCAATTTCATGAAGTAAACGGAAGACGTACTCTGAAATGTATAATTTGCTCTATATAAATGCTCGTTCCGGGCTCCTTGTGCATTCATCCAAAGTTATGGCACCAGGTAAGCAGCAGTCGTTGCCATACGTAGCTCCATCGGATGCCATGAGCTGAAAAAAAATAAATTACAAGCAGGTATCATTTTGGTATACTGACCTAATAGGAATATTGCGTGTAGAGGCGAAACGTGCGTAAGTAGTGAATGGGCGGCATTACAGATAAATTCACTTTTACATACATTTCGTAGCAGATAGACTCCTCCCAAATAATGCTATAAAATATGAAGAAAACATCCGATTTTCAAACATCCTTCCCTTCCCGGTCATTATTTCGTGCACTTTAGGAGCAGAAATGCACGGGTGACTGCGCGTTTCCAAAACAACTTGGCCTCACTTGACGAGATGGTACGCCAAGTACTACACAGAGGTGGCCCCAACACAGGCGCTCAGCCAGACCGTGTTACACGCTCCCAGAATGCCTTCTAGTTGCACTCTGGACAAATTCGTGGGTGCAAAGCGTCTTTTCAGTTGCTCAGAAGACAAAATTGTCAATTTCTTGGTTTTTGAGCTCCTCGGCGTTATCTTTTACGCGTCCAACCAGCGCAAGCAACACGCTCCTGTGTTATCACTCTTGGAAATCACTCGTCGCGTTTTCGGCAAGTGCGAATACCGAAAGAAGGTACAGTCAACAGCAAAAGATTGCGGGATGTGCGAGTGCGTGGCAAAGCGACCCTCCTCCCCTTCCAGCGGTGACCCCTGGTGTCGAGACTGACGTCTGCACGCGTGCGCGTCCCTCCGAGACGTGCATGTTTCCGCGCTTCCTCCTTGCGCGCCGGCGATATCCGAATGTAGCCGCGAGGTAGCCCCCTTGCGATATGCGCTGTGGCAGCTTTGATGGGCGAAAGTGTGTGAAACATGTTTAGAAGTGTGAACTTGCGGGCGCCGCTGCGGCCGCTTTTTGTCGAGTCGCGAGCGCTGACGTATAGGGCCGGCCCGGTGGCGAACGCAACAAGTCATTTTTTTTTCTGGGCTGCACCATTTCGTGGCCAATCTTCGTTGTTTCTTTCTTTTTACGAACGGTGCGTTCTACCCCAGAAGAGCGTACTAGAAGACGCGCTCTATAGAAGGAGACCGGCAAGACGAAAATGGACAATTGGTTTCCGTTGTATAAATGAAGTTCTGCCCGTCGAAGCCGCCATGGCGCATATCGCAAGAGGGCTACCTCGCGGCTACATTCGTATATCGCCGGGCGCGCAAAGATGAAGCGCGGAAACATGCACGCTTGCAGTCTCGGAGGGACGCGCATGCGTGCAGGCGTCGGTCTCGACACCAGGGATTCACCGCTAGAAGGGAAGGACGGTCGCTTTGCCACGCGCTCGCACATCCCGCACTCTTTTGCTGTTGACTGTACATGTTGTAGGGCCATGAAAAGCATCACAAACTTGTCGCACTGAAATTCAGTACACGCTAAACTAACTGTCACCACTGCCGGCTTGCTTTTTTGCTAACTGCTTCACAACCCCAGGCGCGGCAAGGATGCCTCTAAAATATCCCAAAAAGTCACGAAATTACAATAATTTTGAGTGTCAGAGAATGCGTCACGAACTTGTCCCAGTAAGGTTCAGTACACACGAAACCTTCACTACGGTTCAGCTACATTTCGCTAACTGCGTCACATAGCCGAGCGCTGCAAGCGTGCCCAAAAACCACTGAAATAAGTTACAACAACGTTGGGGCTCATAGAAAGCGTCGCAAACATTTCCCAGTACGAGTCATTACCTCAAATTAACTGTGCCAGAACGACCGAGCTGTTTTTCGCTAACTGCGTCACAAGTCTCGGTTTTGTGCCGTAAGCCTAAATTTGCTTGAAATGCGTCGCAATCTTTCTCATCTTGCCGTAGTCCAATAGTGCAGTGGTGCCGTGTCGAAATGCAGAAGGAACGCAAGAAAACGCCGGGAGCCCAACAAACAGGCTGCATTCAAAAGAGGCGGGTCGCCGAACAGACTTCACGTGCGCAGCCGGCCTCGCTCGCTTCGGTGGCACGTCTGGCGCATGACGCATCATATGACGCGTCTGGCGTGCCGCTAGCTTGTTGCTAGGTGACGCAAGAAAAATAGGTCGTGAAATTCATTTATACGCAAAACTTTTTTAGTTTTAGCGGGAAACAATAAAAAAATAAAACGTTGTAAGTTCATTTCACATTCCTTTTTCCGACGCTCACGTCAGCTGACGGATGGGATTATAACACTAGGCGTGACGTGTTTCCTGTTGCCAGTTTTTGCCGAGTGTCCGCGCTTGTTGAATTTCTTTCTCTGTGCTATCACTAGCTCAATTCGGAGTGACGCCTGCCAAGGCGTCTAACTAGGAGCGGCCAGGAGTGAGTACGCGCTGGCAAGCGTGAGTGTGGACTGACCCTAAATTTCGTGCAGTTCAAGGCTAGTTGAGTGTTCAAAACTAGTCGAAATTAGCGAGATCCCACAGCTACGACACCGATAAGCAGGATGGCCAACGTTTAATGCCTACGCGGGCGCCCATGGCCGAGCGTGAGCAGGCGATAGTCGGCTTCTTCAGGAAGTACGTAATTATTATCGATATTCGAAAGCAGATTTTCCTTACTTCGGTCTGTGTCTCAAACTGCCTCAATAAGTATACACAATAACAGCAGGAAGAAGCGCGCTGAGCTGAACACTCTTCTTGATTGATGTTAGCTATTGGCTAATTAAACAGCGGCCGCGAATGAGAATCGGCTGTATTACGAAATAAAGCATCTAGGAAAGAGTTAGGAGCCGGCTTATGATGAAAAGAGAGCGTTAGAGAGAAAGGTGACTTCGCGCTCCGTTTGCGAGCTCCACACACCGCGCACGACTGCAAAACTTGGCTGAGATGTTCACAGCAGCGTATGCTATCCACGGATTGTGCTTTTTTTCCCAAGCCCGAGGGGTCGTTCAGGACCTCTTAAACTAAGTAGGACTTGTCTAGATTTGTTCTTTGTTTTTAACATACAGCGCAAAGTTATAATAAAGGTACAAAGCTGAAGGAGGAATACTCAATGTGATTGTTTCTTTAAAGATCATTGAGTGCGCATGAACATTTATGTTATTTGTGTACGTGGATGTTCATGCCACATCATATTTTATTCGACCTGCAGAGTAGCGCGCCATCTGCCAGGTCAGAATGACACCTCCGTCTGCCCGTTTGCGGTCAGAAATGGAGAATCGGTGGTTTCGATCAAGAAGTTTCAATAAATGAGTAGCGCTCGCTTATCGCATCATTTCTGCGCCCCCTCCCGCAGCCGATCCGCGAGGAGAAGCCGACTACGTAGATCGCCAGAGATTTCACTGCGGCGCCTGACTTGTTATTCCACAACACGCGCCGAGAGCGTGCACGGGCAAACCGCTCTATCCGAGTCGTGGACGGGTAGGAGCCGCTGACGACATTCTTCCAGGAAGCTTTTAGAGCCACGGGCGATGGCGCGAGCCTTGACCGGCCAGCACGGCCGACCATTTGTTTGCGCGGCGATTTTTTAACGCGACTCTCTGGCGGCGGCCATTAGGCAGCCCTGTGGCGTGCGCACGCGACGCGGGTCGTAAATTAGGCCGTGCGCGGACGTGGCTACGCAGTGCCGACCTGCGCCGCCGCCGGACTCATCAGCCGGAGTGGGGGTCCGGCCGCCGCGGACGGGGCCCACCCTGCCCCGGCGCCGACGTGCCCCCCTCCCAACGTCCGGCGGCCTCCCTTCGGCCGAAACCGGCGGCCAGATTGCGCGCGCTGAGGCTACAGTCTCGTGAGGACGCGTCCTTGGCATATCGTATTAGGCGCGAAATGATTTTGGCTCCCGTGGCAACCTTCTTCAACGTCTGCGCAAGAGAGCGACCGCCCGCACCCGAAATGCTTAGCTTGCAGCGTTGGAGGATCACGTGTTGTAGCTGTTGTCGTAAGCAAACTGGTACGCTTTTTTGCTTAAACATCTCCACACTTGGCATGTTAGCGAGACGCTCTCTCTCTGCTTAGAATCAGCCATTGAAAGTATCCAACTTCAGAAGTGTCAATTTTTGTGTTAATTGCAAGTAGCCGTGCGTTCAACGCATCAACGCAACAGCTGTCGCTTGAGCGAGGCTAGCGAAATCAGTGAAGAGAGAAAGATTGCATAGAAAGTCAAGGAAAGTAATCAGAAATAGTTCTGATCCGTTACCAAAACGAGGGTGCACTAAGCCTAGCGAAAAGTTTCACATGAATTGGAAACGCCCGTTTGTCGGGAAAACTCTTGGAGGCTATACTAAGGAGAACGGGGGCGCCGTGACCTCTTCGTAACGAATTCAGCTTCGCTAGAATTTCGGTTGTGATTCTGCACAGGTTGCACTTTTGCCGGGACATTGTTTTATTGCGAATATTATTTATGTCTTGTTTCATACTAGTTAGAATTTGCTGGTCAACCTAAGCATCCAGTGCTAGTTAGTTGCCTCCATTGTAAGCGAAGAATCACCATTAATAAAGGTACACCAAAATTTTTACAAACACGGTGCTATTTGGATATCAGCACTAATAACAGCGCACTACTTCCTTCGATTGGGACTCAAAAACTTGACGACAAATATAGCCAAAAAAGAAGAAAGAAAAATAGAGATAGAGAGAGATGTTTTCTCAGAAAGCAAACCACATAAACGAATACAGAATAAGGTAGCCATTTTTAACTCTTTTTTGTATCTTGGTTTCTCGCTGCCTGCCAGGCACTACCAGACACTGTTACTTAAGCTCAATGTGTTATTGGCAGGGCTGATTCGTGTAGTATTTATTATTCGTACAATAAAGTATTATTACAATTAAATTTTTTTCTTGACCATTCCTGTGCAGGGCTTCTGATAGTGCGAAGCATAAAAAAATTGCTTATTAGTAAATCACCAAGTTTGGTGAGAACGCTCGACAACAATATTGAATATGAATCAGTGCGTTGGAGGGCGCATCGAGTAGCAAAATGCATTCTCTGCAGCAGGAAAGAATTGACAACACAAATGGCTGGCTCAAATATTTTGCAGTAGGAACTGCAAACTGTAAGGAAAATATAAAAGTGAAATTTTGGTAACGTACATTCAAAGCTAATCGAAACATTTGAGCAGCACATAGAAAGAATCTATATACAGCGAAGCTTGATGCGTGTGCATAAGGAGTCGAAACACGAGGTTATTGAATGTGCGCACAAAGTGTCATGTCAGGCAATGTAGAGAAGCTAATGTAATACCACCGCCGCTGCCGCGGATGCGCGATGGCGAGCTTTCTCGTCGTCGTCGTCGTCCTCGTCGTTGTTGTTGTTGTTTCGGGACAATTTTCAGATGTGGAGCAGTCTCAGTATGATTTTAATACAAATTCACCGTATTTTCCGACAGTCTCCTGCGAATGGCACCTGAGCGACTAGTGGTCGACTTCAGAATGATATTTGGAAAGGAACGACAAGGCGAGGGGCAATACCGTGAAATTGTCGCTCCATGCGTACGCGCCGAGTTTTCGCAAACTGAATGTGCATAGGATGATTCGGTGCGAAAGTGCAGTTTGCAGCGACCAACCGACTGACCTCCGTGCATAAACACGCTAAATTTAACGACGCTTTAGCCCCTCATGCGGCAAGCTGATAAGAATCGCTTTTTGTTGTTGTTTAATGTAAGGTAAATTCACTTGTGGCGAACGCTATCTAGAAAATATGGACCCGTGCTGAATGGGCAGGTCGCACGGGCGCGCCAGTTTGCTGAACCGAACAGCTAATGAGCGTCGCGGCTGTTCGCTGCAGCGGGTGCGAAGGCTCCCGGGCTTGAAATGCTCCGTTTTCACATTAGGATGACAAATTGAGCTAGCTGGTAACGAGCCACTGCGAGCAGCACCACTTAGGGGAAGAGAACCACAATACGCGCGCTCTCCGATTCGGCGCGGGTATTGTGGTTCTTCCTTTTGCCTTAAGTGGTGCTCCTCGCAATGGCTCGTTTCTCAGTTAAACAAAGGCGTCACACATCCTCATAGGGGCGCTTTTAAATTTGCTACTACGACCAAGCGCTGTTGCCAGATGACTGCCATCACAAAGACCGGTTTCTTGCAACTGCAAGTGTGGCATTTTAGCTAAACTACGCCCTCACTGTTCATTTTTCGTTTCGTTAATTTTCGCGCTAAAAGACAATGAGCAGCTTTATGTTCTCAGCTTCAAAAGGACGTGTTATCGCACGAATAATAGCTTGAGTAGGAGAAGTGAAGCAGTGGGTTCTTGCGCATTTGATGTAAATTGTGCGAAGCAATATTAGGCGGGCAAAAAGAAAAAAAACGTGTACATAGTCCGATGCTGCGCAGAACATGGACGCGCAAATACGGAGCGATACGACAGAGCGTTTCTGTGCGACGCCTTCCTTTATGTCTCCGTCATTTCATGCGTGCAGCGGATAGCTATTACAATTAGAATAACGAGCACGCGTTTGCTTTTCGGCCATAGTCATTTTTGCTACTGAATGGGCCACTTGCAGAGCCTAGCTTGTGCCTTTTTTCTTCTTGCCGCCTTCCGATACCTCCGTCTCTCCATCCGCCACCCTTTCTTTTCTTCTTTTTCTTCATATGGTGTAGGTAAGCGATCGCTTTAAATATGCGCCATGTTGCCTTTACACACTGTATAGTGCTGCGGCCTGGCGTTCTTGACAACCCCATTTCTGACCTCTGCGCTTTGTTTCTTTTTTTCTCCATGTCTTTCTTTCCTAAATTTATTTCTCACATTTCATTTTTTTACAGGAAATTTATTTTATTTTTACATCACCCTTCCCTTTTTCTCTTCCTTCAACGTTTGCTTTACCTCGTCAGTTACTTTTTGTTTATAAAGCTACAATTCAGCTGCAAGAGCACTTATTGCTGCACTGAGTGCACAGTTAAAGAGAAAAAAAATATTAAGGCATTGTTTTTGTTTCTTTCGCTAGCGGTCGTTCTCTTGGTAAAGAGTGCGGCTAAAATGCATTTTCATGTTATCGTTAACTGTCGGGGTCGCGCTATTTATCCTTAGAAAACACTTCAAGCGCCGGGTCACTGCGAGCCTATGTGCTTCCTCTACGGAACAAACGCATTCGTTGAGCCTCTTTCTCTCTCTTTTTTTTTTCCACGCGTGAATTTCAATTTTTTCTTCTTTTTCTTTGAGTCAAGTTACTAAGTACAACATTTATTCATGTTGGTGTGGAAAGGCGAGCTGAGAGGCAACTTCCTGATCACGCTGCAAATGAAATTTCCTCGGTGAGAAGGGCCTCGTGGTCATTTATTCATACATCAAAATTGCACGCTGCCCGCATAATCGCTGTTGTACTAATTTCTCAAACTAATATACAGCCTGTTCCGGCTAAAAAAGTTTGCACCCAGATCTCTCGCCTTTTTTTTGTTTGTGCATTGCAAATGGAGGAGGAGGAATACAATTTATTTTGGTACAGCTGATTTGAGACCAAGGCCTCTCTACTTAGATGTTGGCCTCGAGCCCTTGGGCCATGGCGGCATCTTCGGCCTGCTGGATTGCCTTAAGTTGGTCTTCAGCTGCACAAATGAGCAACGCGGTCTCCCACTGCTCTCTGGTCTTATGTGTTTTATTCTGTGTAGGTGTCCGGGGACAAGCCCAAACCATATGTTGTAGGTCCGCCCTTTCTTGACAGAATCTGCATCTATCCGTGTAAAGGTCCGGGTAGTAGCGGTGGTATATAGGCAACCGGGTTTAGATATGTATCTGTTTGTAAGAGGCGCCATGCCGTCGCTTGCCGTCTACTCAGCGAGGAGTGTGCCGGGGGGAAACGGGCCCTTACCAATTTATAATGTTTGGCGATCTCGTTAAAGCTGGTGATCTGGTCTCTATCCGTTCCCAGTATTTGTTGCGTGTCACCTGCTCGGCCTGCCAGTTCTCCAGCCAGGTTGTGCGCTATTTCGTTCCCGGGGTGGGAGGACTGTGCGGGTACCCATATAATATGAATGTCGCAATCTTCACGAAAGTTGCTTAAAATTCTGAGCGCTTCCGGCGAGATCCTTCCTTTGGCATAGTTCTTGACGGTTGTCTTAGAGTCGCTGACTACGGTTAGCCTCCATGGAGGCTATTGCCAGTGCTAAGGCAACCTTCTTCGCCACCTCCGCCTTTCCTGTTTTTGCAGTGTCACTGGCTCTGGAGTCACCCTCTATACTCGTAGCAACTATCGACATACTCTGTTTATTTGCGTACTTCGACGCGTGCACATAGACCACGTCCCTGGCATTACGGAATCTTTTGTGGAGAGCTCTCGCTCTTGCGATTCTCCTATCTTGGTGAAACTCGGGGTGCATGTTTCTGGGGATCAGGAGTGTTGAGAGATGTTCACTTATTTTCCTTGGGATGTCTCCCCGCAGTCCGCGCTGTGCTTCGTAGGTTATTCCAATGTCATCTAAGATGTATCTCCGCGTCAAAACTATGTGTGTGTCTTTCATACTGCGCTACTCTCAGGAACTTCTCGTTTGACGTATTTGCCGGAAGTACCAAGGCTTCCTTACACGCCCTTCTAATATTGCACTCTATCTTCGCTTTCTGCGCAGCGTAGAGCTTAAGGTAAGGGACCACATATACAATAAGACTGATTACGAATGGTTCTATTAATCAGATCAGATTGTGCTCTTTCATACCGTAGTTCCTGTTGGATATTCGCTTTTTGATTATTTTTTGAAAAAGAAAATTAAATTATGGGATTTTACGTGCCAAAACCACTTTCTGATTATGAGGCACGTCGTAGTGGGTGTCGCCGGAAATTTAGACCACCTGGGGTTCTTTAACGTGCACTTAAATCTAAGTACACGGATGTTCTCGCATTTCGCCCCCATCGAAAGGCGGCCGCCGTGGCCGGAATTCGATTCCATGACCTCGTGCTCAGCAGCCCATAACCATTGACACTGAGCAACCACGGCGGGTCGATTATTTGTTGAACACCGTTGTCCAGTATAGTCTAATGGTTTCTCCATTAGGGCCGCTTTCGGATATGCGGAGTCAAAGTATTCTTAGGCTCTGCACTATCGGTACCCTGGTGCCTTCTACTGTTACCACAATGTCAGGCCTTTCCTTAACGCTTTTTCGACCCCTGCATGTGGGTTTACGGAGCAGAAGTTCTGATTTTTGCGAGGAACATCTCAGTCCCTTCTCTCTGGTGTAGTCTTCGACCGTGCTTACTGCTGTTTGGAGGATCTCTTCCACATGCCCATCGCTTCCAGCCGCTACCCAGATGGTGATGTCGTCTACGTATAGGTTAGGTCTGAGTGATTCTATCTTTTCGAGTCTCGCAGGAAGACCGATCATAGCCACGTTGAATAGAAAGAGAGATAAGACTGAACCTTGCGGGGTAACCCTATTACCTAGTTTGAGCGCCTCCGATTTGGTTTCTTCAATTGAAATCTTTGCCGTACGATCCGTCAAGAAGTATTTGATGTACGCGTGTGTTTTACTTCTTACATCCAGCTCTTGGAGATTTTGCAGTATTCGCATGTGCATGACAGTGTCAAATGCCTTAATTAGATCGAGACCTAGCAACACCTTGGTGTCCAGAGTTTTCTCACCCGCATGATGTTTTAGTTTGAGCATAATATCCTGCGTCAATAATTGGGCCGAAATACAACCATGGTATGTGAGTAAAGTCCTCCATCAACCATGTATCTCGTGAAGCGTGTGAGAACCACATGTTCCATGAGTTTACCGACGCAGGATGTTAGCGATATGGGCCTTAAGTTCGTCAGTTGTGGTTTCTTTCCAGGCTTCGGCATAAAAATGATTTAGGCTGATTTACATTGACTTTGAATGCCAGCTTGCTCCAAGCAGTTATTCATATACATCTTTTGGAGGTCTCGAAAGAGCTCTTCTTCTGTACCGTCGTAGCTGTGTATAACCTTCTGCAGATTGTGTTTTGTACGGTTTTTGAACTCCCGGGGTTCAAGAGGCATCGGAGAATGTTCCAGGTTTTGGACATTCCAATCTGCCTTTCCATCAAGTTGCACGTGATTTCCCACTTTTGTTGGGTTAACCTATTTGCATATATCTCGATTTCCTTGTTTCATTACACAATTCTCTTCTTTAATTTCCGATCATGTTTTAGCTTTTTCCATCTTTTCAGCATACTACCTTTCGCTTCCCACATGTGCAGTAATCTGCTGTCCATCTCATCTATCCCTGCCTCCTCTGGAACAGTTTTGGTAGTTCGTTTAACGCTTTCTTGTAGTTTCTCTGCCCATTTCTCGATGTCCGTTATAATGTTTTCCGAATCTTCCTTTCGGATGTTGCGGAAAGAGTCCCATTCTACACGTTTCAGTTGTCTACCCCACTTTTTCCTTGGACCTGCTTGTACCGTTGTGACGACGATGTAGTGGTCACTACCTAAGCTTTCCTGCATATTTGTCCATTGAGATTATGCTACATTCTTCGTAAATGTGAGATCTGGTGTCGTGTCGTTGGTTACGCTGTTTCCTATTCTGGTTAGTGCCTGAGGGTCAGTTATGAGCGTTAGTCCTTCGTGCTGAGCCTCTGCCCATAGGCTTCGGCGCTTAATGTTCTCTACGGTGTATCCCCAAGCCGCGTGTGGCGCGTTAAAATCGCCATGACTAGCGCCTGCTTGTGCGCTACGCTCAACACTTTGCGGAAGAGTGGACCGAATTTGGGCTTGTGTCGGGGTGGACTGTATATGTTAAGAATAAATAGATTTCCCTCTTCTTAACGGGGGGGATTACTTCAATCAGGACGTGGTCTATGCCGCACACACCGGTATCGTGCTCGACAGCCGAGAGGTTTCTGTTTATCAGCGTCGTGACGGTTGCCTTCTCGCCGGAAGCAGTGTAAGATTTATACCCCGATAATATTGCCATCCCCCCGGTCTCCGGCCGGGTGATGTCATCTGGCGTTTACTCGCTTATTACGAACGGCTGCAGGTTTCCTAGCTTGCCACGATACCCGCGGTAGTTCTTCCCCGGTGACCTTCAAATAAAACGATCACATTGTCTGCGCTACCCATTGTCTTGGCGTGCAAAACACCAGGATCGCGCGGTGTGACCAGACTGGTCACTATGTCCTCCGCACTCTCCTCTTTAGATATTCTGCTGATGAGAGCCTTAGATGTGTTATCAAGAGCTGCTCTGTAAGCGCTTGCTTCAAATTCTTGTTCCTAAGCGCGAGGTCGCGGGATCGAATCCCGGCCACGGTGGCCGCATTTCGATGGGGGCGAAATGCGAAAACATCCATGTACTTAGATTTAGGTGCACGTTAAAGAACCCCAGGTGGTCCAAATTTCCGTAGTCCTCCACTACGGCGTGCCTCATAATCATAAAGTGGTTTTGGCACGTAAAACCCAATAGTCTATTTTTTTTTTCATATTCTTGTTCTCCAAAGCGCAGCTTATTGATAGCCCCATATTTCCTGGCGCGCTCCTCCGAAGGCGTGCTGAGCAGCACTATATATTGCTTGCAGTTTATACATATGGTGTCTTCCTCCGCTGTCTCTCGACCGACCCCGGCAGCATTGAGCATGCAGCAGTAAATGCGATCCAGCTTGTAGTCCAACACGTTAAGTGCGCCACGTGGACGCACGATAGCTCTGTAATCTTCTTTCGGCAGGTTAGGCAGCCTACTTGCTTTGACGATTTGTCGCACCTTGCCTTCGTTCTTCCATTTGTTTACATTTGTTGCTTCCCCGACAAAGGTTTTTCCCTGCTGCTTGTGTCCCGCCAATCCGACTTCACGGCTGCATCGCTACTTTTTGCTTCTTCTAACTTCATACCAACCTATTCTTTTCCGAACTCCTGCGGTTGCATTTCTTCGCCTTCCAATCTCACGAGTTCTATCATGGCGGGGGGCCTGGATATCTTAGTCGGCGCGCTAGGCCAAGCTCTTTCAGCCACCGCCGCGGCGGAGACGTTCGAGGCGTCGACGCGTTCGTGTTAAACGTAGATCTCCCGCCACGCGTGGCGGGAGAAAAGAACGATTGACGGCCGGAAAACGGGCCCACCTGGTAGAGAACGGTATCCTTGGGGTCCTTGGCACTTGTTCTTTCGATTATCAATGGATTTCTACACAAAATGAGATTTCCCGCCGAGAATAATAAAAAACTGCGGAGCTGTTGTTGTTGTTGTTGTTGTTGTTGTTGTTGTTGTTGTTGTTGTCCTGAGTGGCCGTGGCACATACCCACAGTGGGGGATTGGCCAAGAATCGGGTGGTTTAATTAGGTGCATAAAAATAATAATAATAACAAGGGAGTTAACAATTTGAGCGTGTGAGTTTAAAAGTAAACGTTTTGTGTTTGGAGAAAAAAGGAAATAATCAGATGAAAACCGGGCATAAAATAATAATAATAATAATAATAATAATAATAATAATAATAATAATAATAATAATAATAATAGATAAGAAATAAATGAAAGCTATGGTTGGGAGGGAGAACGATCAATCTAACATGGAAATTGATTGGTTTCAATTAGGTAATTTTTGATCGCCAAGCAAACATTTCTGTGGCTGAACCCAACATTGAGACTCCAAAAGATAGGATCACAGGCACTCATAAAGTTAGACCAATAGAGCGAAGCGGGATTTCGAGTAGTCGTTTTCTTATAATAGAAAAACGTAGAGTGTTATAATAGAAATGGTAGAGTGTCTCCACTTCGCCACAGAATGAGCATAATGGTGAGGGGACCAGACCAGACCTGTGGAGGTAGAAGTTGAATGCAGGTATACGGCAGCGCATCTTCGTGATGGAGCTGACGAGACGTGCATCCGCACTTTAGGGCTTCTTCTTCCCCCTTGTGAATGCCGTACGGAACATTTGACTTGATGTGCTTGTGAAACACGCGGGGTCGAAATCCAACCCTAGCCATGCAAAAGTACCTGACTGCTGTCGCGAAAGTGTGTTCACCACCTGACTGGAGAAGATGTAAAAAAAAAAGGAAAAATATTTTTCGCTGAAAGAAAGCTCAGCCTCTGTGCAGCACATATTGATAATCAATTTTCAATTAACGAAACCGATTTTGCTAGTGCGCCTAATTGTCTAATGTTCTTACTGTGACTTGGAAATCAGTGCTGCGCAAGTGGTGAGCTGTCTCTGGGTGGAGTTGCTTCCCGATAGTGTACCATCTCTTCTGCCTACTATCAAAGGGTTTTCTGAAAAGTCCCGGCCAATTTAGCTGGCAATAATAATAATAATAACAATAACAATAATAATAATAATAATAATAATAATCACCACCACCCTGTTTTTGTGTCCAATGCAAAACATGCTGGCAAGCATGTAAGCTGTTAAAGCACCTTAGTTACCTCCTGCCGTCCGATTCTTGGCCTATCCCCCTTAGTGGGTGCCAGCCATCACAGAGGCTCATCATCATGATCATCATCATCATACTTAAGCGCTGCATGTCGCTGGAAGGCGAAGACGGGCACAAAACCATACGTTGACTTTGGTGCACATGACTTGGGTTCCTAATGAAGCATTCTCATAGGTTCGCGCTACGTCTCCGTCTCAGAACTAAGAGCTAGACTATTTTTCCAAGTTTGCGCTGGGAATTGTTTTATTCCTGTTCAGGGCAACTTCTCGCTGTCACTTCCACAAGCGAACAGTTTCACGTCGGTCTCTGCTGTAGCTTCAAGCTTATATATATATATAAAAAAAACAGACAAAATTAATCACGAAAACCCAGTTTATGACGCAAGAAAACGTTTTCGTTGGCACTCAATCATGTGGCTCTGGGGATTGCGTCATAGTACGCATTAATTGAGAGTTTTTGCAACATTCTGAAGAGTTTTATTAAAATGGGAGGGCATTATTCCTTGTTCTTTCACCACCCCTTTGATCTGTCTATGTAGCTTCGATACGTTGGACTGCGTGAAAAGAAGAGGGGAAAAAAAACTAAAAATATTCTAGCCCCTGTGAAGAATGGAACTCGGACCTGCAGGATAGCAGTCAAGTACATATCCTCGGCGCCACGTCAGCAGTTCAGAAGGAGGCGCGAGATGCGTGCAACAGTAGAGCGCCAGAGCACCGCCACCGTCGTGCTGCCACGATATCGACACGCATTCACGGCTCGCGCGTGGAGGGTTCGGAAATCTCTAGAGACGCGCATTTCGTTTGCCTGCAAAAGTGATGAAACCAAACACCGTCACACTCCGCTCAAACAGATGTAATAGAAATGAATAAAGTATGTGCGATAGGCTTATTCTCTTGCATTACTTCGGCCATCATCGTAGATAGATCCTGCCGGGTTTATTTTTTCGTCTTTATTGTTTTTTTTTGTTTTTTTGTTCTAGCCCAAATTTTGATGTTACTTCAAGCTTACCTCTATTTAGTTATTCTTAATTGCATTTAGGCCTTACTTTAATTTATCTTCAACCGCTCTTAGCATCTGTCTTAAATTAGTGTACGTGCATTCACCGCAAGATGATAGATCTAAAGGCTGACACGTGTTGGATATTTCTCAGCTTAGCATCGTGATAAATGTGCTTAATGAGATCGAAGTCAGATTTCAGCAACACAAGGCCATCAAGAGCTTCCGAGCGGTCGTGCAAAAAGCGAGCAAGTAGCGTCGCCATTATACGCCTGCCACTGCATGGAATAAAGGTGGTGTCAAGCACATACTGCTAAAATGCTCTGGAGTTTCTGGAGAGCTGAAGGCCGGCACTCCGCGGGCTAATGCGCAGTGAACCGGCGCGCACTCGCGCAGTTGACGTAACCTTTCCTCGGGGGCACTGTACTAAAATTTAGGAAGGAAGTGTCTCGCGTCCGGTTCAAGTTCCTCATTGATGCGAACCTAATTAGTGAGCGATAATGACTACCGGCGTTGCTTGAAAGCGTTCGGTGGATATTACGGATAGGCGGCCGTGCGAAGAGGGCTGCATAGCGCACGCGATACAAGCTTCCGCTTTGCACGGCCCTGTTGTTTGTGACACAAAGTGCGGCTCTCTCTCTCTCTCTTTGTGCGGTGTGCGTGCGTGCGTTCGCGCTCCTTTTATTTGTTTATTTTTCCACTTACGCATTTCCATGTCAGCCGCCGTCAAACTTTGCATACCGGTGTCGACAGAATCCCCACGATAGTGGATAAGCTCCACCATGATATTTCCTCTATGCTGCCTCACATCCTTTTTCGATCCTGTCGAAGGTGAAAAAAAGAAAAATGCTGCATTCTCATGTTGATCCCTTCTCTTTTTACAGGGTGATTTATCCTTCGGGACCAGGAGGTTTAGAAGCTGAATATCTGCGCTACCCTCTTCGTAAAGGTAAGGCACACAGTTGGATTAGTTGATATGCTTTGAATCTACTGATGGCGTACGCGAGGGAGGATTTATTATAAGAAAAGCAGAGAGGTTAGCCTGAGCACAAGTGCAGGAAGAAAGGGGGGGGGGAAATAATGACGAAAGACGATGCTGAGGACAGGAAGAAGTGATGCATATGCAAATAAAATAACCACATAACAAAGTGATTTCCTTGAAGTCTCGATTCTAGTCCGGTCCTCTGAAGATAGTCCATAACAACCCTCGTAGCTTTTTTTCCTGCTGTGTGGTCCCACAGTGCAGCCAGAATAGCACTTGACTTCTGATGCCTGCTGGCGAAGAAGACAGCATCTTTTACTGTGGCACGTATTCGGGGCAGTCGAAGAACATGTTGCAGAGTCTCAGACACTTGGCAGTGTTCCAATACGGATTGTCAGCACAGCCCAAAAGATGTGCGTAGCGTCGAGCAAAGGCAGCAAAGGCAGATCCAAGCGAATCCGGTGAATCACGTTTTGCCTGGCTTCGCTTTACTTTACACTCTTAATACAGTTGCGCCCTTTGGGGTGTATATTTGTCCCACAACGATAATCGTCATCTGCCTTGCTTGCGTTTCCTTTGTTGAAAACTCGGCGCTCACCGCATTCCTGTCGAGAATGCTCTGTCATTCCGATAACGCGCATGCCGTTAGAAGCGGCAAATGTCATACACTACAAAAAATGCACTACGAAATTTCTTGGCGTTGTTATAAAGTCATTGCCCGAAACTTTACAATTAACCGAGTCTTTTTTAGCAAAATATGTAGAACGCCATTGGGTCGATGTGCTGGCTGGTTGTTGCTGGCGGCGATGAGCAGTCTTTGCCGCGAAAGACGAGGACAGGTTTCGGTGGCGGCTTGGTAGAAATAAATGCCAGTTGATTAATTAGTGCAGGCTGCTGATGTCACAATGACGTGCGCCTGTCGTTACGAAGGGGAGAATAATACATTTTTTTAAATGTCGTTGGGCCACGCTGCCACTAGGCTCTGAACATATGCCACTGTGGCAACAAGAAGGTGCAAACCGGACGCGCTAACCAACGATTTCGCATGCAGCCTCAATATTTCCCTGTTTTCGCGTCGTTCAATGCGCACGCAACGCGGACCGTGGTTGGGTGGTGGCGTGTGCGCATCTACTCTTGAGGCATGATACAAAGCGCTGGTGGGCCTAAGGCAGCTGGTGCTGTCTAAAGTTTGTAAAATCGCACTTAGTGATACAACGCTGCTGGAAATTATAGAGAAAAATGTTGCGGAGATTATTTTTATTTATTTATTTATTTATTTACAAAATACTGAGGACAAGAAGTCCGAGTAGGGTGAATACACAAGATTATTTACCCAGAAGAACAGGATGAAACAAGTTTGTAACACGTTTTCCACACAAATTGTGACGACTTTAATATTGAGTATGTGTCACATATATATGTGCTTGTGGCTCGACTTTAAGGAGAAGTTTGTTTGACATTCATAAATGAGTTGACCTTCAGATTTAGTGTGTTCTTATGTGATTTTTTCCTACCTGCGGCCTTCATTAGATACATTTTTATGTGAAAATGCGCAGCTGCCACCAATAAAGGGGGCCAGCATTTCCGCAACATCATGCAATAAAAAAAACATCAAAAGAAAGAGGAAGACGTTGACTTTCCCCGAGGGGGAACCTCAACGTCGGATGTGTATATCGGGCGAAGGCACTAGTTACCAACGAGACCACCCGATGAGTAAAAACAGCATAAATGCTCAAAGATAAATCAACGGCAATGAGGTGGCAAGGACGGCTCTTCGGCTTTGCATATTTTAGTCATTGCGAGGTGAGACGGAGAGAGTGAGAGATCCCTGAATTTCTTTTTTCAATAATCTAAGGTCACAGCGTAATGGATGTCGACGCAGAAAAGCAGGTACAGTAGACAAAACACAGTGCTGTGCCACGCCGAGTCAGTGCGTGCTTTCTTGAATTGCGATGACCGTACATGATAGCATAGAGGTCGTCTGTGCAGTAAAATTCAGAATATTGCGAGTACCCACCGATTACTGTATTATGAAAGCGAAGGAGAGACTAATCAAGCGTTAAACACTTCTCACTTCTCATGCAATTTAAGAAAACCACCGTTCGTTTCATTGTACCTTTCCCGACACCATCGGCTGCCAAGCATGTGCCGTGAAAGTAACACGCCTACGTTATTTCATGCTCCAGCTTTGCAGCAATTGTGCCGTTTTCCGCATAAAGCTTTTTCCCAACTTTTCTTAAATACTGGATACTATATATTGGACATTTCTTTCTGCGAAAATAGTGCTCCTCCGTTAGTTTAGAGTATTTAGAGAGTTTAGAGTATGATAATCCACAATTTTTCTGTATAGAAACGTTTTTCTATGTACGCGTATTACGCCAGTCTATGCATGATGAATGACGTACGATTGTTAGGGGCACTTTACACTGGCCAACAAATTGTCCAACACTGTCCGTAACGGTACGAGAAACGTGCTGTCATCGTAACGCCACGATACACGTTAGACAATACTTTGACACTTCAGTATTCAACGGCACATCATTACAAGCGGCAAGAAGCTCGGAGATGCCAAGCGTGACTGCGGACGCCAAATGCTGCTGCAGACTAGAATAGTTGGATTCCCCGTCTAGTGGGACCTGTGGGGACACAACAAACAGCCGACACTGCCAATATGACCCAACACGTCCGGAAACCGACATCTTCGCAGTTGCGTATTGCCAAACAATCGCAAAGAACCCACACGCGCCGAAGTTGAAGTTTAAAGAATAATATTGCCGTTTTCTGACACGCGTCGCGAGAAGCGCTCTCCACGAAAGAGAAAAAAATCCTACCGAAGCGTCATAGAGAGCACCAAAAGGTGTAAAATAACAAAAGACATACCAAGAAAATAACGCGGTCACACATGTTATCCAACGCTGTTCCTCGCGTTTGTTGCTGATGCTTTCACGCCGAGCAACATCGCTCGGCTTGCGTCAACACAGGCGCGCAGTGTGGCATTGTGTTTGACAACATAGATGTTGACCGACTCGTTAGCAACACGGTGGGGGACATACTGGCCAGTTCTTGCAAAACATGTTCCGAAGTGTGAAATGCTAGAGTAAAATCACAACACATAGGTCAGTTACTTCTTTTTTCTGCGCAGTATTGAGGGCCTACCACATCATAATCGTACACTGCACTTATTCGGTGACGAGGCTACTCTCGTCGGTGAATGCTAGTGGTATGCAGTGTTCATGTATCATAGTATGAACAAGAATAAGGGAAGAACAGAGGCAGAAGAGCCCCTTCTTTCCCAGCAATTCGTGCGCACCATCGTCCCGAAGCCCACGTGTGACTTGTGCAACTATCAAGAGACAATCGAAAGCGTACTGTGTTCTTGTCATCGTCATAACATCTGACGCGCCATTCCTTGGAATGTGTTAAACGGGCTAGATCGTAGCCGATTATGCCGAGGAAAGATTCTTGCAGCATGGCCACATGCGTTGCAGGCTTACAAAGGAACGAGGGCGTTACTTCAGTCCGTGCAATCGAATGGCCTCAGTGACCAGTGGTAGGCGGGTTGCGCAACTCCATGTGTTTCCACTGCCTAGTGCCTCGCTCCCACTACTTTCTTTTCACCCCTTCAACCCTGCGTAGGGTAGCAAACTAGACGCGCGTCGGGTCGACCTCGCTACCCTTACATTTGCTCTCCTACAGGCTTAATAAGAATTCATTCGACTTAATCATAGCTTCAGCTACACTTGTAGAAGGCAACCTTGAATTCCTCGTTGCGAGATGAGCTAAGATTCCGTTCATGAGAAAAAAGTAGCTGGTGCCACTTGCAGGCGCCATGGTCTTCCGAGAATCATATATTTTAAAAAAAAGGAAAAGTAGATGAATACTGGTCACCTTAAGGCCCAGAACTACGCCCACCTCTCTTTTCACACGTCGCAACGAAACACGTTCAAATCAAGTTTTGTTTCTTGAAAGTTATATCGTCTTTTGCCGTCAACAAAAAGTGCGACATTTCTTTTTCTAAGCTTATCCCGCGTTTTTTTACACCAAGACTGGTTGCCAAACAAGCCGCCATCTTCTTTAATTTATTTTGGTGAATTGGTCGTGTCGTCACTCTCGGTGTATTGAACCACCTAAAATATGTTGCCGTGTGGAAGGTCGTGTTGGAAAAACTTTTAAAGAATTAATTTCTTCGTTGAGAGAAAGAGGAAGACGAAGGTTATGCAGGAGAAGTAGCCAGTACTTTAGCTCAAATGGAAATGTTGTGCACTGGTGAAGAGCGAAGTAGTAGAGGCTGTCGGACACAGTCGGGGCACACTGAATAAATTACCATTTTTGTGCTTTATTACACGCATATACATTTGCGCATTGTTTCTGTCTGTCTCTTTCTGGACTCAGTGTAAAAGACACAACGGGCTTATTTTCTGCTCTCCTCTCATTTACTTTTGTAAAAGTAAGGACAGATGGGCGAGTTGTGACAATATAACAGCGCCTAAGAGAAACAAGCGACAAGACGGAGCGCTGCTGTTTCTTTCCTTCGTGTTTGTGCTTCGCACAATTTCCCTCCATTCCTGCTCCATTCACTCCATTCCTGCTTTCCCCGCTGCTAACGTATCTAACTGTGCATCAGTGTGGATCGAAACTAACCTGTCGCCTTTTAGTAATTGGTCTAATCATTGGTTGCACTTATAGCTCCCCATCTTCATCTATTCGTGATTTCTTGCACAACCTTTCCACAATTCTAAAATTTCAGCTGAATATAAGCATATTTTAATAGTTGGTCACATTACCATTAATTTAACGGATACTGATAATAGTTCAGTAATATCATATGGCGATTGTTTTGTTGGATTTGGGCTTGAGTCTTTATTTACTTCTCATACTTAAATTTTCCGCTTCTGGAACAGTATCCCACCGTCTCCAAGTGCAGCTGTCATTGGCATGTCTGTCACAGATCATCTTCCAATTTTTATTACCTTCGCCGAAAAAAACCTCCCTATGACACTAGTTATTTCACTTCCAGCTTCAACCGGGATAACTTTGTTAATACAATAAGGGGTACCAAATGGTCATCAATTAGTACTCTATGTGATCCTGAAAAGGCGCTCGAAAAATTCTGCTAGTTATTTTTGAAAGCAGTGTACGCTAGCACTACAACTCTCAAATGCAATATAAGTTTAAATTTCCACGTAATCCTTGGATAACAAAAGGTTTGTTAACCAGCATGCGTAAAAAAGGTATTCTTTACGGGAAGACTAAAAAACAGCCGCTCAATGTAAGTCTAGCACATCTCTATCAAAAATACATTACCATGTTGAATAACCTACTGAAAAAATCAAAACGGTTTTATAATAGGAAAGAATTTTGCAAGGCTAAAAATAATCCTAAGAAACAATGGAAACTTTTCAACAACTTTTTGAATACACCCCAGGCTAGTAGAACCTTAGATAAAATAACTTATAAACATGAAACTTGCACTGAATGGTCTTGTATAGCCAAATCATTTAGTAATTACGTCTGTGAAGGGTGCAGTAGCCAGATAGCTTCTTCCTATCCATACAACCGTTTCAATCTTATATTCTTTCTTTTTCCCGTTTCAGCCAATGAGGTCTGTTCTTCTATATTAAATCTAAAAAAAACCCTTACCCAAGTCTAGATATTGCCTCTGCTTTTCACTTAAAATTTGTTGTCCCTTGTATTGCGGAAACACCGAGCAGCATAATCAATCTCATTTTTAAATGCGCCACTTTTCCCAATTCACTTCAGAAGGCAAAATTAATTCCTCTCTTTAAAAAAAGTTTTTAAATCTCTGGTGTCTAATTATCGCCCAATCTCTGTTTTGTCCTCCATTAGTAAACTTATCGAGAAATTATTTCTGAAACGTATAAACAACTACCTAACAAAGTTTAAGTTGCTGAAATCTTGCCAATTCGGTTTCCGTTCTGGCAGTTCGACCAGCTTAGCTTTTATTGCATTAACCGATTACATAAGGTGTTCTATTGACAGCGATAAACTTGTTGGCTCTATTTTCAGATTTTACTAAAGCGATTGACACTGTTAATCATACCGTTTTATTTGCCACACTAGAATCTTTAGGTTTAACAGGTCCAGCTTTAGCTTTTCTAAAAATTGCTTGCATGACCGTGAGCAAACAGTCTGTGTAGGGTGTGCTTATTTCGAGTCGAAAGTCATTAATCAAGGGGTTCCACAGGGCTCAATACTGGGACGCGTCTAGTTTTGTATTTACATTAACGACTTACCTGGCGTTCTTAATCTTTCTAATACTTTTTTATATGCTGATGATACCACTATTTCCATTTCACATAAGTCTTTACCAACCTTAACCTTTGAACTGAACAGTGAACTAGCCAAAGTTGTAGAATGTCAGTTAGTGTCAGAGCGTTAGTGTAGAGTGTCAAAGCGTCAGTTAAATTATTTAATTTTATACCCTCTCAAAACTCAGTACATGATATTTAAAACAAAGCAGATGATGGTGCTGTGTATCAGTTAAGTAACTCTCGACAGTGACCTTATTCCTGCAGTGGACTGTGTGTCGTTCCTTGGCATAAAATGAGATTCTCACTTGAAATTTACTAATCATATTATGTTTGTTAAACAAAAAAAACAGCTTTCGGCATAAGATCTCTCATTAAATCACGTGCATTTTTTTCAGAACACGCATTACTATATTTATACTTTGCGTTCATTCATAGTCATATTACCTATGGTATTGCTTCCTGGGGAAACAGATATAACTGCCACCTCTCGTCTATTCAACACATACAGAACCAGGCTATTCGCATAATCACCAAGAGTTATTTTTACTCAAATGCTCTCCCGCTACTCCAGGCAAACTTTATAATACCTGTATCTGGTTTGTCTAATCATCATTTAAGTATTCTCTTTCTTAAAAAACTTAACAAACAGCTTGCTTATGAATTTATGGACTGCAAATGACTCACTAATACCAACCACACTAGAGGTTTGCGCCTAATTTCAACTGTTTACTACCTAAATGTAACACCAACTATGGAAAAATGACATCCACGTCTTTAGCATTAAAAATATGGAAGTACCTACCACATTCACTTAAAGAGACGTCAGCTTTGAATGTATTCAAACATGAATTAAAATGTTTAATCTTTTGTAAAAAGTTTCATGCCCTATAACATGTTCTTCTGTATAATAATGCTTTTTGATATGCGTACTTTTTGTTTGTTTTCTCTCTCACCAATGTATCACATTACACGCATTGATTTGTTTTCCTTGTACCTTTTTTTTAATTTTGCTGCTTCAACCCACGTCTTTCATACATCCTTTCTTTCTTTTTAGAACCGAGGGTCCCGTTGCAGTCATTGACATCGGGACCCTCGTCTGCATACTACTTGTTACTTACTCATTGTTATTGAACGGAGAATAAACTGAAACTGAAACAGCGCCTAATGTAGCGCATTCAGGCATCCTGCAGTAAAGAAAAGCTCGCGTGCGAACTCTTTGCAAGGTCGCCGGCCTTTGAGAAGGGAGTTGGCCCGCCTCCTGCTATCACGCGCTGAATCGTTCTCCCTGTAACAGCGGGCACTTACGCTCGCTGCTGTTTGGGCGGAGTATTTGGGCGGCGCGCCCGTGCGCGCACGCACTTACGTCACAGTCGTCTCAGGAAGTAAATTAATGCGCAAAAAGTGTGAACTTCTCCGATGGGGAGGAAGAGGACTGAACATCTTTGAGTCCTCTTTCCTACTTTCCCAGTGTAGAGTATCCGACCGGTCTCAGGGGACAGCGACAGCCTGCCATAGGGAGTTTTATTCGGAGACGTCGCGATGCTGTTGTCCGCAGCAAATATATCCCGGAACCTCCTGGGAATAAAGCATCTCTGTGACGAAAAGTCCACGTACTAAATGTATTCGCATACGCGTCCTTTGGCTTAGGAATGCCTTTGGCCACTCGGTCTTGGCACCGACACGATGGACACTGGAAGTGCATTTGGGCTTCGCATTTCATATCCCTAGAGAAAGTTGCCCGAGGTTTTGTAGTTGTTCTAACGCTGGCTACACTGACAATTGTGCTTGTGAAAAAGTAACGAGCGAATGTTCTTCTCGGGAGCGAACCCTGAAAGTTAATTCTGAATAGTGGAGAATAGAGCGCAATACGCGGCAACTGCGAACTCACGGAGAACCACAGCTTGGGCGCGGACGACTCCTCGGTGCACCGACCGCGTTTAACGCGTTTCTGACATTCTGGCGACGACGAGCGTCGGCGTGGGATGATCGGTATACGTCGTACACACCGGCCGAAATTAGGGATGTGAAGTATCTTGCTGAATATTCCGGACCATAGTATACAAACTGAATATTACATTTTTAATATTTGTATTCGATTTGAAAACCACATATTTAATAGCTTTTAATATACTTCACAATGCACGTATCTTTGGAACCAACTAATGTGTGTTGGGATGCATTGTCCATATCACCGTTCTACAGCCTCGCACGCGGGTGGTGCTAAACGACAAACGCACACACGCTAAAAAAAGAAGAAAATAATAAATGAAGAACCTTAAACAGTGACAAAATCGCTGAAATATTGTTTTAGCGATGGACATTCCGCCGCTCTTTTTCGGTTCCAGAATACCGTCGCACCCGATACTCGCTGGTTCACCAATATACCTTTCCTGTGCTTTTCATGCTCCAGCGCTAGTCATGTGCATGATGACCAGTGCACGTCCGACTCTTTCCAGTTTTAAGAAAGCTTGATGTCATATACGGGGTGTCACAACTATCATGCACCAAGATTTAAAAGTATGAACCAAAGACAGAACCAAGGTAATGCTGTTTGCCATCGCTTGGTGATGCCCAGATAATTTTTTGCATTCCGCCTAGTTACAGAATTAGTCTTAAATAATGAATAAACATATCAAGTATTATAATTAGATGAAAAGTGTAAATGAGAAAATTGTAGAGCAACATGAAAAACTCCCGACACAGGCTTCTATTTCTCAACACGGGCTACATAAAAACGTTTTCCCGAGCGTGAAAGAAGCGTGCGAATACGCGCAAGGTGCCTCAAGCGGCCAGTCGCGCGGCAATATTATATTACAATTAGAAGTGTTAATTACAACGAGATAAGGTAGACCATACAAGAAGTTCGGAGGCGTAATTACGGTAGAGCGTGGCAAGGAAAAGCATCTGTGCTTTGAAGTGGAAGCTAACTCGTCTTTACAATGTGCGTCTTAGCTAAACGCTGCAAAATAAATGGAGAAGATGGAGAAGAAGCAGACGAAACAAAACACCGCTAAACCTAATTTTACTGGTAGATCTCTAAGGGTAATTAGAAGGTAGAACCATAATTTGATTAAAACAGGTTTTAGTCTTCTTTTTATTTTTGATGTTCGCTCTTTCCACTCGCATTTTTACTTATTTCCGGGGAAGTAGCGTAGCCTCCCTCGAGAGCGTTCAGCGGAGCGGCTCTTTGGAACTCGTTTCGTGCCGTCGCCCGCGGGCCTGATCACGGGCGCCGATCGGCGTCGGGAGGAGAGAATCCCACAAACTAAAAAGGCGGCCGGCCGAAGCAGCGGGGCTGATTCATCGGTAGTCTTATTGATGCCCGATTAACCTGCAGCACATTGATCGCGGTGGACACTGCAAGTCGCATCCCCGAGAAGGCTGTGGTCCATCCTGCACTGCATCAGCAATGCGGCTGCATGCCTACGGGCGGCCGTCTTTTCTCCGGCATACAGGAAAAGCTGTAGGAGCGTAGCGGTATATATCGGCGTGCTGGGGGACGCTTCGCAATGGCGTCTCGTAAGATAGAGAGAAGCTATAAAATAGAAGGTACAGGGGCCGACGGTCATAGCTGAGGCAGTCAGTTGCTTTTATGGCCCTGTTTCTTTCCGTATGCGCCAGACGGAACGGCGGTCGCCGTTCTGCTAGCCAGTGGATGGGTGTTGGCGGCGCGGGAAACTTCCTCAGTGGGCGCACTGCTGTGACGGCGGAAAATAGACCAGCGAAGTGGCCTGCGGCGTCCGGGCAGTCCCGGTACAGAGCGCGACAACGTGAGAGAGAGAGAGAGAGAGAGAGAGAGATAAGGATGTAAAAAGAGAACATACAGGGAGGTTAACCAGACCTAGTTGTGATTGACTACCCTGTCCGGATGGAAGGTTAAGGGGTTAGAAAAAGAGGAGAGCAGCACAAAGCGACAAAAAGTCCGGGGTGCAGAACCCTGCGGTAACAGGCGGTGCTCTGAAAGTCTATTACGCAGTCCTGTACCAGGAACTTGAGCAGCGCTGTTATAGCCTTCTGCGTATGTTGGAGTTCCTTTGGTGAACACTGGACTAGAACTTTTCTTTGGAATTGTGGACGATTGTTGAAGAGACATTCAAAATAAATATGAAGTTGAGCTAGGCCGATGCATTGTTAGTCTAGAAATTTATCCTTTTCTGTGTGCTTATATATCATTTTGTTGCGTAGAAAACAGCCGCGGAAGGTGCCGCTGCGGCTTCTAAATTTGAACGAACCACGCCCGAACGGACGAGTTCAGGTAATCTACACGCGACCACTCTCTGTACCTTCTCTGTGAATCGTCCAATGCTGTCTTCACATGAGAGGTACCATAGTCCACAACAGGTGGCGCCACTCCGATTTCGTATGTTATGGTGAACAAAAGCTCTATTATCGCTATGAATGATGAGAATTCGTTATCACAGAAGCCTAATCTTTCAATTTAGCGCAACCTAAAATTCTCATTTAGTTTCCCTTTAAGTCTATCAAGCACTGCACTTATCACTTTCCTCTCGGCACTATAGTGTGGGCCAGACATACAAACCTGCGTGAATGCAGCTGCATGTGCCGCACGTGGGGCAGTCAGTCAGTCATTCCATCGAGGAAGACATAAGAGTCCGCTAAGCTATGCTTCGCTAAGCTACAAATGATACAACATTGTCTGTTCGCACCGTGGTAAAGTAGGTGGTTGACGTTGCTGCGGGTCAGGGGACGTCGAACGTAGATGGGGCATGGTGAAGACATAAGAGTCCACCAGGCCAATGCACGTTCGCGGGACATCGGAGCTTAGTCCAGCAGCGGCGACAGTTCGTGAAGGCGGAATCAAAAAACACCGACCGCTGTCATATGTAGATCTGGCGGCTTCGTTGGCGTCGTCATTCCCATTGATGTCGCATTGTTTTGGTAGCCATTGAAAATGTACGTTATGTCCTTTATTATGGCTGTGTTGATAGGTTCGTCGAATTCTGGATACTAGCCGTTCATTGGGTGCGCGGAGGATTGCACTTTGTGTGCTTTGTAGGGCCACATTGGAGTTGCAATAAACTGTCAATTGCTTGACTGGCTGCTGACTAATTAACTCAAGTGCAGCGCTGACTGCAGCAGTATGTTTCAACAGAACTGTTTATTGACCTAGTTGGTGTTGGCTGCAGCAAGTTTTCTTTTCCCGGAAGTGCTGCTTTCATCGTCATCATGATCCTATTTTTTATGTCTACTGCAGGATGGAGGCTTCTACCAGCGGTCTTTAATACCCTCTGTCTTGTGGAATCTGGTTCCAAGCTATACCTGCGAATTTCCTCATTCCATCACTACACCTAATCTTCTGCCGTCCTCGACTGCGCTTCTCTTCCTTTGGCACCCGTTCTGTAACTCTAATAGGCCACAAGTTATCTTCCCTACGCATTATATGCCTTGCCCAGCTCTACTTCTTCCTCTGAATGTCAATTAGAATATTGGCTACCACGCTTTCCTCTCTCTGGTATAAAGGGCGATCATTTTTAAGCTTTATGGAATTTTTTAAAAATCGCCTGTGGCAGATAGCATAATTCTTGTCTTCGAACTGGATTATTCGAAGACGCGGACATTGCTATCACGAGAAATCGAAACACATATTGAACTAATTAACAAAAATTTACTAATTCACTTCTAAACTAATTACTTTTGGCCACGTATTGAAATTTAGGAATTGTAGCCGGTGAGATTGCGAGGAGTATACACTTGAAATTAATTTCTAGGATGACACAAATTTTGAGATATTATTTCCCAAAGTGTGGAGCGAAATACATGGGCGTTCCAGTTACATTTTGCTTCAGTACATAAAATGGTATTTTGTTAAAAAAAATAGAACAAGTGTAATCTTACGGCAAATTTCATAGTGTATAGCTACAAAGTGGCGTCATTCCGGAAATTCTTTCCAAGTGGATACGCCTTGCAAGCTCACCAGCTCGGCTGCAATTCTCAAATTGCAATATGTGCCGTAGAGTAATTAACTTTGTATAATATTTATATTTATATATATATATATATATATATATATATATATAAAATAATATTCGTGTTGAGTGTGTGTAATATAGTAATTGCATATCACTTGTCCTAAACCAACGAATAATTTCAATGCTAGTAGTTATGTATCATTGTAATGGGCTAGTTGACAATGCTATTTTTTTTCTGTCATAAAATTTTAAATTGAGGATGTTGTATCTACTTTT